>NC_048565.1:32277541-32588875 GCF_013265735.2 Oncorhynchus mykiss
AAACACTTGGCAGTGAAATGGAGAAGACATTCCTGTGAAACTGCAGTAAAGAAAGATGCCTGTGTCCAACCAGATTAGCCGGGGCACTAGAGCAGCCTACCCAGCGCTGCCTACTGCACATTTACCACACAATCAGCCCTGTCTAAAAGGAGCTGCTCTAATCCCTGCAAGAGCCGATTGCATTGACGAAAGTGACTTCGCTCTGTACACAAACGCTGGCCTGTGCGCTCACACGGGCCCTAAGAGCGGGTACACCATACCCTCAGGCTGCTAGCCAGGTTACTGGGTCAGGCTGGCAACTGGAAAGGCTTTGTTTGGAGAGGGGGAGGAGGTTGGGGAGTTGGTGAACCCCAGGGAGCCCCATGTCTCCACGCCTGTTGTCTCTGTGTAGACATGAAAGAGCTGAGATGAGGAAAGGGGGATGCTATGGCAGCCGTGGAGTTGTTCTCCCTCTGTCTGCACTGTTCTTTATGGCGCTTCATCAGAAAATAATAAAGTATTCTGACACAGAATGTAGCTTAGGTAAAAACAAACCTATCTAAGGCATATGCAAACCAGCGAGTGTAATTGAACATATGCAAAACACACGAGATGAATACGGATAGGGAACGTCAGTCGTTCTGTTTAGTGTGTAATTGAAGTGTGCTTTAATCACTGAATAGGATTTTGTGATTATATATTTGTTGGCACATTACATATTCAAATTGCTTTGGCGGAATTCAAGTATAGGCTCCCTCCCCCTCTGACAGCGCCCCCCTGCGCAGGCCGATTGGGCATTAATGAGCTATCTGCAGCCGTTGGAGGGAGAGCAGATTAAGCTGTTACTGTTGGGGGGGGGGGGGGGGGGGGGGGGGGATGCTGGTAACATGGCAGACTGGGGGAGTACACCAGACAGAGGGGGACCAGTGGGCTCTAAGGTGCCTTACAACAGTACAGTAAAGTGTCCTTGCCCATCTTATCTAGAGCAACATATTAGAAAAACCTACTAGCCTAGAGGAAGAGTGAGTGAAGAGAGGGGTGATTCTTGTGACAGGTGGCAGTGTCCTATTAGATGTGCCCTACCAGTTCAAACAATTCCTGCTCTTGTCTCAGGGCTTGCAAGCTCATGTCACATTTCCATTTCCAGTGCCAGTAAGCCAAGGGAATTCCCATAACCACTCTGCTGGCCTCTCTCCAACACCTTTGGTGTTAGGAGTTAGTCCCCAGATCAAGCAATGCCATGCTGTGGTTGACGCACAGATTTCCTCTGGCTATGTGGCCAACTATGTATCACCTGGTGATGTGTAGTCACTCATGCTTGACAAGTGCCCACATTGTGTCCCCCCCCCCCCCCCCCCCCAATGATAATGTTGGAACCATTTGCTCATAACAACTAGCTATCCTTGTCATATTCAGAATGTTATTGAAGGAAAGAAAATTGAAAAGCTTGATCAGTAATGAGATTTCAGTTGCAGTGGTTAAAGAAATAACAACCTTGTCATGTAAGCTAACAAATTAAAAGTGGAGCGGGTGACGCAACTGTAAAGAAATAAACGTGAAGACGAGAGGGTTATGTGAAATTCTTTTCCCATTTCACAAAAGCTCTCAGTCTAAAAGGAATTCAGGTCTGGATTACTTTGAAATCGGCACTTGGGATCTAGGAACTTATTCAGTTTGGGTTCTCATGGTCTGGAATTTCACATCCTAGTGCTTATTTTCCTGTAGTGCTGGCAAAGCAGTCTTTTAGCTGGCATGTTTTATGTCTGCTTAGTAGAAATGGAATCCTTTATTAGCTCTTAGCTCTCTTTGGTCTCCAATTATAGGACACGTGGTGATTTGTATTTTTTTTTACTGCGTTTTCACAGCATTGGACATATTATCCATCTCTCATGTCGAGTGCATGTACACAAATGAACAGTGTGTGATTTTCAAGTTGTTTTTCCACACCTAAGGTAGCGGCTGTCTTTATTAGCAAGAGTTCTGTCCAATGAGCTCTGTTACAGTATTTGTGCCATATGGTGACAATTCATTCATTGTAGGGATATTGCAATTTGTGAGATTGGATAGTGTTGATTTTTGGATTAGGTTGGCACACTATTTCCTCATGGCTCTGTCGTGCGGGGATAGAATTCTATCACATAATCCTGCAGTGTGATCACTTTCCTGTTTGCCTCCAGAAATCTTCTTGCAAATGATGAGATTCCTGTTTTGCTTCCCACTCAGTTTCCCAAATAAGAACTAGAGAAAGGATCTGGGTTAAGCATTGTTTTGCTGGTACAGTATGCCCTCAAAATGGGATCTCTGCTCTTGCCAGAAATGCCATAATACAGTGTTACAGCCACAGTTTTTTAAAAACGTGTGCTCTCTATAATCTGTCTGGGCTATATATTGCAGAGCAGTCTCTTTCTGTGTTGTTTCACATTGATGGTGATCTCATCCCCCTCCAGATATGGGGAATACCTTGCATATAAGAGTTGATATACATAGCTGCTGGGCAGACCATCCAGATATTATCGAACTGAAGACTGGCTGGTGCTTAGAGGAGGAGAGTAGAGGAAGGGAGCATTCTTCCCAGAGATCTTCTCATGACGACTGTGTGTGAAGGATCAGCTAGCTGCCCCCTCCCATCTGCCCCCCAGATTATTGTGCCGTTTCACCCCGTGCCTTGGCTTGGGAGACATCTACCCCCACCCAGAGCGCTCCGCCTCCCTTTCTCACTGCAAATGAGCTCTTGTTCTGTGTGTGTGTGCACGCCCGTCAGTCAGTATTTTTTTTCCCCGAACACTAATTAGAATAACAATAAGAGGAATGCGGTTAGAGCAAGGTCCTTTCCCAGTGGCTCAGCCAGAGGTTGGGGGAGTCGTCCCACGTGTGCCTGAAAGGGCACACGCCGCTCTATTCATCCAGATGTGTCAGGCAAAAAGCCCTGCGTGTCTGAGGCCCACTGTTTTGACTGGCAAAGCTGTTGGCCCCATTTTGGGATCACATATCGGAGGGACAAGCTGCATGAGACATCTCCCAGTCCAGGGAAGGCTGGCCCTCTTTCTTTAGCAAGCTCCTCTGATATTGAGATTGCTAATGTAGCTCCGAAGTAGTCATTTGATGATGATATTATCCAAGTTATCGCACAACAAGGGCTTTTAGCGAGCATATTTTAGCTCGTTTTTGTGTAGCAATTAAACACGTAACTTAACACTGATATGGAACTGAAGGTAAAGAGTTTTGATTGTTTGGCGCATTGAACTGAGACCGTTGATTCCCAGCAGCACTGATCTGTCTGGCCTGGCACAGCCTCAGTGTGTAGTATCCTCACCAGGATGACTATCGGTTCCAGGAGGTTGTTGTAGCTCTGCTCACATACAGTATTAGGTCAACCATTTTGTTTATTAGCACAGGTCAAAAATCTATTAGAAAGACTGATTGAAACACCCCCAATTGTTTATACTTGTACAGTCTTAGTGTTCTCCTTACATTCCAATAACAGTGTTAGGAATATCCCAAAAAGCACGCACACCTTTTGGCCGACGTATCAAAATGGGTAGGGAATATGTCGTTCGGAGAGTGTTTGCACACTAGCAAGACGTCGCCGAGACATCAGAATAGAATGCCTGGCCGACATATAATCAATGTAGAATTTAGGATGTAGTCATTCTGTGAGACATCTTGCCAATTTAGCAAATGCTTACTACATCTAACTGGGATCATGATGGATATTTAAATTATATCACAAGAATAGGCTAGACCAATGAGATCCTGTTGGATCTAATCCCATTCATGCAAGATGCCTCACCATTCTGTAAACCAGTAAAGACTGACCCAGAAGTTACCTTTTTGGTGGGTAATAACATCACTGAAAGCACTAGTGCTACAAAACGTCCATCAGCGAGAGTCAAAAGCAGTATGTGATGTAAGAAAGAGCAATCCTCTGTTCCTCCAATCTTTCTGTTGGTCTCGTTGGTTGTTCGGCTATCTGCAATGGTTGCTTTTCCTGAACTCTTCCCACATCCATTATTTTTCCGCCATTTAAAAATGCAGCACAACAGGATACATGCAACGCTGCCCCGGTAAACAAACATGGTTAGGGAAGTGGAATGGTCAAAGGGCAGGGTTTGTCTGCAGTGTGTAGTTTGTTCTTTTAGGGCTCAAATCACTAGAGTACTACAGACGGAGCTATTGTTTAACCTAAAGAAGAATAACAACCTAAGATAATCTTTACCACATTGACAGTGGGAGATATACTTTGTGTGCAAAGAGGACTTTGGTGTATACTGAGGTTTCACTGTATGTTTTGTGTGTGTTTGGGCATGTGTTGGTTTATGAGTGTTTGTTTGTCATGCACAAGGCAAGGCTTATCTGCTCACACTGGGTTTCCACGTCACCGCTCGGTGCATGTTTTCCATTTTGTCTTGTTTCTCTGAGGCTCTGCGTAAATTAATCAGATTTGGATGTACTTTCCCATGTTACAATCTGGGAATTGTTAAAGGATTACCGACTGTTTGGAATCTAGGTCCGGCAAAGGGCGTATTTGGATCATTCTCAAAGTTGGTCATGATCACTGTAATTAAACAATTGATTAAAACACGACATCACATATCACATACGGGCCCCTCCACCCCCAAGCCTTATGGTTAGACATGGGCCTAGAGAATCCTCAAACACTGTAACTATAGTAACCAGTGGAAAAGTGTCTGCATGTAATGTTGAAATGGGCTGTCTATGAAGCCTGCCATCAGTGTTCTCCACCCCCCTATCTGTGTATCCACTCAGACAGGAACACTGCTGGGAGGAGAGGGGATGTTGAGGGGAGGCGGTGAGTTGGTGACCCATGTGTTTGCTGAGGTTGACAGATTAGCCCAGCCTCTCTTGGAGAAGGCAAATTTAGCTTGGCATAAGAGCCAATACCTTGGGGGATGTTGTCGCCACAACAATTGCCCACCCCCTACTCCCCTCACAACCCCCTTCAGACCCCCACTCCTCCTCTCTGTGGATCTTCAGTCTTTCTCTACCAACCCCCTCAACGGTCAGGCTGACTTGAAGCACAGGAACAAAAAGCCAGCCTCACTAAAAGCCTGGTTTTAAAGGAGAGGTGATCTCATGCATTGTATTCACAATCTGAGTCACCACAGAGTCATTGATCATACGGTAAACAGTGGGAGGATTGTGGAGAGTAGGAATTAATATGAATATTCCCTGAGGCATCGCCTGCCTGTGTTGCCTTGTATAGTTGTCTGCATGTGTCACTGGAATTATGCCTTCCTTTTTAAATGCCACTTGTAAGCTTTCTTTTCCTTTTTGACCAATACCTCTGTGTGGAGCCTCCAGAGGAAAAACGTTGCCTTTCTTTGTGAATGTCTTATCAGTGTTTCCCCATAGTACACATGGATCCAGCGTGTGCGTATGGCTGTTTGCGAAGAGATGCAGAGAGGGAATGCTGTTCGCACCAGCTCTTACCCATTCCCCTCCTCCCAGACTAGTTTTCTCTGTTCTGTTTGTCCCTTTGCTGGGATGCTTTAGTGTTGACCACATTCCAGAGGGAGAGGAAAGCGGGGACTGTGGAGTGCTATCCCTCATGCACGAGCTGAGCGGGGAGCCACACCGTGACAGTGCTGTCCCCCTCTCCCACCCGCCCGCCAACCACACGTCCATGCTGTTCATGAATAATCCAGGCGGGCCGACGGGCCATTGCACTCAGCTGTGTGGGGGAAGATGCAAGAACAAAAGACAGGCAGCTCACAGCAGCAGCCATGACTGAGCAGACTGGGATGAGAGGACAATGGCCAGCAGTGTCAGTGCAGACCGAGGCAGACTGGGATGAGAAGACAATGGCCAGCAGTGTCAGTACAGACCGAGGCAGACTGGGATGAGAGGACAATGGCCAGCAGTGTCAGTACAGACCGAGGCAGACTGGGATGAGAGGACAATGGCAAGCAGTGTCAGTGCAGACTGGGATGAGAGGACAATGGCCAGCAGTGTCAGTACAGACCGAGGCAGACTGAGATGAGAGGACAATGGCCAGCAGTGTCAGTACAGACCGAGGCAGACTGGGATGAGAAGACAATGGCCAGCAGTGTCAGTACAGACCGAGGCAGACTGGGATGAGAAGACAATGGCCAGCAGTGTCAGTGCAGACTGGGATGAGAGGACAATGGCCAGCAGTGTCAGTACAGACCGAGGCAGACTGGGATGAGAAGACAATGGCCAGCAGTGTCAGTACAGACCGAGGCAGACTGGGATGAGAGGACAATGGCCAGCAGTGTCAGTACAGACCGAGGCAGACTGGGATGAGAGGACAATGGCCAGCAGTGTCAGTACAGACCGAGGCAGACTGGGATGAGAGGACAATGGCAAGCAGTGTCAGTGCAGACTGGGATGAGAGGACAATGGCCAGCAGTGTCAGTACAGACCGAGGCAGACTGGGATGAGAGGACAATGGCCAGCAGTGTCAGTACAGACCGAGGCAGACTGGGGTGAGAGGACAATGGCCAGCAGTGTCAGTACAGACCGAGGCAGACTGGGATGAGAGGACAATGGCCAGCAGTGTCAGTACAGACCGAGGCAGACTGGGATGAGAGGACAATGGCCAGCAGTGTCAGTACAGACCGAGGCAGGAGGCACAGTCTATAGTAAATCACGTTTGTATATCTAGGCGCTTGCTCTCATCACTGTGCTGCCATGCTAAATAGAGCTGGGATCTCTGCCTGTCCGCTTACATCTACAGACCCAAGAAGAAGAAAAAACATCACCAAAAAAAAGACTTCATCTTTCCTAGCAGATGTGTGGTTAGCTGTAGGAAACAAATCTCTTTACCAGAATCCTTTCCTCATCTGCCACCAAACGTAAGGCAGGAGAAGAGCATTATTAAACGTGATTTAAAGGTGATAAATACTAAATGGGGTAAGGGGGAATTTTTCATGGACACCAGTGAGGGTGCCATTGGTCCTGCTCTAACGGCAGAACCCACGCCAAGTTGTTCCGTTCCCGTCCAGCTCATACCTTACAACAGCCTGAAAGTATTTGACATCTCCAAACACACAGAGCCATCCGGCCCCGGCCGTGTGCAGGCTGCAGCAGATGTGCCTGGGCCTGGGCCACAGAGGGGGCTATTGTATCTGCCCTGGCACCCTGTAGAGAGGCTCTTCTGACAAGGTGCTGAGGATTGTCGATCTAATGCCATTTGGCAAGGACGACACTAACTGTCCGACTGCCAAGTTCAGCTCACAGGATGGACACTACTGGGCAAATCTGACTGACCTACCACTTTCCTGATGGTACACTGTAGCACAGTGACTTCCATTTGTTGTGTTGGGGAGTTTTTAGAATCATTTGCATATGTTATCCATTCTCCCAAAAAATGGAACTTGTCTTGTCATGAGATATTGAACAATGATTTGAACAATATACATTTGGTGTAATATGGCATAGCTTACTATATATTTGAAATGTCCCTTTAGGAATGGGCAGATAAAATATCGTAAGAGTACAGACCCGAAGGGTGAAGCTTAATTCCCGCAGTTACGGAAACTAATCACTATTTAGTATTCACATGTTGGCCTAGTAAGTTAGTTGGGGGCATTGACAGCTGATGTTGAGTTGTGGCATACGGCCTCAGCTGCAGCGTAGCTTAGGAGATGTTTGACCTTAGTCCTTCCATGTGACTTGCGGAAGTGTGGGACTCCCCTGGCTTAATCAGGGATGTAAAGGGCAGCTTCATGGTACAGCCGCCCTGCCCTGTGTCGTCAGTTCTATGGAAATACACACCTCTGTTATTCACACTGATATTAGACTTACCTGTCAATGTGGGTTGTGGTTCTGGAACAGATTGGGATGAGGGGAAAAGTCCTGGTAGATTTTCGTCAGTTTGGAAATGGGAGCCCACAAATAATTGAATGACATTCTAAAAATTATAAATATTTCAACAGCATTTTTGTGATGCACATTTTTATAGATTATACTTTCTTTTTTTTGTACGCACACAAAAGCCTACAAAATGTAGGCCTAAGGTTTTGTTTTCTGTTTCTTTTGAGTGTTTGTTCGAAAACCCTCTAGCATGAACAACTGTCCTGGGAAATGTAATCTGAAGATGAGAGAGAAAAAAAGTTGCAGGTAGCAAGTCAAGGATGGCCCCTGTGTGCTCAGACAGAGCTTTTAACTGGAATGCGTCATTTTGGGGGCCCTTAATCTTCACATAAGGGATTGTATGGGCTAAAAGGAACCAGGAGAAGCTCCCCCATGAGCCAGGGAGCATAGAGCTGGGAACTAATGACATATGGTTATGAAGGTGGAAGCTGTGGATAAAACGGGGTCAACTTCAGAATGGACTGACCTGAGTAACAGTGATTAGAATTAGAATATGTGTGCACGGTGGCAGGGATGGGGAGGAGAGGGTGATTCTAACGCTTGGCTGGAGGGAGGGAAGGAGGAGGGAGGGAGGAGGGGGGAGGGGGGGGGGGGGGGGGGGCTTGCTGCTTGCCTCGAACCAAAGGCGCACAGTGACTGAGGGGGATGTGGTGGTATGGGGTTCTGAGGGGGGGTGATTGCAGAGCTAAGACTGTAAATCCTGAGCGGTGCTCTCGCCTGGGGGCAGTCAAGCTGTTTATCAGCATCTCCATTTGAAAGAAATCATTCTCCATTGCAGTGCTATCTGCCTTGACCTACTTCTGGAGCGCCTCTATGACTTGTTGCTTGGCGTTTTGGTCAAGACCGCTACCACTTTCGACAGCGTCTTGAGGTAATAGGTCCTGAAGGCATGGCTCTTCTGTTGCTCCTATTTACTTTGACGCTTTTTTTGGATGATGACAGTTAATTAGTGGAAACCTGAAGCAGACATTAGTGGAATCCTGCCCCACCACTTCATCTGAAGGGCTGGACAGATATAGGTCAACATAACTAATAGTCAGTTTGATATCAAAAGTGTCCATGGCTTTGTGGGCTGCCTTGTGCTTTGTGTTGCGATGGTTGGCTTGTGTGTTGGGTGCTATTAAGAGCACTGAGGGTGATGGGGGGGAGAGTGCAAAGCTCGCTGTGGAGTTCAGTGGAAGAAGGGGGGGGGTTGAAAGAGAAGCTGTTTATTGGCTACACGCTACAGAAACCGCTTTTGGCTGTACTGCATGACTGGGCATTTGTGACAGCTATAGTCCTGCCTGCCACATCTGCCCCAGGCACTGTGCATTCTACCAGTCAGCCTGGAATCAATCACTTTCCACAGTTAAGCTAAAGAGGCTGTTTCAAGGCCGACTGACTGTCCTCTGTTTGTCTTAGTGCTCATAATAAAAGGGAAATATTACATGGAGCCCTTTTTGTGTTAGCCATCTCACCCTAGTCTGAGACCACTAGGGAAGTGAAAGTTACTTATTTTCAGATGATTTGGAAACAATTTCTGAGGACTGTATGGCGTCAGTCAGTCAGTCAGTCAGTCAGTCAGTGATCATGCTGGGTCAAAAGAAGTGATAATCATTCTGTGGACCATCTATTGCTCTGTCCCTTTCATTTTGTCCTCTGAATCTAGGGCACAGGCTCAGCATCAACAAAACGGTCCATTTCAGCTGGAATGAAAGGGCAGTCGGCACCCAGTGTGTTCAAGTACACGGCAATACCTGTTAGTTAATGACTTCCAGTGATTTAATTGGCCATTCTGTGAAAGTAGGTTTTTAGGCCATTTCATTAGCTGGTTTAGGGCCCCATAGCTCCCTGTGGGTCTGTTTGATTCCAGGGGAGCTCTGGACAGTACAGTAGAATACTGTCACCTAGGTAGCGAGACACAAGTCCCTATGTTTAAGGGCAGGATATCAGCCTCACTGTTCCAACAGCTGACTAGAGGTTGCCACTTTGGGACATAGGAGGTCCCACGTGGCCTGGGTTATTGGCTTAACCAGTGGCTTATTTAGGTCAGTTTTATGGCTGGAATAGCGGAGGGTCAAGCTCATTCTCATATCAATACAGGTAGCCTAGTGGTTAGAGCGTTGCTGGATCGTATCCCGAGCTGACAAGTTCAAAATCTGTCGTTCTGCCCCTGAACAAGGCAGTTAACACCCTGTTCTCCGGTAAGCTGTCATTGTAAATAAGATTTTGTTTGTAACTGACTTGCCTCGTTAAATTAAAATGTATGTACAGTATCTGTATATATACACACGCATACGTGTGTGTGTGTGACTTTGGTCCACTAACAAATACACTTCTAGATTACCTTTACTCTAATCACCTTCTGGGGAGATACTACTTTTTTTTAAAGTACTCAATACATAACTGTGTGTTGTTCCAAAGCAATAACATCAAAACAGCAATGCTGCAAGGTTGATACAAGCAGTGGTTCCCAAAGTAGGGTCTGCGGCTCGCAGAGGTACAGTAGGGCGTCCAGGCCAGAGATTTTATTTAATTAATATTGTTTTTTTAAATATCAATATTGCTAGCAGATTAAACAAATTTGGCCAAGTGGTATGTGGAAAAGTTGCAGATACAATACAATGTAATATTATTAATATACAATATACCCTTAACTTCTTATGGCTGGGGGCAGTATTGAGTAGCTTGGATGAATAAGGTGCCCAGAGTAAACTACCTGCTACTCATGCCCAGTTGCTAATATATGCATATTATTAGTAGAATTGGATAGAAAACACTGAAGTTTCTAAAACTGTTTGAATGAGTATAACATAACTCATATGGCAGGCAAAAAACCTGAGAAACAATCCAACCAGGAAGTGGGAAATCTGAGGTTTGTAGGTTTTCAACTCATTGCCTATCGAAGATAGTGGGATATTGGTCATATTGCACTTCCTAAGGCTTCCACTAGATGTCAACAGTCTTTAGAATCTTGTTTGATGCTTCTACTGTGAAGTGGGGGGGAATGACAGAGAGCCACGAGCTCAGTTTCGCACGCTCACGTGAGAGTTAGCTCTGTTCCATTACATTTCTGAAGACAAAGGAATTCTCCAGTTGAAACAAATCTTCAATAATGTTAAACATCCTAAAGATTGATTCTATACTTCGTTTGACATTTTTCTACGAACTGTAATATGAATTTTCGTCTGAACTTTCGCATGGACTTGCCCGCGTGTCGTGAGTTTGGATTGTGTACTAAACACACAAACAAAAAGGACACAGCATTCAGTTAGCAACCACAGATTAAATACTGTGTAATCGATGAGAATAGAGCCACAGCACAGATTTCAAGATGTGTGCTGATGTAGTTTGGGATTAGTTTGGAAAAGTGATATGCTATGCCTAGTTGATTTTCATATGCTTCAGATGGGGCTTCATTTGAAATCGAATTAAGCCAGAGACTGCCTGGCTGTCACCCCGAGCAGTTGACTCATACGTAATGGAAATGACCTCAGACTTCCGATTTACCCTGTTTTGCTCTCCAATTAAATGTGTAGCCTAATTGATGACTAACGTAAGGCTCATCCTTTGCGGTCCTTTATACACTAGTTACCAAAACGTTTCGGATTGTATGATACAAACCCAAGGCGTTTTATTTAGCATGTTTAGAATTCCCACAGGGACCAGCAAAAAAATAAAAGGATTGAAATGTATGTACTCAGTTCTGTAAGTCGCTCTGGATAAGAGCATCTGCTAAATTACTCAAATGTAGAAAATGCAAACCGAAAGCACAGCTGAATATGCTAAAACTGCTTGGTCATAAACATTTTATAACTTTACACATGATCTCCTCAGTGATCTAATGCGCTCTCTGTTTCCCCTTACAACAGTATATCAAGATCCCCGCCCCATCCCCAGAGGCCCCAGATGCACTCCGGGTCTTCTCCTTCTACCTGTCCAGTGATAGCAAAGACAAACCTCAGGCCAGCGTTGACTGCATCCACCAGCATGTCTCAGGGTAAGCCCACTCTACTGTTTTCAGTCAACCACAGATGGAATTCAGTCATTTCACAGTAGAGCTGGGCCGATAAACCAAACATTCTCGACACCGACCATACAGATCACTTATTGTAGACATTTTGCATTTTGTAGACACTGCTCTCTCTCTTGCTCTATCTCTCATTGCTAACGCAAGTAACCCTTGTCTTCATGTGACTGACCGCTAGAAACCAATGACACCTTATCCCAGACTGTTATTCTTACCATGTATAGTTCAGTCTTATTTTTGAACTACTCATAAACTCTAACCTTTTTGAGTTAAGCAGTATTTGTTGAGGTCTTGTTTTTCCTTTGAGTTACTGTAAGCACCTATTTAGCGTGCTGTGTTGCTGAAGTTTGACTGCTGGTGTATTAGTATTTTATTAGGATCCCCATTAGCTGTTGCTGAAGCAGCAGCTACTATCCCGAGGGTCCACACAAAACATAAAACATGACATGGTACAGAACATAAATAGACAAGAGCAGCTCAAGGACATAACTACATACATTTTTAAATGGGAAAAATAGACAAAGTCCTGTACTTACACAACAGAGTCCTTGCAAACATATTCACATCCTTGGATTTATTCACATTTTATTGTTACAAAGCAGGATTAAAAGCTACTTAATAGTTGTTTTTTTGTCAACAATCTACTCAAAATAAAAATGACATGACTAAAATAGAGTTGTTGCATAAGTATTCAGCCCATATGTTCAGGCATGTCTAAATTAGTTTAGAAGTAGCATTTGTCTTAAAAAATGACATAAGTTACACGGACTGACTGTGTGAAATAATAGGGGTTGACATCATTTTTTTAATGACTAAACCTCTGTCCCCCCCCCCCCCCCCCCCATACATACAGTCAGTCAAGTGAATTCCATGCACAGATTCAACTACAAAGCCTCATAAAGAAGGGCAGCGATTGGTAGATGGGTAACAATAACAAATCAGACATTGAATATCTCTTTTTAAGCATAATCAAGCTAATAATTATGCTGTGGATTGTGTATTAAACCACCCAGACACATCAAAGATACAGTTGTCCTTCTAAACTGAGCTGCAGGACAGGAATGAAACTGCTGAGGGATGTCACCATGAGGCCATTGGTGATTTAAAAACAGAGTTCAATGGCTGTGATGGGAGAAAACTGTGGATGGATCAACAACATTGTAGTGACTCCACAATAATGACTCAAATTACATAGTGAAAAGAAGAATACACATATATACAAAATAAATAGAAAACCTGCATCTTGTTTGCAACAAGGCTCTAAAGTAATACTGCAGAAGAACACTACAAAGGAATACACTTTATGGGTGCAAATGAGGACCGAGCCACGCCCCCATTCTCATCGACGGAGCAGGTTGAGAGCTTCAAGTTCCTCGGTGTCCACATCACCAACAAACTAACATGGTCCAAGCACACCAAGACAGTCGTGACGAGAGCACGACAAAGCCTATTCCCCATCAGGAGACTGAAAAGATTTGGCATGGGTCCTCCGATCCTGAAAGTTCTACAGCTGCACCATCGAGAGTTACTGCCTGGTATGGCAACTACTCGGCCTCCAACCTCAAGGCACTACAGAGGGTTGTGCGTACTGCCCAGTACATCACTGGGGCCAAGCTTCCTGCCATCCAGGACCTCTATACCAGGCGGTGTCAGAGGAAGGCCCTAAAGATTGTCAGATTACAGCCACCCAAGTCATAGACTGTTCTCTCTGCCTCCGCACGACAAGTGGTACCGATGCACAAAGTCTGGTACCAACAGGACCTTAAACAGCTTCTACCCCCAAGCCATAAGACTATTAAATAGCTGACCAAATAGTCACCCAAACTATCTGCATTGACCCTTTTTGCACTAACTCTTGACTCATTGCTACTGTTTTATCTATCCTGTTGCCTAGTCACTTTACCCCAACCTATATCTACCTCAATTGCCTTGTAACCCTGCACATCGACTCGGTACTGGTACCCCCTGTATATAGGACAGTTATTGTTACTCATTGTTTATTTATTTGTCTATTTTTCTCTGCATTGTTGGGAGGGCTCTAAGTAAGCATTTCATTGTTGGTCTACACCTGTTCTTTAAGAAGCATGTGACCAATAAAATGTGATTTGATTCTGAAAGTAACACACACTGTTTGACAACGTAACCGTTGTAATATTACCCATTTTGAAAAAGTAAAAGTAATCTGAGTACGTAATGCATTACTTTTGTAACATGTTACCCGCAACATTGCACAGGTTGCGGGTAATGGTGAGATCAGAGAATGGTGAGATCAGTGTTTGTGGTCATATGGGGGTCAAAGGTAGCTCTGTGCTGCTCTGTTAGCACTAGAGGTCGACCGACTATGATTTTTCAATACCGGTAACGATTATTGGCGGACCAAAAAAAGCCGATACCGATTAATTGGACAATTTCAAAATAATAATTAATTATTTGTAGTTGTAATAATGACAATTACAACAATACTGAATGAACACTAACTTCAAATAAATAATGAAACATGTTCAATTTGGTTTAAATAATGCAAAAACAAAGTGTTGGAGAAGAAAGTAAAAGTGCAATATGTGCCATGTAAAAAAGCTAACGCTTAAGTTACTTGCTCAGCACATGAGAACATATGAAAGCTGGTGGTTTCTTTTAACATGAGTCTTCAATATTCCCAGGTAAGAGGTTTTAGGTTGTAGTTTATTATAGGAATTATAGGACTATTTCTCTCTATACCATTTGTATTTCACATACCTTTGACTATTGGATGTTTTAATAGGCACTTTAGTATTGCCAGTGTAACAGTATAGCTTCCGTCCCTCTCCTCGCTCCTACCTGGGCTCGAACCAGGAACACATCGACAACAGCCACACTCGAAGCATCGTTACCCATCGCTCCACAACAGCCACGGCCCTAGGAGAGCAAGGGGAACAACTACTCCAAGTCTCCGAGCGAGTGACGTCACCAATTTGAAACGCTATTAGCATGCACCCCCTAACTAGCTAGCCATTTCACATCGGTTACACTAGCCTAATCTCAGGAGTTGATAAACTTGAAGTCATAAACAGCTCAACGCTTGAAGCATTGTGAAGAGCTGCTGGCAAAACGCACGAAAGTGCTGTTTGAGTGAATGCGTACGAGCCTGCTGCTGCTTACCATCGCTCAGTCAGACTGCTCTATCAAATATCAAATCATAGACTTAATTATAACATAACACACAGAAATACGAGCCTTTGGTCATTAATATGGTCGAATTCGGAAACTATCATTTCAAAAACAAAACGTTTATTCTTTCAGTGAAATACGAAACCGTTCCATATTTTATCTGACGGGTGGCATCCATAAGTCTAAATATTCCTGTTACATGTGCACAACCTTCAATGTTCTGTCATAATTACGTAAAATTCTGGCAAATTAGTTCGCAACGAGCCAGGCGGCCCAAACTGCAGCATATACCCTGAATCTGTTGCAAGAGAAGTGACACAATTTCCCTAGTTAAAATAAATGTATGTTAGCAGGCAATATTAACTAAATATGCAGGTTTAAAAATGTATAGTTGTGTATTGATTTTAAGAAAGGCATTGATGTTTATGGTTAGGTACATGTTGTAGCAACAACAGTCCTTTTTCACAAATGCGCACCGCATCAACGCAGCACACGCTAGATAAACTAGTAATATCATCAACCATGTGTAGTTAACTAGTGATTTATGATTGATTATTTTTTTATAAGATAAGTTTAATGCTAGCTAGCAACTTACCTTTGCTTCTTACTGCATTCACGTAACAGGCAGGCTCCTTGTGGAATGCAATGAGAAGCAGGTGGTTGGGCTAGTTAACCGTAAGGTTGCAAGATTGAATCCCCAAGCTGACAAGATAAAAATCTGTCGTTCTGCCCCTGAACAAGGCAGTTAACCCACCGTTCCTAGGCCATCATTGAAAATAAGAATGTGTTCTTAACTGACTTGCCTAGTTAAATAAAGGTGTAAAAAAATAAATAATAATTTTTAAAAAATAAAAGAATTCGGCCAAATCGGTGTCCAAAAATACAGATTTCCGATTGTTATGAAAACTTGAAATCGGCCATAATTAATCGGCCATTCCGATTAATCGGTCGACCTCTAGTTAGCACTGCAGCTCATAGGCATCTTCACTTGTTGTACAGCTTAATGCCATAGCATAGGATGTGAGGAATGAGCATGAGGACAGAAGTCAAAGAACCGGTCATGGGAGTGAGGCATATGTCACACGTAGACAGAAACACAAATACACTTTCACGAAATGGTCTATTTAATGGGAAGTAGTGTGTGATATTTTGTACATTACCAGTTGCTGCTATGTGAGCCTGATCCTGTGTTCTCCTCAGGGAGGGCAGGGAGCACCTGGAGGGCCAGGGCAGTATTCAGGACAAGATCACGGTGTGTGCCACTGATGACTCATACCAGATGACCCGAGAGCGTATGTCTCAGGTTGAGAAGGACATCATGAGCAGGTCGGCCATCGAGATCAAACCAGGCTCCACACATGGTAAGTCTGCAGTCACAGGCTGCCTTTACCTATGCTGACTGCGTTAGGTCCAAACCAGCTTCATACGGAGTCCTTTGCTGCCTGGGGATCAAGGGAAAAATAATGGAGGTGTTTAATGTTCTCGGAAAGCTTCTAATCCATCGCCTTCTACCATCTTGTCCTGCTGATAATTGCCATATGGTGTGAAAGTTTTCACATAATTGATCAAAGTACTGGGTTGCAATTATTCATGCGAGAGGGGATGCCTCTTTTTCTTCTCCTTTTCCCTTCATTTTGACCAGATTGCTTAGGCACGTTGCCAACCTGCCTAGCAGCTCCATTCATGTGATTGAGTTTGCCAGAAGTATGCACTAACTAGTCTCATGCTGAGTGGATGAAGTTTTGCCTAAGAGTTTAATTACAGTGGCTGCGACTCAATTAGTTTTCATCTATTGAAAAACTGAATAATGTATGGAGATTCTTTGAAGCAAAGGCCATAATTCATCATAAGAACTTATGAACTAATGAAGATCTAAATTAAAACACTGTTTATTTGCGCCACAAAGTAAATAAATTATTGTGGGAGCATACCAGTGCTGTACATGCCTTTACACAGCATCAGAACCAGTGGGACCGTTGGAATGTGCATTAGTTATATTTCATCCAGGAGGAGGGTGTAGACACAGGCTTCTGTGTCTTCTGATGGGTTATGTCTTGTTGTCTGAAGGGACATGTTGCAGATGCTGTGTATTATAACCTGGACGCACACAAAATTGCTGCGTTTATGACGTTATACTAGTGGCTTTAAGCCACATGGAGCTCATCTTTGCACACACTGACAGTTTTACACATATTGTCTAAAACATAATTATAACATTTAATGGTAATTCCTGCACAAGCCATTTTCTACAGCTGTTGAAGCAAGCAGGACACATGACCTCCCATGGTCTGCTGCTGAAAATGGGCCTCTTCCTCTTCTTGCACAACCCAGTTAAATGTAGCTGGCATGTTTGCTGTGTAATATCTCTGCTGAATGAGTACAAAAAAAAAGAGCTATTTCTTATCCAAATACATCATTTTTACATTAAAGTTTATCAAGTAAAAATGTAGAAGGCCACTTGCAGCCTTAGCCTGGTAACATTGACATTGGTTCTCATGTTTCATAGGGTGTAAGGCACACAACTGGGCTCGCTTTCCCACAGCATGGACAGGACAGGACAGTAAGGTGCCCATATACTTGATATCAAAGGGAACTTAAATGAAAGGGTCATAAACTATACGTCATATGCGCTACGGAGCACACAAACCGACATCTTTCTAAATACCAACCATCTATGATTTTAGTTGTAATGTATGGCTCAAAAACCTGTACTTTCCCAGCGAAAGGATTGCTGAAGAAATTCTGCAAAAGGCATTTTAAGGTCATCACTGACCATTCTTTACAAAACTGTCTTATGAAGGGAAAAATCATTTTTTTAGTTCAGTAGTGATAAAAGTATTGGGAAGCTATATCTGGAAACCCATTGGCAGCCCCATCTCCCACCACTTGTATGCTGTGATTACAACTTTTTGAGGTCGGTTTTGGTTGGATTCTTTATTTTCTTTATCGTGGTTTTTGATTTTGGTTTTGATTTGTATTATGTAATAATGACATTGATTTTAGAGCCATTTTTATTTATTTTTTTGGTTACTTTTCAACCTTTTTTTCCCTTCCCAATTTTGTGGTATCCATTTTGATAGTTAGTCTTATCTCCTCGCTGCAACTCCAGTACAGACTCGGGAGAGGTGAAGGTCGAGAGCCGTGTGTCCTCCAAAACACAACCCAACCAAGCTGTTTTGCTTCTTGACACAATGCCCACTTAACCCAGAAGCCAGCTGCACCAATGTGTTGGAGGAAACGCCGTACAGCTGTGTCAGCGTGCACTGCGTCCGGCCCCCCACGCCACAGGAGTCGCTAGTGCGCGATGGGACAAGGACATCCCTGCCGGCCTAACCCGGACGACGCTGGGCCAATTGTGCGCTGCCAAATGGGTCTCCCGGTCGCGGCCGGCTGCGACAGAGCCTGAACTCGAACCCAGAATGTCTTTTAATAGAAATTACAAAGCCAAAAATTTAAAATATTCCATTGTCTCTGTCAGGTCCAAATTTGGTAGACATCAGTAGAAAATAGAAAATTGCTAAGAAATAATAAAATATTGTACCTTTTTTAATATTATTTTGCGCTTTTAAGACATTAATTCCTTAATGTCATCGTCTCATGTCTGCTCAGGGAGTAGCTGCTGGCCAGCCAGACCATTTAACATGATCTCTGTGCTCCCCATACTGTACTGTCTTTAGTCATCCTATTTAGCTAGGCTAGCCTGCCTAAGTATTCTACAGAGCTGTCTGACAAAATTTGACTCGTTCTTCAAGGTAGATAAGGCATACTTTAACAAACTGTCTCTCCCTCTCATGTTGTTTTTTATTTTACCTTTATTTAACTAGGCAAGTCACTTAAGAACAAATTCTTATTGTCAATGATGGCCTAGGAACAGTGGGTTGACTGTCTTGTTCAGGGGCAGAACAACAGATTTTTATCTTGTCAGCTCGGGGATTCGAGTCCAACACTCTAACCACTAGGCTACCTGCCGCCACTGAACAAGTCCTCTCATGTGGTCTGTGCGTATCTAACCTAACATAGTTAGTGTAAAATTGTATCCATCTGTCCAAGCCTGAAAAAACAGACTCAATGTATAATGGTAATTTTAGTTTTATTTAACCTTTTTATTTTAACAGGGAAGACATTGAGACCTACACTATATATGCAAGAGTATGTGGACACCGCTTCAAATTAGTGTATTTGGCTATTTCAACCACCCCCGTTGCTGACAGGTGTATAAAATCGAGCACACATCCAAGCAATCGCCATAGGGAAACATTGGCAGTAGAATGGCCCATACTGAAGAGCTCAGTGGCTTTCAACGTGGCACCGTCATGGGATGCCACCATTCCAACATGTCAGTTCGTCAAATTTCTGACCTGCTAGAGCTGCCCCGGTCAACTGTAAGTGCTGTTATTCTGAAGTGGGAACATCTAGGAACAACAATGGCTTAGCCACAAAGTGCTAGGCCACTCAAGCTCCAGAACGGGAACATCGAGTGCTGAAGCGCACAGCGCGTAAAAATGGTCTGTCCTCTGTTGCAACACTCGCTACCGAGCTCCAAACTGCTTCTGGAAGCAACGTCAGGACAATAACTGTCAATCGGGAGCTTCATCAAATGGGTTTTCAAGTCCAAACAGCCGCAAGCAAGCCCAAGATCACCGTGCGCGATGCCAAGCGTCGGCTGGAGTGGTGTAAAGCTTGCCGTCATTGGACTCTGAAGCAGTGGAAACGCGTTCTCTGGAGTGATGAATCACGCTTCATCATCTGGCAGTCCGACAGATAAATCTGGGTTTGGAGGATGCCAGGAGAACGCTACCTGCCGAATGCATAGTGCCAATTGTAAAGATTGGTGGAGGAGGAATAATGGTCTTAGGCTGTTTTTCATGGTTCAGGCTAGGCCCCTGAAAGGAAATCTTAATGCTACAGCATACAATACATTCTAGACGATTCTGTGCCACCAACTTAGTGGCAACAGTATGGGGGAAGGCCCTTTCCTGTTTCAGCATGACAATGCCCTTGTCCACAATGTGAGGTCAATACAGAAATGGTTTGTTGAGATTGGTGTGGAAAACTTGACTTGCCTTCACAGAGCCCTGACCTCAACCCCATCGAACACCTTTGAGATGAATTGGAACGCTGACTGCGAGCCAGACCTAATCACCCAACATCTGTGCTTGACCTCACTGATGCTCTTGTGGCTGAATGGAAGTAAGTCCCCACAGCAATGTCCCAACATCTAATGGAAAGCCTTCCCATAAGAGTGGAGGATGTTATAGAAGCAAAGGGGGACCAACTCGATATTAATGCCCCTGATTTTGGAATGAGATGTTTAACGAGCAGGTGTCCACATACTTTTTGTCATGCAGTATATGTTAGTCACTATACCAGTCATGGAAATTAACTGAAAAACATGTACTTTTTTCAGGCAGTGTATTTGTGTAGGAATGTGTATATCTTTTGTGCTTCCCATTACTTTTTGTATTTAGAGATCGATTGGGTATAATGTGTAAATTTACATTGTGTATACAGGGCGCATTTGTAAAAGAGATCTAAGTCCCCAATCAATACTTTAAATTGCCTGAAATGCACCAGAACGTCAAGATGAAATGTATTTACATTTTTGACCCAGCAATAAGGTGCATTAAAACTAAAAGCAGATTTACCTAGCTCAGTGGAAACCCTAGGAACCTTGTTAACCAGTCCTGTGAACGGGTTAGGCAACTCGGGTGTCTATATTTTAACAGCAAAGTTGGATAAGACAGAAGTTTATGAAGTCGTGCCTTGTAAACAAAAAGGGAAAAATGTAGAGATCTATGGGTCTTTAGCGAAGTCCAGCCATCCTTTTGATGCAGTGATGAGTAAAAAAACGAAGGGCACTATGGTAGATGCATCCAAAGGTTTAAGAGTAGTAACAACTGCACCTGGATAAATAATATTACCATAATCAAGAACAGATAAAAAGGTAGATGGAATAATCTGCTTCCTGCTGCTTATAGAAAGGCACAATCTGTTTCTTTAGAAACGCCCACTTTAAATCTTAGCTTCTTTACCAGCTCATCTACAGTATGATTTTGTTTATAAACGTCAAATCCCATATCAATCCAAATGCCTAAGTATGTATATGCTGCAACACGTTCAATTGGAGGACCATCTAATGAGTGAACATCTACTTCATCTGAAACATTCTCAGGAGAGTTTGAAAACAACACGTGAGACACTACACCTAGTTAATTACCACGTTTCTGCGCTGAACTAGGTTGAACATTTGCTTAATGTAAACTACAACTCCCATCAGTTCAGCGTCCCACATAGTTCTTGACTTGATTTCTCTCGTGAATGATTTGATTTCACCCTAGAGAAAGGGCGCGTTGGGCTCACAAAATAAAATACTACGTGGAATTCAAGTAATGAACCGACGTTAGTCAATTAGTTGTTTAATAACCGAAACCCCCTCCAAAATATCTGATATTGAGGTTAAGAAAGGCTAGGCTTGGTTAGTCCAGTTATGGTTGGGTCTGGTTAGACTCATTTATCTGGTAAGGAGAACATCAGGTAGCAGTAGGACATGCCAATACACCCAAGGAGTGAGGAATACCACAAACTGTGTGCTGTCTTTGAGATGAGATGATAAGCCAAGATCATAATTCTCTGTGATCACTAAAGATCCTATGGCACTTAATGCTGGAGTAGAACTTAACCCTGCCCTCCTGGCTAAAGTCCAACCTGGGAACCATGGAGAACTCATCGTAAGCCTGTTATAGGCTCACTAACTCCTCACTTCTCCGCTTGGTCTGGTGTCAGTCTGACGTACATGACTTATTGTTGTAATGCATTACACCTTGGTGATAGACAGGCTGAGGAACACCCGATAATCTCAAACTGAGCTATGATGGTCTTCGGTGTAACTATACATGTTGGACGAATGCTACTGTTGTGGTTTGAATGTGATAAACATTGGTGTATCCAAACATGACTATCTAGTATAGGGTTGTCACGATACCAGGATCGCAATACTACAATACCTGATTTTCCATGGCAAACAGGAAAACACAAAGCAAACGTAACTCTTTGGTCCTTTAAAAAAGTTACTGTATGTAAAATGTTGCATGCTGTAGCATGGAAAATAAATGTGATTCTGGGTGACATAAAGATTCTGTTTTTGATTTTGTACGCCATGATGTTGAACAAATATTTTTTTACAAACAAGGAAACCAACCCATATCATGTTTCTGAAAAGCAACTTATGTTTCAGTCAAGCATGTGCAGTAGAAAGAATAGCGTTTTACAAACCTTCCCATAACCAACTACATGACAAGCAGATTTAATTTATTGTTAGCGTCTAGTCGCGGCTTGTTTTAAAATGAGGCAATACAGGCTATTTCTCTACACGACAGGAAGATATTGGACTGTAAAATGTATGCGTCTTGAACCAGGGTAGCTGTTACGACAAGCTCTCGAAACTACATTGCATTTGGCAAAAGCAGAGATTTACCCTCAGGCCCAGAGTTGATAAAAAAAAAAAATAGTTTGTTACTAGGGCTCATATTATATGTTGTTGATATCGTCATTTTTCACATTAAAGAAAATGTCATGAATTGTTTGTATAATGTTTGATGCATAACACACAAGAATAGAGACATTTTGGTGACTTGTTATTCAATATCTTTAACATTATTACATTCCAGTTGTGCAACAACTGTGGCCTTTTTAGAAATGTGAACTTGAGTGCATGGAGCCAAATAATTGACATACTCCTTAAAATACTATTTAGATTGTCATATCTAAACCTACTCTAGCTCCCGGGTGGCACAGCAGTTTAAGGCGCTGCCTCTCAGTGCTAGAGGCATCGCTACAGACCCTGGTTCGATTCCATGCTGTATCACAACCGGCCGTGATTGGGAGTCCTATAGAGCAGCGCACAATTGGCCCAGCGTCCTTTGGGTTTGGCTGGGGTAGGCCGTCATTGTAAATAATAATTTATTCTTAACTGACTTGCCTAGTTAAATAAAATATAATAGATCAACTCTTTCACGTACAATACTTTACATAATGCAGTAGATGCCTGATACCAGAACCACACTGCTCCCACATAGAGGCTGTGCTTTTCATCCTATAGCAACCTTGAAAGCAGATCTTAAACGTTTAATGAGATTAGGTTGGGGAGATACATCTACATACAGTATAAGCACCACCATGGCCTGCTGGCTTGGAGCCAGGTTAATTAGTTCTGCAACAGGAAAAATGGTCTCTGTGTGTGAGTGAGCAAGGTGCATTAGTTTCCATGCTCCTCTGTTTACACAGGAACTGGCCAACCTCACTGTCAACCCTTTCACTGCACTCCAAGCCTGGTGCTGCGTACCAACGCTTCGATCACACCGACAGCGTCATTGCGGTTTGGTACACCAGAATTGCATTCATTTCCAATGAAGGGATGCGTTTGTCTTGGAGCAGTGTGTTGCAGTGCGTTCGGTGTGGTGCATCCATTGGACTTATCGAACGTACGCGTCAAACCTGTATGTGTAGACGGCTTGACAGAAACGGTAGCAGAAGGTGAATGTGGAACTTTTGTTGCATAAATATCCAGATGATCCTGGGTACTATTTTGCGCAAGGATGCTGTCGGTGTGATCGAAGGGTTAGTGTGTATGTGTACAGGAGGCTTTCATGAGCTCTGGCTAAATATTTTAAGACGCTATTTCCTACTAGGGACACAAGGTGCCATTCCTGTGTGCGGTGTTTGCATACTGTATATATAACTGACATCTGTCAAGACAAAGTTTTGCTTCTGGCCCTTGTCACATTAGACCAGGCCTTTTTTGCATAACTGGTCTGGGCTATTCAGAGAAGTGTCTGTGTATTTTGAATCCTGTTCAGAGGCAGTTAGAACAAGCATAACACTTCCATCGCCACTTGTCACATTTCCAGTGTACTGCTTCTATGAGAGCTTTGAATTATCCAAGTCATAATTGTGGTAATTGCTGAAACTTTCATTGACTGACGAGCACAAAACCACTGCTTTTCACTTGGTAACAGTAGCTTAGTAAGAAGGTAGCTTTTATGACGGAAAGATATTTTGTAAGTTACTAAACATTTTTCTTGTCAAATGGCGCCTCTCTGTGCATCTCCCTTTCTCTGTCAGGTAAATGTGTGAAGATCCAGAGGAAGCAGGGCCTGTCGTCAGGCATGGACAGCAGCAGCAACAAGCACTCCCCTAACAACAAGAAGAGCGGGGCCCCCAACCCAGTAGTCCTCAGGCCCCTGAGAGACCGCATCATCCACGTCCTGGCCTTAAAGCCCTACAGGAAGCCTGAGCTCCTGTTGTGGCTGGAGAGGGAGAGGGCCACTCCCAAGGACAAGACTGACCTGGGAGCAGTACTGGATGAGGTGAGACCTGTAGAACGCAACACGGCACAACACTAAAACTGTACTCCGATACTAGGATGTAGATATGTGTACATGGTAGGTGCTGGTTTTACTAAGTGGAGCTATAACTCAATAATGCACAACTTTTGCATATTGTATTCCAATTGTAATGCATTTGAAATGAATAAACAATCTATTTTGTAAATGAAACATTTAAAACATCACAGCAACTTTCACATTGAAAGAAAGGACAGGGTCTTTAAAAGTGCCTCTGAGATTCAGCTGCATCTATAAGCAATTCTAAATCCCTCCAGGGATTCCAAATGGAAACACTGTAGTGTAGCCGCTCTGTCTCCCTCGCTCGCTCTCTACATCCACTCTGAATCTAATGCTAATGGCTCCTTTTACAACCAAATGTTGAGCAGCTAAGTGATCTCAGTTGGTATATTTGAGGCGTACTTCCTGTTCTGGGTATGTTTGGGAGTCCCAGTGCAGTCATACAAGGAGCGACTGTGTCGCTGCTGCTACTGCCTCTACTGGTAGCTGTAATTAGAGCTGTGCTTTAATTATGTCTGGAGGAGAAGACAGTGTTTCCACCGGGGAGGGTGGGGTATCTCCAGCCAGGCCAGTACTACTCTGACAAATGGATGTCGTCTGTCACAGAGGCTCTCTGGGTAGACTAGATTTGGTACTGTTTTTGTGACTGACTTAGCACTAACTTGGTGCAGTGCTCGTGTAATTGCTGTGTTTGCTATCAATTACATGGTGAACAATGTATTATTATTCTGATAGTCTGCCAGTTGAGCCTGTCTTTTAACCGGGGTCAAAAGTGTATTTTAATGCTACAGGGACAGAGGGTTCAAATGTGTTTGTCAATGATTTGCAGGTTGCTAAACTGAACCACAAAGACCACAGCTTTACTCTGAAGGATGAGTTCTACAGGCACGTCCAAAAGGATTGGCCCGGTTACCTGGAGGAAGAGAAGCCGCTCATCCATAGGCTCCTGGCCAGGTGGGTGTGGCTTGTACTTCTACTCACCTGTCTTCTCTACCATCATACTCTCCTTCACATTTTCACCACTGAATATTTAAATATGTACCTGTATCAACATGTTGGTGTCATGGCGGAGAGTCCCCGAATCTGTAGTTTATCTTAATTTAACCTTTAAGCGTCAGTAATTGGATGATTAACTCTTCTCAGTAGCTCTGATGCTTTTTGACAACGTGCTGCCGTTGAGACTACTGGATTACTGTGGCAGGCTGCTGTGATCATGGTGAAAGGCGAGACTCTAAATGACTATTTCTCTACACAGATGAATTTCTTAATGGGCACATCAAAGCGGGGAGAGAAATATTCTCTGCTTGGTGTTGTCAAATAGCATTAATGTGGAGGAAGGTAGCCTGGCTGAGCTGTTCAGAATGAGAGTGGACGTCATCCCACGTTAAGTACGTGTCCTATCCTGCCACTGGTCAGTTAGGGGGTGGCTTTCATAAGCTTTTTTAGATGGACCTCCTGCCTGCTTATTGTTTTCATTCTGTTTACACTACTCAGATGTTCTAAAGAGAGCTCTGAATGGAAGTGGACATGTTGTTTTGCTGCATGTACAAGGTAAGGTTGATGTGGCTCATCAGTGTATGACCGTTTAAAAAAACAACAATTGTTTTCGATATCAGAGCCTTTCCTTATAGTTTATCCCAGAAAGCAACCATATTGCTGGAAGCCTAGTCTGTCAGAGGGTCTCATGTCTGGAATGTCCTGAAAGCCAGTGGTGCTTCCAGGAGATTCCATTGATCATGTAGTTGAAAAGGTCATGTGGCTGCTGTGGGAGGTATGATGGAACTCTGATTCCAGTGAGGTTTCTGTGAGGAAGGAGCTGGAGGAAGCAGATTGCCAGTGGAGAGAGGAGTGTTTGGCCTAACAGAGCCTGCATCTGGCACCATTGTTCTCCTCACTGAAGTGACTGGACACCGCTCTGTCTTAGTGCCTGCCTCTTGCAGATGTAATCTGTGTTCTGTAACCTAGAAACACTACAAACAGCCTAACACTTTGAAACATGCTGAAAAATGTGTCAGTTTCACCCTGAGGTCAAGTGTAGATAATGGGAGTGTAACATCTGTCTGACAATGTGGTCTATTTGTTCTAATGCAATATTCATGTGAACAGCTGCGTCAAGGTGGACTTTGCAGTAACCAACCGGTTCAACCTGTTTTGTGTTGTGTTTTCCTCTGTTAACATGGCCCCACCTCGCTCACTTCTCTGTAAACCATGCAATTGCAATTGGAGTTTGAACCATTATTTACTTAAGTGATAATGCCAGAGGAGCCAGTGTTTGGAGGATATATTGGCACGGGTGTTAGGCCCGAGAAAAAGTTGAGGACCGGCAAACCGTGCCAATATATCCTCCAAACACCGGCTTCGAGGGCATTCTCACGTTTATACAACCAGTTACCAACATATTCAAATAATGATTTACATATTTTCATATAACATGTTTTAATTTATTCATACTATTTAATTCTTCCACAAGATATAGTCCCAACACACACCTAGGGTTGCTACCCAAGCGGCGTTCTATCGGTTTGGTTGCCAGACTCATTCAGTCGTTATGTTCTGTATCTATGGACCCAGTCGTTCGTTCTGAATGTTCCACTGCCATCCTGACTGGCAACATTCTTATCCCTTGCTTGCTAGCGAGCTAATTTACAGCCACGTCAAACACTAGTGCAGCCAGAATAACAACGAAGTAGCTGCATTTGCGTTTGTTTAAGCTGTTTTCTAGTGACATTGTTATGGATGTACTCAAATAAATTTCGCCTGCCGTAGGAAATGTGCTCTCTTGTTAGCACGCTGTTGTTCAGAGGAGCTAGCTAACACAATCACTTCAAACTGAAACTGGAACGACGGCAAACTAGCTGCACTTTGTTTCATTTTTCATGTTTTCTATTGATAATTTGTATGGATATATACAAAGAACAATGCTGATTTCGACGGGATGAGAACAGCTGCCTGCCTGTCCCGACTCCCGACACGTTTAACATTACTATGGGACAGCTGAAGATTGAATTTGAATATAGAAACAATGTTGCAAATATCGGAGACTGACCGCAATGTTTATACAAATCTCCGCTGTTGAAAACTAAATGTTAGTCTAAAAGAAATGTGAGATCATGTCTAGATGCTTTTTTTATATATAGTGGAGATAAAGTGTATAACTTCCCTGCCTGGGCTGATAAGACAGTGGATTACACAAATGGAACAGAGTAAATAGGCCTTTAAAAGTCATAGATTTAGCCAGTGGTAAATTGTGGAATTGACACCAGCTAAAATGAGTTTTTAACCAGTCTGCATTCCGGATTAGACCTACACGTTGAATAAAACATAATAAATCTGTCAAAAAAATGAGTTAAGCTTGGGTTATCTGCCCTAACATAAACGGAATAGCAAAGTAAAAATGTCTTCCCCTTTTAATGTTGCAGGAAACTGCAGCCACTGAGCAGCAGTAGCCAGTTGAAGAGTTTCCAGTCAAACCATTCATTCCACAAAACCCCTGCGGATTCTCCGTCACAACTCAGCCCGGTCAAGACTCCCTCTGTGGTAAATACTCTCCTACCTAACTCTAAAAGAATTCCTACATCCTGCCCTTACTCATTGTTTTTCTTAAAAGCTTGAGATTGATTAGAAATAAGAGAATGCACAGATTCATTTCAGGGGTTAAATAATTTATGTTTGAATAGTGTCATGCCTTTTGACTGCAGAATAAGCTTGAGTAAAGGAGAAATGAGAGGAAAGTTGCTTGGTTTGGTAGCATCTGCTTTTTATTCATTGGAGTGCTGGAGGCAGTTCAGTCACTGACATTTTCAGGAGCCAGTTATGATGTTTTAATGTAGAGGAGCCATTCCTTTCAAATGTAGGGTAAGTTGGTCTTCGCTAAGTTGTATTACAGGTAAAACCTCTTCTTTACCCTTCTCATAGAAACGCCCCGTGCCCTCCGACCTATCTGATTATCAGACCCCCAAGAAGCAAAGACTATTAGACCACAGTTTATCTCTGCAGTCTCCTTCCAATGGACAGCTTGGCACCTTTGGAGCCCGTAGCTCATCTGGTCCAGGCAACACCAGTGTACAGACTAAAACAGAGTTTGAGAGAACCAACAATCACGTCCAGGAGAGCCTTAATGGTCTCTACACAAGGCATAAATTGGGTTGCTCCTCCAGTATTCCCAAGCTGGAGAGGACAGAGCCAGGCCTAGCAGTACCAAGCCCCAAGGCTCCACAGACTGAGCCCTCCATCTGCACCGACCAGCAGCTAGCCAACGGCCAGCACAAAAAGAAGAAGTCCAAGAAGCACAAAGACAAGGACAGGGAGCGGTTAAAACAGGACTGGATAGAGAACAGTCCCGACCTGAAACAGAACCAGGAAAACATCACTGGTAAGACAGGCATCATCTCTTTCCCAATGTAATTTTCAACTAAATGATATCATTTTGAGGCCTTGTTGACTATAATGATAGCAGAAACAGAACATGTTGATAATGATACAGTAATGACATCAAAGGATATATTTACAGCACCACTGGTCTATGACCGCATTGAAATCAGAAGTTTAATAATTTACAATAACCATCTAATCAGTGTATTTGAGCCAACAAGATTACAGAAAAGACTGCCCAGTATTTGTATAAATACGAATAAACACTCTCCGTATACATAAACACTGTCCTTAAAACTTTCCATTTGCAAAGTAGTAAAAACCCAGTCAAGATGTCTGTTTTCCTAACCCATATTTATTACAGTAGTAAAAAAAACGACCTGCTCTAGAAAAGTATTTTGAAACTTCAAAGGGATCGGTCCCCAAAAGTTTAGGTGACATATCTAGATATACGGCTCACAGTGAATTGCTGTAGGTTTTAAACAGAGTGGCGACAAATCAATGATCTGAAGAGAATTTCCAGTGGAAAGGGTGCTGTGTATGTAGCTTCAGCTAGCAACCCCCATCCCTTTCCCTGGCTAGTGTGTAGATGATTCTGTGGAACAGCTGGGTGACCCACGGTCCATCGAGTCAGCAGGCTGCTCTGACTCCCAATCTGGGGCGCTTCTGGCGTCACTGCCTGCCTTGTTAGCAGGTCTCTTATCCGTAGTAGTGATAAACGACTCCATCAGCCTTGGTATGATATGAGTTTTATCACATTTGCATTGGCAGATTACATGAACTTTTTTTTCTCTCTGCTTGTTTTTATCTCCAGACAATGAGGGGGCTAAAACACCTGTCACTCATACATCACCGGAGGAGCTGCCCGAATTTTTAATGTAAGTTTAAACACACTGCTTCATTCACAAGTTCTCCAGAATTGCCCTGGGTTGCTGAGTTGTACTTCTAGGTTGATAAGTTATGTGAAACCCATTCATTTTGTAAACATGGTACAAGTGAAACCAGTATGTGGTCTCAGGTCTCAGTCTCAGTTTCCGTTTCTGCCATCTGTTGCTCCAATGTTTATGTTTAATGGTATTACTACTTTAGTCACTTTTGTTGTGAAAGGAAAGTGATTTGTTCCAAAAGGTCTGGATTTGGCTTGAAAACATTCACATAAATAGTGGAACATTTTGAAGTTTTAAATGGTCTGTCAAATGTGCATTAATAGCACAGCTTCACTGAGAACGACTTAAAAAGATGAGGCGCAAGCGCGTACCAATAGGACGCATGGGGTGTGAGTAGCTAGCTATATGTTATATGTTGAAACCAGACAAAGTTTAAATCAAGCCTCTAAAATCGATAAATTAACATATCCCCAAGCAACTGGGTGAGTGTGAGCGATCAGTGATGTACAAAAGCCACCCAATCAGCTGGTAAAGTGGCCCGGTGACACGAGTCCAACAAGCCATGGCTTCCCCGGAGGAAAAGATAAGGAGCAGCTTGGGGATGCAAATTCGTGTAATGAACAGTTGAAGGATATCTAGGAAAACATGGCTAAAATGCTCTCAATGCACAACAAAACAAACTGCTACAATCTGTTATTACAAAATGAGATTAGCTCAAAAAGACAATAGATGCTGTCGTGTCAGTCACACACAAACAAGACGTGCACATGAACGGTCAAGACGACAAAACAAGCCTTTTGGAGACCAAGTTTCAGAATTCAGAAGATGAATTGGATGAAAGAGTATTTTGTCCTCACTGGAAGATGAGGAAAAAGGAGACCTTTCCAGCTAAGTGGTCAAACTGATATCAGAGGAACTGGATGTGAATCTATCACCAGAAGACAGAAGAACGCTAAATACCCAATCATTGTAATCTACAACTTGTCAACTAGGATGAGAGAGACGAAGGAATACATTTCGATCAGACACTGGAGAAAAAGGGGATCAAGTCTCAGCTCTGCTTCCCGGCAGTACTGTGGGTATCGAAGGGAACGCAAAGGATGGAATTCATAAGCGCCGGTGAATCCCTAGTCAAGTAGGAAAAAACAAGCTTATCTTAAGTTGAGACAATATCCTTTCCCCCTCCCCCAATACAACCTATACTTTCTCCAAGTAATTGTTTTCCTCTATGAAGTAACGACAGAAGTAGCCAACGCCAATGGGCTACATGGACACTGACAAGACAAGTCAAAAGGGAAAGTGTGGGTAAAGTGAAGGATGGTGAATAGGTGTGTGAGGGATGGTGAATAGGTGTGTGTGTGTGGGAAAAGTGAGGGATGGTGAATAGGTGTGTGTGTGTGTGGGAAAAGTGAGGCATGGTGAGTAGGTGTGTGAGGGATGGTGAGTAGGTATGGGAGAGAATGGGTGTGTGGATACAGGATGGATGTTGGGTGGGAAATAATGAGAATGGATGAGTAAGTGGATGGGTGTAAGTGTGTCTGAGCAGTAGGAAGGGTGGGAAAAGTTGGGAGGTTGGTACAAGTTTGGCTTGGATGTGCAAGGGTGGGAGATAGGGAAGGACAATCTTAGCTTTTGTGGGCAAGGATGGGAGGTTGGGGCAAACTTGGATGGGAGGCTGGGACAAGCTTTGCTTGGGTGAGGTAAAGGGGGGGGGAACTGGGAGGGGGAGTTGGAAAGGAATGGGCTTGGGAGAGAGTCGGAAGGATTTAACTATATAACAATGTAATTTGATTTTTTTTTGTGACTTGCAAACCTGCTGTAAAATAAATAAGGGTTCTGGACAGATTAGGAGAGTATGTCGAGTTGTTATTATTATTATTATAGCTAAGATTCAATGGTGGCTATTGTTGAGAGTGGAGAGGAGCTCTATCCGAGAAATTGGGACGAGGTGACTGGGAGGGCATCAGACAGACAGTTTTGTGTGGGGCCTCCACTCATCTCACTTCAGTCTCTTGGTGGACTCACTCTCCCCAAGTAGAGACCTATCATCCACTATACTTTAATTGAATTTACAAGGCAATACAAACTGACCACAATACTTAAGTGGTTGTCTTTCTCCAATATATAAATGACATAATCTTGGTACATTAGGAGATGAGTTGGAGCTTAAAATCCCTAAAAATAACACCTTTGCTTTGTTTTTTGTGTATTCTCTGTTAAATGTCTGCTCAGCCCACATGCCCACACAATCTACACTGTATTTGTAATGTATATAATGACTATGTATTCATATTATGACTCTCCCATTCCATGGAATGTCTGCTGAATTGTTATATCTAGCTCTTCAATGACCGACAGAACAGACAAGGTTAACTTTGATTTTATACAAGTAAGTATCCAACTTATTACATGGAATGTGCACAGGCTCCATACATTTAAAAAAAAAAAAAAAAAGCATATGGTTCTTGAACACTTAAAGAGATTGTCAGCAGATGTGGTTTTCCTGCAAGAGTTTAAAAAAGATTTCTATGAGAAATTGAATATTTAAAGAGGAGCTTGGTTGGAGAGGCCTATGCTGCCATCTACTGTAGCAATCAAATTCAATCACATTTATTTATAAAGCCCATTTTACATGACCAGATGTCACAGTGCTTATTTTTGTACTTTTACACCTTTTTTCTCCCCCATTTTTTGTGATATCCAATTGGTAGTTAGTCTTGTCCCATCGCTGCAACTCTCGTACGGACTCGGGGGAGGTGAAGGTCGAGAGCCATGCTTCCTCTGAAACACGGCACACTGCTCACTTAACCCGGAAGCCAGTCCCACCAATGTGTCGGAGAAAACACTGTACAGCTGGTGACCGACGCTAGCGCACCGGCCCACCACAAGGAGTCGCTAGAGCACGATGGTACGAGGACAGCCCAGCTGGCCAAACCCTCCCCCAACCCGGACGACGCTGGGCCAATTGTGCTCCGCCTCATGGGTCCCCCAGTCATGGCCAGTTGCGACAGCCCAGGACCGAACCCGGATCTGTAGTGATGCCTCAGTGTCTTAGACCACTGCGCCACTTGGGAGGCCCAGAAATCACTATAAAAAAAACTTTAAAAAAACATTCAAAATAAACTTCTTGTAAAGAAGAAAATTAAATGTCTGAACTTAAGCAGCGATATGACATTTTACTTTTGTAGAGAGCCAACAACTACAGGTTAAACTCAAATAAAGCATATTAACTAATGGCAAATAAGCTTGGTTAACATCTCGCAGCTCTCACAAAATGAATACATGCCAAACCAGTTACAATTTTAAAAGATGAAAAATACAAATGCGTTATTTAGAATCAACGCGATTAATGACCATTTTAAAAGCGTCTATGAAAATCTATATCAATCAAAATTAAACAACTTTTGGACTGATCCTACAGCCTTAGACTCAACAACCCTGAAGCATTTATCAGTAGACAAAAAAAGAATCACTAAAAACAAAGATCAGCCAAAATGAAATATTAGACACTAAAGTATTTGCGCGGAGAAAAGCATCAGGAATGGACGACTTTCCCATAGAATTCTATTTAACATTTTGGGACAAAGTAATGGCCTTTTAAAATAAATCTATATATATTCTTAAATAAAAGGTTAACTAGGCAAGTCAGTTAAGAACATTCTTATTTTACAATGATGGCCTACATCGGCCAAACCATCCCCTAACCCGGACGATGCTGGGCCAAATGTGCGCCACACTATTTACACAAATGACAAATGGCTTCCTAGTTCCGTGTATCAAATAGTTATTTCAGTTATATCAAACCAGGAAAATCTGGAGAACCCCCTGTTGATTACAGACCCATACATTTTATAAATTGACAAAATAATAACAAAGCTCAAAAGCAGTACAATGGCAAAAGTATTATCAACCAGACAGGGTATATAAAACATTTACGCAAATTAAAGAACATGTTTCAGTTTAATACATACAATACGCAAAAAAACATGATATCGATAGATCAATAATGGCTGTTGAGGCCAAAACGTCTTTCAAACATCTTGAATGGCCTTTCTATTCAAAACTTTAGTAACTTTCAAGCTGAAATAATACATTTAATAAAAATGTTATATAAATGTCTTAAAGCAAAAATATACACAAATAATACATTATCTAATGAAATGGTTTTAGAAAGGGCACATGACAGGGATGTCCTCTCTCCCCCCTCCCGTTTCCACTGGTAATTAAACCAATTGCAGAAAGAATTAAACAGGACACAAATGTAACAGGAATCAGTATTGGAAAATATTAATATAAACAGAACTTATTTGCAGATCTTCTGATATACCTGACCAATATTGAAAACTCAATGCCCCCCCTTGCTAAAAATATTTTCAAAATACTCTAAAATCTCAAGATATAAAATTAATATGGAAAACCCCCAAAATAATGGCAACTAAAAAAAATAACCCATGATCTACAGTAATCCTTTAAGTGGACCACAAACTTAGGATGCTTAATAAGTAACAACAAATGTATAAAAATAACTTTATCCCATTACTCAACAATATGAAAACATATCAAAATAAATGGAACAATCCTCCAGGTCGAATAAACCTCTTCAGAATGATATGGCTCCCAACGTTTGTATATTTATTCCCGGTAATAGCAATTACCCCACCGAAGACATTATTTAAAAAAGTTTACTCGGTCATAACAGACTTGATATAGGCAAATACAACTCATAAAACAAAAAGGAAGGTTTTACATCTTTCTAAGTCTGAGGGTGTTTTTACCTTTCAGACTTGGAATTGTATCAACTCGCCACCCAAGGTGTTTACTTGCGACCATATCGTTAAATGCACTAAAGAAGAGCAATGTGTACAAATTGAAAATGCACATGCTTATCTTTTCACGTGTCTATTTTCAAAGGCTAAAGCTAAGAACATTAAGAACTTCCTAGTTAAGTACACTATAACAATATGGGGAAAAAATTTACTTATTCTACATGAGCCAATATCACTCCCATAAAACACAACCGTATGGAACAATCCTTGGATAGCTTTTCGTAATTCACTGATTTTTAAATTGGTCCACATGGAAAACTAAAGCCATGGTAACCATAAATTACAATAGGAAATACATAATTTCCATTACAGAATTCAGATGCAATTTTAGTCTGTCCAATGTAGATTATTAAATTATTACATGCATGTAACTTAAGTTTCATATCACGAAATTTCGATTTGAAATCTTTTGGACATCAGCGCAATATTGAGGGAATCTGATTTGAGTCAGAAAAGGATATATATATATATATATATATACTGCTCAAAAAAAAAGGGAACACTTAAACAACACAATGTAACTCCAAGTCAATCACACTTCTGTGAAATCAAACTGTCCACTTAGGAAGCTACACTGATTGACAATAAATTTCACATGCTGTTGTGCAAATGGAATAGACAACAGGTGGAAATTATAGGCATTTAGCAAGACACCCCCAATAAAGGAGTGGTTCTGCAGGTGGGGACCACAGACCACTTCTCAGTTCCTATGCTTCCTGGCTGATGTTTTGGTCACTTTTGAATGCTGGCGGTGCTTTCACTCTAGTGGTAGCATGAGACTGAGTCTACAACCCACACAAGTGGCTCAGGTAGTGCAGCTCATCCAGGATGGCACATCAATGCGAGCTGTGGCAAGAAGGTTTGCTGTGTTTGTCAGTGTAGTGTCCAGAGCATGGAGGCGCTACCAGGAGACATGCCAGTACATCAGGAGACGTGGAGGAGGCCGTAGGAGGGCAACAACCCAGCAGCAGGACCGCTACCTCCGCCTTTGTGCAAGGAGGAGCAGGAGGAGCACTGCCAGAGCCCTGCAAAATGACCTCCAGCAGGCCACAAATGTGCATGTGTCTGCTCAAACGGTCAGAAACAGACTCCATGAGGGTGGTATGAGGGCCCGACGTCCACAGGTGGGGGTTGTGCTTACAGCCCAACACCGTGCAGGACGTTTGGCATTTGCCAGAGAACACCAAGATTGGCAAATTCGCCACTGGAGCCCTGTGCTCTTCACAGATGAAAGCAGGTTCACACTGAGCATGTGACAGATGTGACAGAGTCTGGAGACGCTGTGGAGAACGTTCTGCTGCCTGCAACATCCTACAGCATGACCGGTTTGGCGGTGGGTCAGTCATGGTGTGGGGTGGCATTTCTTTGGGGGGGGCGCACAGCCCTTCATGTGCTCGCCAGAGGTAGCCTGACTGCCATTAGGTACCGAGATGAGATCCTCAGACCCCTTGTGAGACCATATGCTGGTGCGGCTGGCCCTGGGTTCCTCCTAATGCAAGACAATGCTAGACCTCATGTGGCTGGAGTGTGTCAGCAGTTCCTGCAAGAGGAAGGCATTAATGCTATGGACTGGCCCGCCCGTTCCCCAGACCTGAATCCAATTGAGCACATCTGGGACATCATGTCTCGCTCCATCCACCAACGCCACGTTGCACAACAGACTGTCCAGGAGTTGGCCCAGGCGTTGTAGGGAGGTCATACAGGCATGTGGAGGCCACACACACTACTGAGCCTCATTCTGACTTGTTTTAAGGATATTACATCAAAGTTGGATCAGCCTGTAGTGTGGTTTTCCACTTTAATATTGAGTGTGACTCCAAATCTAGACCTCCATGGGTGGATAAATTTGATTTCCATTGATATTTTTTGTGTGGTTTTGTTGTCAGCACATTCAACTATGTAAAGAAAAAAGTATTTAATAAGAATATTTCATTCATTCAGATCTAGGATGCGTTATTTTAGTGTTCCCTTTATTTTTTTGAGCAGTGTGTATATATATATATGGGTCAGTCAAATGATTGGATTCGGCTATTTCAGCCACACTTGTTCCTGAAAGGTGTATAAAATCGAACACACAGCCATGCAATCTCCATAGACAAACATTGGCAGTAGAATGGTCTTACTGAAGGGCTCAGTGACTTTCAACGTGCCATCATAGGATACCACATTTTCAACAAGTCAGTTCGTCAAATTTCTGCCCTGTTAGAGCTTCCCCGGTCAACTGTAAGTGCTGTTATTGTGCAGTGAAAACGTCTAGGAGCAACGACGGCTCAGCCGCAAAGTTGTAGGCCGCACAAACTCACATAATGGGACCGCCGAGGTCTGTAGTGCATAAAAATTGTCTGTCCTCGGTTGCAACCCTCACTATAGAGTTTTTATGGCCGAGCAGCCGCACAGAACCGTATGATCACCATGCGCAATGCCAAGCGTCGGCTGGAGTGGTGTAAAGCTCACCACCATTGGACTCTGGAGCAGTTGAAACACGTTCGCTGGAGTGATGAATCATGCTTCATCATCTGGCAGTCTGACGGACGAATCTGGGTTTGGTGGATAACAGGAGAACGGTACCTGCCCCAATGCATAGTGCCAACTGTAAAGTTTGGTGAAGGAGGAATAATGGTATGTGGCTGTTTTTCATGGTTCGAGCTAGGCCCCTTAGTTCCAGTCAAGTGAAATCTTAATGCTACAGCATACAATGACATTCTAGACATTTCTGTGCTTCCAACTTTGTGGGAGGGCCCTTTCCTGTTTCAGCGAGACAGTGCCCCCATGCACAAAGCGAGGTCCATATATAAATGGTTTGTTGATCAGCGTGTAAGAACTTGACTGGTCTGCACAGAGCCCTGATCTCAACCCCATCGAACACCTCTGAGATAAATTGGAACGCCAACTGCGAGCCAGGCCTAATCGCTAAACATCATTGCCCGACCTCACTAATGTTCTTGTGGCTGAAGGAAGTCCCCGCAGCAATGTTCCAACATCTAGTGGAAAGCCTTCCCAGAAGAGTGGAGCCTGTTATAGGAGCAAAGGGGGACCAACTCCATATTTATGCCCATGATTTTGGAATGGGATGTTTGCCGAGCAGGTGTCCACATACCTTTGGTCATGTAGTGTAGTTAAGATATACAAAACCTTGCAGCATATCCGACTGACAATCTCTTTTTTTAAAATTTTTTTTTACTATTGGAACCAAGACTTAAAAATAACTGATATTGGCACAAGCTGGAGGAAAGAGTTCATGGAAATGTGTAGAATTTATTATACAAGAGACAACATTTACAAATCCTACAGCACAAAGGCAGAGTCATGTCTTAATAAGTGTAAAACTAACAATGACTCAATAATCCAGGCCTTCTGGGAATGCTATGAAGTCTAAAAGTTATGAGCGGAGTTAGAAAGGTGTCTGTCAGAAGTATTACAATGCAAATGTACTTTTAATCCATCTGTCTGCATATTTCAATACATGCATCTGAGTGAGTAGTGAGACCCAATGTGTTGGACGATACTTGTCTTGTCAATCATCTTGAAAAAAACGTCTACTTAAACTGGAAATCAACCAATCCTCCACCTTTAACACAATGGAAAGGTGTGAGTGATAGAGAGAAACAAAATTATGCAGTTTGAGGCCATATGGCCATGGGGGGAGTCTGATGTCATTGATGTTTGTGTGCACCTGTATGCTGTTGTTTTTTATTTTTATGTTTTGTGTTAAAAAATAAATAAGAGAGTGACTTAGAAAACAAATAATCTAGGAGCGGCAGGTATCCTAGCAGTTAAGAGCGTTGGGCCAGTAATCGAAAATGTACTAGGCATCGATGTCCCCGTGAGAAAGGCACTTAACCCTAATTGCTCCAGTGTCGCCATCTATAATGGCAGATCCCTAGCCGTGACCCCACTCTCTGAGGGTATCTCAAGGGGAGTGGGATATGCAAAAAACAAATGTCCAATTCACACGTGTATAATACACACTTGTACGTGAAATGGGACAAATGTAAGCACCTAATTATTAGTATCTGTCTTACATTTCTAAATCTCTATGAAATCATTGGGGAGTCATAGGCCATCACTCTGCTAATCTGCAGTGCCACCTTCTGGAAAGAACCATGAATGTTTCTATTTCCACGTTGGTTGTTGAAATGACAGCTCACAAGATGTTGGTCTCTCTTTCCAGAAAGTACAACACCATCACAGCCTCAGAACAGCGACAACAGTACAAGCAGGATTTCTGTGCAGAGTACGATGAGTATAGGGCCCTGCACGACCAGATCGGTACCATCACTGAGATGTTTGTTCAGCTGGGTTCCAAGATAAACACTCTGTCCCCCGGTACACAGGAATACAAGGTATGAGCAAGGAACTGACATCACTTCCACTCACACAACACAAAACACTTCTGGTTAAACAGTTGAAGACCTGGTTTGATGTACTTTCAAGGACTTACTAAATGTCTTCTATTTTTCCACCCTTACAGCTCATGGAGGAGCAAATACTGCAGAAATACAGAAAGTATAAGAAAGTAAGTAACACATGAGCAGGAAATATAATTTAATTATTGTATAGCCGGTCTTGTCTACTGTAGCCTGTATGAATATCACAAATAACTTGAACTTATACCAGTGATATTAATCACTCTTCACCCCTCTGCCTTGACCATGTCACCGTAATGCCAGCTCTCTGACACCCCTCTGCCTTGACCATGTCACCGTAATGCCAGCTCTCTGACACCCCTCTGCCTTGACCATGTCACCGTAATGCCAGCTCTGACACCCCTCTGCCTTGACCATGTCACCGTAATACCAGCTCTCTGACACCCCTCTGCCTTGACCATGTCACCGTAATGCCAGCTCTCTGACACCCCTCTGCCTTGACCATGTCACCGTAATGCCAGCTCTCTGACACCCCTCTGCCTTGACCATGTCACCGTAATGCCAGCTCTCTGACACCCCTCTGCCTTGACCATGTCACCGTAATGCCAGCTCTGACACCCCTCTGCCTTGACCATGTCACCGTAATACCAGCTCTCTGACACCCCTCTGCCTTGACCATGTCACCGTAATGCCAGCTCTCTGACACCCCTCTGCCTTGACCATGTCACCGTAATGCCAGCTCTCTGACACCCCTCTGCCTTGACCATGTCACCGTAATGCCAGCTCTCTGACACCCCTCTGCCTTGACCATGTCACCGTAATGCCAGCTCTCTGACACCCCTCTGCCTTGACCATGTCACCGTAATGCCAGCTCTCTGACACCCCTCTGCCTTGACCATGTCACCGTAATGCCAGCTCTCTGACACCCGTCTGCCTTGACCATGTCACCGTAATGCCAGCTCTCTGACACCCCTCTGCCTTGACCATGTCACCGTAATGCCAGCTCTCTGACACCCCTCTGCCTTGACCATGTCACCGTAATGCCAGCTCTCTGACACCCCTCTGCCTTGACCATGTCATCGTAATGCCAGCTCTCTGACACCCCTCTGCCTTGACCATGTCACCGTAATGCCAGCTCTCTGACACCCCTCTGCCTTGACTTTACAGAAGTTCCCTGGTTACCGGGAAGAGAAGAAGCGATGCGAGTATCTGCATCAGAAACTTTCTCACATCAAAGGTCTGATCCTGGACTATGACCGTACCCAGGCCCCTTCATAGTGACTGGCCTGCACCCTGCTGCCACAGGGTGTTACTGTATCAATGGACCAAAAGACTCCCCGTGGACCAAAAGACTGCCCAGCCAAGCCTGGGTCCTGGAGTGACCTGGAATCGCATATGAATCACACATTCACTTCACTCCTCCCAGTGTTGATGGGAGAGAGGAGCGATGTTCTCTTATATGAAGTGGGCCAAGACCAGCAACTTGTGAGCAAGTGAAACCCTTTCATGTTTTTGTTGTTGAGGGCGAGGGTTGTAATGACTGGAATTTGTTGTGGTGTATAAATCATAAGATGACACAATTGAAGCCAAATTCCTTTTTCTACCCATAATGCAAAATGTACATGAACTCTCCTGCCCAAATGCTTTTATCGTTTGGTCTATTATCATGACTACACACAAAGGCATATTGGTTTGATGGTACAATCATAAGGACAGATAAGAACAAATGCTCTTCATACCCAGTCTTCTATCAATGCTATATTTAAGTACCCAGTACAATTTGTTGTTTGCTATTTCACTGAATGTATAGATGTAAAATACTTATATAAAGTCTTCATTCCTATAGAGAGGGTTGTAATCACTGGATTAAGATTAGGGAAAACTGGAAGATATTTTATGTTCTGTGGAAATATCTTAGACGTGACTTCTAGGCCATATCCCTGCCATTGTTGATGTCCCAGGCAGAATACAAAATGTAGACCATCTAAAAAAGGAGGTAGACTATGTATGCTGAACAGGAGCTATAAAGAGGAAGAATATTGTAACTGTGTAAAAAGGTAGGCGTGGCCTAAACATCAGCATTTCAGGTATTGATCCATAGTTTTAAAAAAAACAATGCAAAATTACAAAGAAAAATACTGTAGATGATTTGACAATTAGCTAAGTAATTAACAAAAAAACTTATTTGGTAAATGCTCCAATTGGTCACAATCTAAAGTACACTTGAACTTGTTGTTCATTTCAATCAGTATTAGTAATGCTCTTCCATTGTGGAATACATTATTTGCATAGACTTTTTTTCTACTTTTCACATGATAAACCGAAAACATCTACAACTATTGATAGTGTTAATCACTAGGACCTTTTTGAAACGTATATCTCATTCTATAACCATAGTGTTTGTTACGTTACAGAAACATTTCACTAATGTTTTAAAGCGCTGTAGAGAAATACTGCCTCATAGGCCATATCCCTGCCATTGGTGATGTCCCAGGCAAAATACAAAATGTAGACCATCTAAAAAAGAAGGTAGACTATGTATGCTGAGCCGCTGAACAGCAGATATTAAGAGGAATATTGTAAAAAGGTAGGAGTGGCCTAAACATAATGTTCTGTGGAAATATCTTAGACATCTATGAACATGAACTTAACTGTTTGAGATGATAATTGATCTTTGTTAAAGTTAATGATGCAGTGCATGTCATTAATCGGACATGCCAGTCAAACATCCTATACATCTGCCTCTAACCCAAACATCACATTCAGTCTGTGGTTCCTGTTGGCAGTAATTATGGCTTTCTGCTTCATCAAATTTGGGCAAGGGGAATTGCCTCCTGAAATGTGTAGGATAGAGGAAAGTGCCATCATAGTCATACAGTATACTCCCATATTTCTGTTTTAAAACACTATATCGTTACTGAAAGAACACTATTCTGAATAAGAAGAGCAATCAAGCACAATTAATAGAACATTTGTCAAGATTGTTGTGGCATTCTATTACCTACTTATCCTTTTAGAGTAAATGGTTTTCATTGTTTGAGCCAGTATGCTCTAACCTTTGATGGTAATAAAGTTCATACAATATTAACAAATCTTTTATTACCTCGATCAATAGTCCATTACATTTGTGAGACTGGGTGGAGTACCAGAGCATTTAACAGTACTTCCTGAAGCTTCCTATCAGCTTCTGCTTGTGAATGCATTCTCAGTCCAGCAAGAAACATAGGGTTGCGTCCATGCAGTGATTAAATGCAATGCCTTAAAGCTGCTTGTGTCTGCTGATTCCAACCGGATTCAGGGCCTCCTAAATAAGATTGTCCATCCTGTTGTTCAAAGATGAGATCTCACAGATCTATTTTCTGATGTGTGTGCACTGCTTTGTAGGACAATACTGTGGCATTTCATTGTGTTGCTGTAGCAGTTCACTAGATTTCACCTCCACAAACAATATAGATTGCCAAGATAGGACAGTTTTATTTTCTGTTTGAAACAGTGAATGTTCCATTCCAACATATGGATGTGTTGGAGTGAATGCCTTTCAACAAACTGGACCACATTAACTTAGCCTCTCTGGATGTATCATTACCTGGGATTTCATACAGTTCATTATCTGTGGCTTGTAGAGAGCTATATTACTTACATGCATACATGATTGCAGTACCAGTCAAAAGTTTGGACACACCTACTCATTCCAGGGTTTGTCTTTATTTTTACTATAGTCTACATTGTAGAATAGTGAATACATCAAAACTATTAAATAACACATGGAATCATGTAATAACCCCAAAAAGTGTTAAACAAATCAAAATATATGTGAGATCCTTCAAAGTAACCACCCTTTGCCTTGATGACAGATTTGCAGTCTTGGCATTCTCTCAACCAACTGCATGAAGTAGTCACCTGGAATGCATTTCAGTTAACAGGTCTGCCTTGTTAAAATATAATTTGTGGAATTTCTTTCCTTCTTAATGTGTTTGAGCCAATCAGTTGTGTTGTGACAAGTTAGGGGTGGTATACAGAAGATAGCCCTATTTGGTAAAAGACCAAGTCAGTATTATGGCAAGAACAGCTCAAATAAGCAAAGAGAAATGACAATCCAACATTACTTTAAGACATGAAAGTCAGTCAATTCGGAAAATGTCTTCAAGTGCAGTCGCAAAAACCAGCAAGCACTATGATGAGACTGGCTCTCATGAGGACTGCGACAGGCAAGGAAGACCCAGAGTTACTTCTGCTGCAGAGGATACATTCATTAATTACCAGCCTCAGACACTGCAGCCCAAATAAATGCTTCACAGAGTTCAAGTAACAAATACATCTCAACATCAACTGTTCAGAGGAGACTGTGTGAATCAGGCCTTCATGATCGATTGCTGCAAAGAGATCGTGGGTGCTTTGCTGGTGACACTGTCAGTGATTTATTTAGAATTCAAGGCACACTTAACCAGAATGGCTACCACTACTACATAATTCTGCATTGAATCTGGTTTGCGCTTAGTGGGACTATCATTTGTTTTTCAACAGGACAATGACCCAACACACCTCCAGACTGTGTAAGGGCTATTTGGCCAAGGAGAGTGATGTGCTGCATCACATGTCCTGGCCACCACAATCACCCAACCTCAACCCTATTGAGATGGTTTGGGATGAGTTGGACCGCAGAGTGAAGGAAAAGCAGCCAACGAGTGCTCAGCATAAGTGGGAAATGCTTCCAAGACTTTTTGAAAAGCATTCAAGGTGAAGCTGGTCGAGAGAATGCCAAGAGTGTGCAAAGCTGTCATCAAGGCGAAGGGTGGCTACTTTGAAGAATCTAAAATATATTTTGATTTGTTTAACACTTTTTTGATTACTACATGATTCCATATGTGTTATTTCATAGTTTTGATGTTTTCACTATTATTCTACAATGTAGAAAATAGTAAAAATAAAAATCCTTGAATGAGCAGCTGTCTAAACTTTTAACTGGTACTGTGTGTGTTTTTATATATATATATATCAGATACAGTGACTACTCTTAAACGCAGTATTGAAGTCGATGTGACTGTCAGTGTACACAATCTTGCTACTTAATTGCTGTCTTAAGATGGGTGTAAATGGGAAGATAAAGTTCATTTTTGCCTTAACATACCCATCACACATTTCCATGTCTCTGATATGAATTTTCTATACTTTTTATCTGCATATACACATTTCAGGATCACGTATTTTAGTTCACTTATTTTTAGGTTTAAGGAAATTCTGAATTTAAGTTCATGGATGTGTTCAATATTACGTTATGTCAGAGCATTTTTTTTGTGTTAGAATACAATGTATATGTATTCCTTCTCTACCATGTGAGTCCTTAGTCTTACTAACATCGATGAGTCACAGCTCGCTGTGTAGTCACGTGGGTCACATCAGCCAGGTTAATGAGTCAACATTACAGAGTGATTGACATTTTAAAGGCAATGTTCCAGCGTTAGTGCAGACTGTAGTTATGGTAATCGCTGCATATGTCGTCTCTATCAGAAATGACCTTTACATTTCTGTAATGCAGCCTATAATGCTTCAGCGTTAGATTGAATAGAGCCCCTCATCCTTTTTGTGTTTGTCATAGGTTAATTTCCCTCATCCATATGAGTGGTCTGTGGATCTTTTTGATAATCATGAATAGAGTAGAAAAAATTATTGTGATTGTGTTAAGGGCCTTTTCTCATCCAGTACAATTCTGCACCACTGTCACAAACCACCTGGTTCAAGAGCTATGTATAAGTGTCTATGTGAAAGGTCTGTCAGAAGTGCTTGACTCGACCAGATTCATCACTGACATGTAAATGTCAGAGTTCTTCTGTCACAGTTTGGTTTAGTTTTTAATGTTGAATTCTAAATGTCCTAAATGAAATGTATGCTACTGTGGTATTCTGGAAAGCACATGATCAGATATGAGACCAGCATATATACCACTGTCTCTGTGTCCAGTATTGGACTGAGCAATAGAGGCTGGTCATCTGAATAAGTGCAAATTGTGATATATGCAGGAGTTAGCTAGGTGCCTTCTAATAGGAAACTCTGAGTCACATTGGTGTTTACATAATGTTCTTATCTTTCATAATTGATATTATTGCATAACATGCAGTTGAAATCAAATGTATGCACTCAAATTATTGGTCCCCAAATTGTATTTTTCATGTGTAGGTCTACAGCTTCGTGGCTAAAGGTCCTTTAAAAACTGTTATGACACCCACAATGTGCTCTTGAAATTTCATCTGAATACTGCTTACAAATCAAACAACTCTAAGATTATTTTAAGGTAATTGTCTTGCTTTTGCTGGTGCGTTTACTTTGTTGATATTGGTCAATTAAACGTCTCAAAAGAAATGTGAAATGATATCTCGTCCAGTATGTCACTGCAGTCTACCTATGAGAACATTTGTGTAACTATTTATTGCTTTTAATGTTTTCTTTTTTTGGTTCCTCCTTTGCACACTTTTCTCAGTCTATAAGGCAGACGAGAAGCCTCTCCTTGGAAAAAGGGAAATGGAATATATATTTTTGCAATTTTCAGTGGGAGGGGATGCTTTATCACCTACTGTTCCTACAACATGTATTGTCTCTAAAAACAAAGAATAAAGCTTTTCATCAAGAATTGAGTTAAAATTCTTATTTCCTTAAGGTGGCGACATTGCAGCAGGTTTATTGGAATTCCTTGCATCACAAACTGATATTATCGGCAGCCTACATCTTAAATATTGACTGTACATCACACAATTCTCTACTTTAGTCAAAATGTCAATTATAAACTCAAAAAGAAACATCCATTTTTTTAGGACCCGGTCTTTCAAAGATAATTTGTAAAAATCCAAATAACTTCACAGATCTTCACTGTAAAGGGTTGAAACACTGTTTCCAATGATTGTTCAATGAACCATAAACAATGAATGAACATGCACCTGTGGAATGGTCGTTAAGACACTAACAGCTTACAGACGGTTGGCAATTAAGGTCACCGTTATGAAAACTCAGGACACTAAAGAGGCCTTTCTACTGACTCTGAAAATCACCAAAAGAAAGATGCCCAGGGTCCCTGCTCATATGTGTGAACGTGCCTTAGGCATGCTGCAAGGAGGCATGAGGACTGCAGATGTGGCCAGGGCAATAAATTGCAATGTCTGTACTGTGAGATGCCTAAGACTGCGCTACAGGGAGACAGGATGGACAGCTGATCGTCCTCGCAGTGGCAGACCACGTGTAACAACACCTGCACAGGATCGGAACATCACACCTGCAGGACAGATACAGGATGGCAATAACAACTGCCCGAGTTACACCAGGAACGCACAATCCCTCCATGCTCAGATTGTCCGCAATAGGCTGAGAGAGGCTGGACTGAGGGCTTGTTGGTCTGTTGTAAAGCAGGTCCTCACCAGACATCGCCGGTAACAACATCGGCTATGGGCACAAACCCACCGTCGCTGGACCAGACAGGACTGGCAAAAAAGTGCTCTTCACTGACGAGTCGCGTTTTAGTCTCACCAGGGGTGATGGTCGGATTCGCGTTTATCGTCGAAGGAATGAGCGTTACACCGAGGCCTGTACTCTGGAGCGGGATCGATTTTGAAGGTGGAGGGTCACAGCATTATCGGACTGAGCTTGTCATTGCACGCAATCTCAACGCTTCCTGCAGGCTCATCCTCACATGACCTTCCAGCATGACAATGCCACCAGCCATACTGCTCATTCTGTGCGTGATTTCCTGCAAGACAGGAATGTCAGTGTTCTGCCATGGCCAGCAAAGAGCCCGGATCTCAATCCCATTGAGCACCTCTGGACCTGTTGGATCAGAGAGTGAGGGCCAGGGCCACTTCCCCCTGAAATGTCTGGGAACTTGCAGGTGCCTTGGTGGAAGAGTGGGGTAACATCTCACAGCAAGAACTGGCAAATCTGGTGCAGTCCATGAGGAGATGCACTGCAGTACTTAATGCAGCTGGTGGCCACACCAGATACTGACTGTTACTTTTGATTTTGGCTCCTCCCTTTGTTCAGGAACACATTATTCAATTTCTGTTAGTCACATGTCTGTGGAACTTGTTCAGTCTGTCTCAGTTGCTGAATCTTATGTTCATACAAATATTTACACATGTTAAGTTTGCTCAAATTAAACGCAGTTGACAGTGCGAGGACATTTCTTTTTTTGCCGAGTAGTTTGGGGAAAATTGCACAACTTTAGATAAAATCAATTAAGCAAACGACAAATATTCTCCATGTTTGGATAAGATGCACTTATTTCCCAAATCATCAAAGTAACCTTGGTTATTACCTTTAAAAAATTAGGTAAATATTAGCAATGTGGGGAAAGGGAACCTTGAGCAATAATGCATTACTTTGAACTTTTGCAATCTGATAAAAAAAAAATGCATTTCAACACCAAAATATCATCTACTTTGTGTTACAATATTTTTCTGTCCCATGGGCCCCATTTATCAAACATGCTTGGTTTTTAACTTATGTTATTTTAACTTTGTCCAACTCAGGACTTCCAATAACTTTACATATGCATTGTGAATTATAGCATAAACGTCAACAGAATCTATTTTATTATTGAACAGGTTTGGTCAAATTCAATCCATTTTGTTACATTGCATTATGCATAGAAATATATTAAGTATTAATAAGGCTCTTCCATTATGGAATACATTATTTGCATAGACTTTTTGTACTTTTCTCATGATAAACAGAACATTACAACTATTGATTAGTGTTACTCATTAGAACCTTTTGAAACTTTGATTTCATTCTATAACCATAGTGTTTGTTACAAACATTTCACAGCGCTGGAGAAATACTGATTTCTAGGCCATATCCCTGCCATAGTTGATATCCCAGGCAGAATACAAAATGCAGACCATCTAAAAAGTGAGGTAGACTATGTATGCTGAACAGCATCTATTAAGAGGAAGATTTTTGTAACTAAAAAAGGCAGGAGTGGCCTAAACATCAGTGTTTCATGTATTGGTACATAGTTAAACAACGATAAAGAAACATACTGTACATGATTTGACAATTACACAAGACATTAACAAAACTTGTTTAGTAAATGCTCCAATTGGTCACAATCTAAAGTACACTTGAATTTGTGTTCATTTCAATCAGTTATATTCTACATCATAAGGGCCTTATTTCCAACGTGAATGCTTCCTTTTATCAATTGCACAGGCTGTGCAAATTCACCTGATACAAAGTGGCCTTAGAATCAAAGACATACAGGAGACAGTGTGGTAATGCTGAATCACGCAACTCATGATCCGTCAAGTTATTTAGCTAATAAAGCATTATGGCCCCCACCTACAGTGCTCTACGTTCAATTAAAAATTGCTGGGTGGTTCGAGCCCTGAAAGCTGATTGGCTGACAACCATGGTATATCAGACCGTATACCATGGGTATGAAAAAACATTTATTTTTACTGCTCTAAATACATTAACCAGTATATAAGAGCAATAAGGCACCTTGGGGATTTATGATACATGGACAATATACCACGGCTAAGGGCTGTGTTGAGGCACTCCATGTTGCGTTGTGCATAAGAACAGCCCTTAGCCGTGGTATATTGGCCATATATCACAAACCTCCTCGTGCTCAAATAAACACTAGAAAAACAAAGTTGACTAAGATCCCTGTCCAGCCTCGTTTGTCTTTGTGGTTCCTAAATACTGCAAAGTTCCCTTCATAATATATTAATTTTGAAAATGTCTAAAAAGGTACATATGGATCCACCTATGAGCTGTTGCTGGTCCTAACAGTAATCATAAACATTGGCTACTCATAAGTGTTTGCCCTTTAAGCTCCTAATTGCTATCTGAAGGGGTTGCTGTAATCAGTGAACTTCTGCTAGCATGCAACTTCCCCTGAAGTGATTCAAAGTAGGATAGTACCCCTGAAAAATGACTATAAACCTTAGTACTGGCATCTGCCCATTGTACTGTGTATGGCTTCTCTTCATTTCATAATTCTTGCTCCTTTCATTTTCCTTCAACTCTAGGTTACGGTTGGATTTTCAAACTGGGGTGCAAGACTGACACTATCCCTAAGAGAGATGAAATCAGCCCACAAAAGCCCACCACTCCTGGGTTTGACCGGTACACACCCAGCCTGTCCAGTGGAATGAAAATATCACAAATGTTTTTCAGTGTGTCAAGGGTAACCGAGGGATGGCTTTTAAGACTCTGGAAAAGCAGGAACAGAAAAGCATCCAGTTGAGGAACAATAACAGTAGCCACATCAGGGTTGTCATTGAGGTGCTGATCCATTTTCTCCTGAAACTGCCTCTCTCTGGTTCTCTGAACCATAGTCTGGGTGATTACGTAAACATCTCTGGTCAGACTCATAACCAGGGACATGAAGTAGCAACAAGAGGCATTCAAGCTCCAGCGCTCCTTGTCGATACCAGGGACAAGGCCAACATTTCTGGCCCAGAGCACATTGTCGCAGATAAAGTAAAGGGCGCGGTTGATGTTCGCCACAGTAAGGCAGAGGCGCAACACAGGGTCAGAGAGCTGCAAGGTTCGCTTGGCAGCGTCAATGGAATTCACAGTGTTCCCCAGTCTGAACACTGAAACAAAGAACATAAAAGGACAGAATTCAGCACTTGCTCATGAATGAAAACAGTTATCATCAAGTAAGCTACATTTGACTGATTGTTGAACCAAATATTTGTCAGCACAAAACTAGAGCTTCTTCCCAGGAATAGAACGACAGCTTTCCTATATGACCTATGGCTGGGGAAAATATCTGCTTATGTAACTATTAACAGTCTCTTATGCAATTGCAGAAACAGCCTAGGGGTCCTACTCTTCCGAGTGGTTGAGGGTCTGATACCCAAAATGTTCTCCACTTAGTCAATAAAGCCATCCAATAATAATTAGCCTACAGCTCGTTTCAAAAACACTTGTTCTAAAAGGTTAGTTAGCTACAGTATGTCCCTGGGGAACGTAGTAGTTGGTGGTGGTGAAGGTTGTACAAACTCACATTTCCTTCCAGAACTCATGTTGGACTCCAGACTCTGCAGCTTGACAACAAGCTCTTTCCTTGCAGAATTATTGCGAAGCAAATACTTCACCAAGGCACATGCATATTGGGTTGTCCTGAAATACAAGCAATAGACATTATGACCATTAGACACATCTCAGCAACCATGTCTACTTTTATTTAACTATTCAAGTCAGTTAAGAACAAATTCTTATTTTACAATGACGGCTTAACCCGGACGACGTTGGGCCAATTGTGCGCCGCCCTCCCGATCACGGCCGATTGTGATACAGCCCGGGATCGAACCAGGGTCTGTAGTGACGCCTCTAGCACTGAGCTACTCGGGAGCAATATGTATCAAATAACGTTAGTTTGTATGATGATCTCCTTTTCAGTCTAAGCTGATCTGACTTGCTAGATTGACAGTCAGCAAGCTACATTAACAAAGAGGTGTAACTTGTTGCAGCAAATTAATGATGGATAACATTGGCATTAGTTAGCTAGCTAAGGTTGGAATTATGCTCAACCCTAACTTTTAAATTATGAGTTAGCTAAATTACTGCAGACAGCTAACGTTAGCTTTCTACTAAATAAGACGATTTAGCTAGCTAACTTACCAATGACATACCTGAAAATACGATCCCTTCCTTGACTTTGATTTGTAAACTTAACAAAAGACTCCATTGCGACCAGTGCCTTATTGTTTCAAACAGCAGATAAAATGTCAAACTTGCAGCCAAACCGAGGCTAAAGTAAAGCAACTGCATAGAGATGGATAGGTGACTCATCTTTGTATCTATGCTATTTTAGGGTATTTGACAGCATATGTAGGACAATTGAGGCAATCTCTAGAACGTTTTCTTCTTCACGATTGGCTGACCCCTCCTGGTGACCCACCCTTCTGATGACCCGGTTGGACATCACTCCAACATGGTCACAACGATGTTGGACGTCCCACCCAGTTTTCTACTACATGCAAATAGTGGACGCCTTCAATGGCGTTTCGGCCTCTATCATTCTCTATGGGCAAATGCTCTCATATCATAGCTTGTGAATTTACGTTCCAGTACGGAGGGTTTTGCCGACGGACAAGTGTGTTTGTCAAACAGCCCTTTCGAATACTTTTAACAATAATAATTTTATTATTTCCTTTCTTGGAGTAAGATTCACTGATCTTACGTGAGTAATATGTAACAAAGCAAGTAAATTAGGCATAGTAATATCATGGTTCAACAGGTTTCAGCAATAATGATAGGCATGGAAGTACTTGCACATTAATCTCACAGGAATTACATTAATTTGAATACAAAGTACAGACAACATTAGAATGAAAGAAAACATTTATTTCAAAACAAGTAAAACACAAGAAGGGACATTCAACATGTGGCTCCAAGTGAAGGGAGATGTTGGCTTTGATAGTTAGTTGTATCTACATATACATTAATAATGAACATGTGTAATCACCCTAAATTATGTTCATAATACATTATGAAAATATAGGCAATCATAACCATTTTATCCTGAACAACTACCCTCAAATGTTCCCTTTAGCCACAAAACCAAGCGACAGAAATCCTTATAGTTATAGTTGAACATAGTCCATATAGCTTCCGTCCCTCTCTTTGCCCTTACCTGGGCTCGAATCAGGGACCCCCTGCACACATAGACTACAGTCACCCTTGAATCATAGTTACACATCGCTCCACAAAAGCCGAGCAAGGGGAACAACTACTTCAAGGTCTCAGAGCAAGTGACGTTACGATTGAAACGCTATTAGCGCGCACCCCGCTAACTAGCTAGCCATTTCACATCGGTAATAACAGCACAAGTAAACATGGTTCGATAATAAACATACTATTATATTATTTATACCCTGTAACTGTATGCTTTCACATTGTGAGTGTCTTCTCACTTGAAGTATAGAAGGCTTAAGTCCTATTTCCTCATTTATCAGTTAGATGCATGGTTTACATTATTGAAAAGGTATACCACTATAATATCCTCATATAGGAAATTATGCAATCCTGACCATTTTGGGCAAGCAGCTACCCTGAAATGTTCTGAGACACTTCACATTGCTTCACATAGCATTGTGATAGTTGAACATACAGTATGTTCATTGGTTTAAGGTACAACAGAAATTATGTATCATGTTATGATTAACATAATAAAGTGCCTTCATATTGTGAGAGTCTTCTCGCTTCATGGTTTCAAGGCTTAAGTCCTCCTTCCTCATCTGGTAGGCGCCGCTTCTCCCTTTAAGGCCTGGTAGACATCTTGTCTTATCTTCAGTACCTCAGGTGGAACTCTGCCCTCCTGTCTCCTAGTGGCTCTCTTTTATGCCTTTCAGTGGTTTGTGATGCAGTTTTTGCATGACACAGCAGAAGATGGGAGTTTAGACTTGTGGCTTCATTTCAGGAGAGATCCTGGGTTTGGAGGTTAGATGCATCTACATATCTTACATTATTGAAAAGATATCTACAACCATAATATCCTCATATAGTAAATTATGCAATCCTAACCATTAGCCAAAGCAGCAACCCTGAAATGTTCTGAGCCACTCAGAAATTCCTTCAAGTACCTTCACATAGCATAGTGATAGTCTGTTTTGTTCGAGGTTAAGTCCTTCCTCATCTGGAAGGAGTTCCTCCTCCTAGTTTTAAGGCCTGTTTCAGTGCCTCAGATGGACTTCTGCCCACCGGTTCCACAAAGGAACCCGGTGCGCTACCCTTGGCAGTAGACTGACTGTACACTATAAAAAGTAATTATACTTGTAATCTTCATCTTCCTCTTCATCCTGCTCATCTGTGGTCGTCTGCAGATAGAACATGTTTATCAGTTATGCAGTGTGTGTGAGAGATCCTTTATCATGTGATGTTGACTGTACATTTGAGTGAGAATGATACAACTGATCACTTTTACAAAATATCAAATTTAAAACTAAACAGTATTTTGTAGCAATACAATGTATTACAGTGTAAGTAGTTATGTGTTGCTGGTATATATTGGACTGTTCCTAAAATAGAAGTTGTCATTGTTGCAATCAAAAAACACAAAGCTTACCATAATGGCGTTCAGCAGGGGACTGCAGGACTGAGGAGAGCGAGCCGTGTGTGGATTTTATACTGCAGGGTAGCAACAAAACCTGAGTCTCCACCTCCCCTGTGAAATGAAACTCAGACCGACTTTTCTGGAAACAAAACAGATGGGAAAGGGTGTGTCTCAGTGAAGTACGACTGAGCACAGTGCATACTAAACATGCACACTCACTCACTCACTCACTCACTCACTCACTCACTCACTCACTCACCCTCCAATGGATCTGCTGAAAAACCCCTGACACCTCTACTGGAAAAGCCTGACACCTCTGCTGGAAAACACCTGACACACCTGCCATGGAGTTAGTGGAGCCAATACATCCTCTACGCTGTTGGCTGAGTGTACAGGCTGGTGTTTACTGCAATATTGTCATCTACTCTGTTAGCTGAGTGTACAGGCTGGTGTTTACTGCATTATTGTCATCTACTCTGTTGGCTGAGTGTACAGGCTGGTGTTTACTGCATTATTGTCATCTACTCTGTTGGCTGAGTGTACAGGCTGGTGTTTACTGCATTATTGTCATCTGGAGGAATACAATCAACTGGAAGGTGGAAATAAGAGGTGTATTTGTACCAACTCTTACCCTTTACAAGTGCTAAAAGGCCTTTAGCACAATACACTACTAAACATTTGAAACTATGGTCAGAGAAATATCTTACAAAGGCAGACTTTATATTTTATTTGTCTTTAGAAAGGTACACTGTACATTATCTGATGATTAATATTATGTTATTATCAAATATTGTGTAATTGTACTTTGCATTCCTTTGTAATCATTTATTTCCCCTGGACATTTTGAAAAGTCACACCAGTGGGGTGCATGAGCCTCAAGTCTCATGATGAGACCTTCTAAAACTACAGATGTTAATAAATGTAAACTAGGATTTTGTCACTCTTGACTACCCAGCTGGCACCCACCCACTAATGCACCTTATACCTGCTAATGGCTAGTGACCTTGTGCCCATATTGAGCAAATGACAGTTCTCATAGTTATATGTATGTTACTGAACTGTTGTGTCACTGTTGTCAGCCTGTTGTTCTCCTGTCTGTAACATAATTGGCACTAAAACTCCTATCAAAACTAATCCTACTATAACAATTCATATAAACCATTCTTACGTTTGAATTTAACTAATACTAGTAGGACCGATGAGGGAAAGACTCACTTGGTTAACACATCGATAGAGAATTCAAACATACTATATTTTGGTGAAAGGATACAATTAAGCAATAAGGCCCAAGGAGGGGTGGTAAAATTGGCAATTTAGCACAATCCCACAAGGTGCCTTATTGCTATCATAAACTTCTTACCAATGTAATTAGAACAGTAAATAGTCATTTTTTGTCATACCCATGGTATAAGGTCTGATATACCACAGCTTTCAGCCAATCAGCATTCAAGACTCGAACCACTCGGTTTATAATATGGAATAAACAACACATAGAAACAACAGACACTGGACAAAACATGTTAAAGTTGCATGTGTTTACAGTTTTATTTTCACATTTTCATTGGTTTTTACAGTAAATGTTGCGTACAGCCTTTTTAGGTGAATCTATTATGGGATTGTGTTTATCAGCAGGCCCCTCCCTCGAGCCCACCTAACCAAGCACGCAGACCACCAGAAGCCAAAGGGAAAAGGGGAAGTGGAAAGTAGTTTTGGCTTTTGTGGTTTTGCTTCTGTAGTCTGAGTTTTGGTTAGTTGTTTCGAGGTCACTGCATTTCTGCAGCGCTGGCTCTGCACACGTCACCCCCTGCTGGCCCGGCATGGGAACACGACGCACCGGCCTTGTTCCTGCGGTAGGCAGCACCACTGTTGCGTTACTCCCTAGTGAAGGCCGCACCCGATGTGTAGTGTTCTCATGACCGGACGGTCGCGGGGGAGGCGCGACCCGCCCTTAGTCTAGCCCAGGATTTCTTCTCCTCCTCCTCCTCCTCCTCCTCCTCACTGTGGGAAGAGAGATTGTGTTCAGTACTACATTTCATAAACCTTCACCACAGCAAAACCTTCACATTTGCTAATAAACCTTTATCAAACAGTACTTTATCAGTGGTGATGCAAGGGAGTGGCAGAGAAAACAGCAGCGGTAGAGGTCTTGATACGTATCATTGAACGTGTCCCAATACAGACTTATTGACAGTTCTGAGTAGTTGTGAGAAATTTCTTGATTTACAGCAATAAAAAGGAAGTCTACTTGTCTCCTTTTTTTACAGATACATTATCTAGGACCTGACATCTCTGAACAGTAATATATTATTTTACAGAGATACTTCAAACAGAGATATTTACATGATTCATAGCAAGCAGACAGAATGGGACTCCATGGGTGACCTGTTAAAAGGTTATGGTCACCAGCCCTGAAACACAAGGAATGACAGACTTAGATGTGACACAGTCAATAATTACAAAACATGGTCACTTCCCTTTTTTCAGACTCTTTTTCTGATTCTGAATTCAATGTGTTACATGGTTTATCAATAATTCAAAAGCTATTCATTGAATTATTTTTCATATTTTCTCAATAAATCTGCTACTCTCTGACTAAACAACAACAGCATATGATAATGACTGTACATCACATTATACTTCTACTTGTACTGCTCTTATTCATAATACAGGAAATGTACTTTAAACGTTTTTTAAAAGTTTTAAAAAACATTCCTGTTTGTCATATCAACTTTACTTTAAAAAATAAAAGCAATAATTATGCTGAAATTAATGTAAACTCAACTATATATTCATCAGGTCAAATAACACAGGTCAATGTTTACAGTAAGTTCTTCATCATTATAGAGATAAAACTCACCCCTGAATCCTTCAGCAGACATGTCCGCAGGATAGAAAGGACAGATGAATCACTGCATCTTCCTTATATACCCTGAGAACCCTCTTCTCCTCCTCCTACTCCTCCCCCTCCTCTCCTGCTCCTGCTCCTCCTCTTACTCTCCCTCGTCCTATACCCTGAACTGTTTAGCCCTGCCTCAGACAAGCAGCCTGCATTGTGTGTTTGTTTGTGTGTGTGTGTGTGTGTGTGTGTGTGTGTGTGTGTGTGTGTGTGTGTGTGTGTGTGTGTGTGTGTGTGTGTGTGTGTGTGTGTGTGTGTGTGTGTGTGTGTGTGTGTGTGTGTGTGTGTGTGTGTGTGTGTGTGTGTGTGTGTGTGTGTGTGTGTGTGTGTGTGTGTGTGTGTGTGTGTGTGTGTGTGTGTGTGTGTGTGTGTGTGTGTGAGCAAGCTTTACTTCTTTCTTTGTCTGTTTTGTTGTACATCAACATCCATCTTTAAGTTTCATTTTTTGCACTGCCTCTATTTCTCAGATAGGGTGTGCCTTATTTGGTTACTAGGTGCTGAACAAACACAACACAACAAAACTCAAGGTTACTTTCGTAATCCTGGTTAACAGATAATAATTGAGATATATCACTTATTGGTTCCAGTGGCGAACTGGCGAATGAGATGAGCCCCTGCCTCTTTAGAACCCGTAATTGTGTATTAAAAAAAGAACCAAACTATGACGTGCGTACATGTACAGTGCATTTAGAAAGTATTCAGACCCCTTGACTTTTTCCATATTTTGTTACGTTACAGTGTTACTCTAAAATGGATTCAATAGTTTTTTCCTCAATCTACACACAATACCCCATAATGACAAAGCAAAAATGTATTTTTTTACATTAGCATTCAGACCCTTTACTCAGTACTTTGTTGGAGCACCTTTGGCAGCGATTACAGCCTCGAGTCTTCTTGAGTATGACGATACAAGCTTGGCACACCTGTATTTGGGGAGGTTCTCCCATTCTTCTCTGCAGATCCTCTCAAGCTCTGTAAGATTGGAAAGGGAAAGCCACTGCACAGCTATTTTCAGGTCTCTCCAAAGATGTTCGATCAGGTTCAAGTCCGAGTTATGACTCGGCCACTCAAGGACATTCAGAGACTTGTCCCGAAGCCACTCCAGCGTTGTCTTGGCTGTGTGCTTAGGGTCGTTGTCCTGTTGGAAGGGGAACTTTCGTCCCAGTCTGAGGTCCTCAGCTCTCTGGCGCAAGTTTTCATCAAGGATCACTCTGTACTTTGCTCTGTTCATCTTTCCCTCGATCCTGACTAGTCTCCCAGTCCATGCCGCTGAAAAACATCCCCACAGCATGATGCTGCCACCACCATGCTTCACCGTAGGGATGGTGCCAGGTTTCCTCCAGACGTAACACGTAACGCATTCAGGCCAAACAGTTCAATCTTGGTTTCATCAGACCAGAGAATCTTGCTTCTCATGTTCTGAGAGTCAAAACCTGTTTTGGGGAAAATTCCAAGTGGGCTGTCCTGACCCTTTTACAAAGGAGTGGCTTCCATCTGGTCATTCTACCATAAAGGCCTGATTGGTGGAGTGCTGTAGAGATGGTTGTCCTTCTGGAAGGTTCTCCCATCTGCACAGAGGAACTCTGGTCCTCTGTCAGAGTGACCATCGGGTTCTTGGTCACCTCCCTGACCAAGGCTCTTCTCCCCCGATTGCTCAGTTTGGCCAGGCGGCCAGCTCTAAGAAGAGCCTTGGTTGTTCCAAACTTCTTATATTTAAGAATGATGGAGGCCACTGTGTTCTTGGGGACCTTCAATGCTGAATAAATATTTTGGTTCACTTCTCCAGATCTGTGCCTCAACACAATCGTGTCTCAGAGCTCTACGAATAATTCATTTGACCTCATGGCTTAGTTTTTGCTCTAACATGCACTGTCAACTGTGGGACATTATATAGACAGATGTGACTTTCCAAATCATGTCCAATCAATTGAATTTACCACAGGTGGACTCCAATCAAGTTGTAGAAACATCTCAAGGATGATCAATGGAAACAAGATGCACCTGAGCTAAATTTAGAGTCTGATAGCAAATGGTCTGAATACTTGATAGCCAATAATGACAAAGTGAAAACAGTTTTTTAGAAATGTTTGCAAATTTACTAAATATAAAACACAAAAATACCTTATTTATATGTGTGTATTAAAAATAGTTTTTTAATCAATTTTAGAATAAGGCTGTAGAGTAAGAAAATGTGGAAAAAGTCAAGGGGTCTGAATACTTTCTGAATGCACTGTATGTGTGCGTGCGTGGCAGGAGAGAGGCCAATCCCATTCAAGGAAGTATAAAACCAGAGAAGGCTCTAAACTACACGGTAATCTTGGCCTACATGAAGCTAATTTCAAAAAAGTATGAATAAAATAATGCAGTGAGACTGATATGAAATTGTTAGTATGTATCAATTCAAGGATGTGTCAAGTAGATTGATATCATTTACTTACACTACACTACTATCTATATGTATCATTTTGCAGTAGTTCTCTGCAATGTGGAATCAATATCAGAGACCTGAATGGCAAAACTACAAAACAAATGACACAGGCAAGTTTGTTCATGTCGCATAGGTTCTTTCCATTTTTATTTTCATTTTTAAAAACATTTAAGGAAATCATGCTTTCAGCCTTGTAGTGTATTTGGGATTGTGTTTAAATCAGCAGTTCCCCCACGAGCTGCCGAAACACGGACAACCAGAAGCCAACCAAAATAAAGAAAATAATGGTTCTTCATCTGGCTGCATTCTATTTAGTTACATTGCTTGTTTAAGTATTCAGGTAAGTATTAATTGTTTCAGTATTCAGGTAAGTAATATAAGCTTTGTGCTTTGGATGAGCTTCATCTTGTCGTCCTAGGTGTTTTCGGGTGTCTAGCGCTTGGGTTCGTCGGTGCGTCAAGGTCACCTGGCTCTGCTCACCAGGCCCGACCGACCAGGGCTCGGTTTCCCAGAAGCATCTTAAGGCTAAGTTAATCTTAGAACCTTAGCATCAAGATACTTTTGGGAAACCGGGCACAGGTCCTGAAAGGTCATGCTGAGGGTCAGTACCTGCTAGTGAACAGATTCCCAACACACCCCTCAGGACATGGTCAGGGACCCAGTGATCTCCCCTTGGGAGCCTCCTCTCTTCCTCCTTGTCACCGTGGGACAATACTTTGTTTTAGTCACAGCTAGTCCACAAGGCAACTCTGGCCCTACAATTTAGTATGTTTACAGGTTCATTTGAATTCTATTAATCTTTATTGTCCATAAAATGTTTATTCATCACAGGCACATTCATGTTGCGGATGTGAGGTACAATAAAATACAAAGCAAGCAGACAGAGTGGGAACTCCATGGTGACCTGACAGAGGGTCACCAGTACTGCATCACAAGGAAGGACACACATAGATGTAAGTGACGTAGGCGACACTGACACTTCCTGGTTCAGGATTGATGTTTAACAAATACTCTTACCATTTATTATATTATTGTCAAAGTTATCTTGTACTATAGCAATATTACTCTAAAGACAAAACAGTAGCCTTTCCGTGTAACTGTAAATGAACAACACAAATACAATATTTTGGTTTGATGACATTGAAATGCATGCAAAGTGAATTACATACAAAGCACATTAAACAATAAAACAATACAAGCTATTAGATCTCTATGGAAAAGAAACTCGCCCCTGAACCCTTTAGCCAAGGGCTCCGCAGAATAAAAAGGACAGATCAAACGTTGCATCATCCATCTATTCTCTGAAAAAACCCTCCCCTCTTCCTCAACTGTCAATGCCGAGGGCCACAGGAAAGCACCTAATTTACCCTCAGCCCACATTGTTTGTGTGTGTGTCACAGGAGGTTGGTGGCACCTTAATTGGGGAGGATGGGCTTGTGGTAATGGCTGGAGTGGAATAGGTGGAATGGTATCAAATACATCCAACACATGGTTTCCATTGACGCCATTCCATTTGCTCTGTTCCAACCATTATTATGAGCCGTTCTCCCCTCAGCAGCCTTCTGCGGTGTGTGCTGACTCATGCACACGCTGAGCACAATGGCTATTTGCCACAAAAGTCTTTCCCTTCAGTTTTGTTTCCAGTAAAGTCTGTCTTGAGTTTAATTTCCCTGCTCCCTTTTCTCAAGACAGGGTGTGTGTCTGGTTACTAGGTTTCTAGGCACCCTTCTCAACAAGTACAACTCTTATTTTTAGATGGCAATGAAAGACCAATACAACTCTTAACATAAAACTCTGTCTTTATATAACTTTCACATCAGCAATCACATCTTCATTTTACTTTTTGTTACACGTTTTATTATCATTCTGCTTACTCCAGACCCGGTCATAATCCCCTGGACTCAAAAGAGGAAGTGGAAGTGAAAGAGAGGCAGGCGAGGCAGCATCCTGACGAGATTAGGTCGGCGACCAAATAGAATGCATTGCCCTCCTTTATTGGCGAACGTGCAGTCACTGGAGAACAAGCTGGATGAGCCGTTCGAGACTATCCTGCTAACGGGACCTGAAAAACGGGAATATCCTATGTCTCTCAGAGTCGTGACTGATTTTTCTATGCATTGTCAGAACCAGACGGCAAGACAAAGGGAGGAAGGGTCTGTCTCTGTTAACAACAGCTGGTCCGTGTTCTCTAATGTTAAGGTCTCAAGTTTTTGCTCACCTGAGTTAAAATACCTCATGACTACAGACCATACTATTTAACAAGAGAGTCTTAATCTATATTTATTGTAGCGGTCTATAGTATTTACCACCACAAACCAATGCTGGCACTCAATGATCTGTATAGGGCCGTAAGCACACAATACATTTGGCATTAAGAGGCGGCATTTCTCGTGGCCAGTGCTGGGAAATGGAAAATTCTAGATCCCCTTTAATCCACACACAGAAATATATACAAGGTCCTCCCTCACACTCCCTTTGGCAAATCAGACCGTTACCCTATCCTCCTTCTACCTGCTTACAAGCAAAAACTCAAACAGGAAGTACCAGTGACTGTTTCACTAGCACAGACTGGAATATGTTCCAGGATCTATCTGATAACACCCAAATCATTTGGTTTCCTGGATCCTTTCACAGCATTATAAGGCTGCGTTGAGACAATGACTTATCAATGATCCAAGCCCAGCTCAGTTAACCCATGCCATTGTGTCACTGAGTCATCATAATGCTTTAGCAAATGTACATTATACGAGGGGCATTGGAAGACACAATGTTTAATTAACCTAATTTATTTCCCTCTAACTGCCCTGAATGCCCCTGCTGATCCTACCGCTATTGTATGCAGCAAACGTGCCTATGAACCAGATTTATGCTGTTAGCACTGAGGTCGTGTGCCCTATTAGGAAGTCCACTGTGTGCAGCTCATCCTGCACTAACATAAATAACATGAAAATTTCTACTTCTGCTAAGCTTCTCAGTAAAGCAATGAAAACAAGCATCCCAGAAAAGTGCTCAAAATAGCCCATGTTAACATGCAGTGACGTCGGAAAGTATTCAGACCCCTTAACTTTTTCCACATTTTGTTATGTTACAACCTTATTCTAAAATTGGTTAAATTGTTTTTTCCCCTCATCAATCTACACACAATAATCCATAATGGCACTGCAAAAACAGGTTAAGATTCTTTATTTTTGCAAAAAAAATGATATATATTACATTTACATAAGTATTCAGTACTTCATTGAAGCACCTTTGGCAGCGATTACAGCATCGCGTCTTCTTGGGTAGGACGCTACAAGCTTGGCACATCTGTATTTGGGGAGTTTCTCCCATTCTTCTCTGCAGATCTTCTCAAGCGCTGTCATGTTGGATGGGGAATGTTGCTGCACAGCTATTTTCAGGTCTCTCCAGAGATGTTCGATCAGGTTCAAGTCCGGCTCTGGCTGGGCCACTCAAGGACATTCAGAGACTTGTCCCGAAGCCACTCTTGCGTTGTCTTGACTGTGTACTTTGGTTCGTTGTCCTGTTGGAAGTTGTACCTTCGCCCCAGTCTGAGGTCCTGAGCACTCTGGAGCAGGTTTTCATAAAATCAAATCAAATTTATTTATATAGCCCTTCGTACATCAGCTGATATCTCAAAGTGCTGTACAGAAACCCAGCCTAAAACCCCAAACAACAAGCAATGCAGGTGTAGAAGCACGGTGGCTAGGAAAAACTCCCTAGAAAGGCCAAAACCTAGGAAGAAACCTAGAGAGGAACCAAGCTATGTGGGGTGGCCTCTTCTGGCTGTGCCGGGTGGAGATTATAACAGAACATGGCCAAGATGTTCAAATGTTCATAAATGACCAACATGGTCGAATAATAATAAGGCAGAACAGTTGAAACTGGAGCAGCAGCACGGTCAGGTGGACTGGGGACAGCAAGGAGTCATCATGTCAGGTAGTCCCAGCACAGACTGGAACATGTTCCTGGATTCTTCCGATGGCATTGAGGAGTACACCACATCAGTCACTGGCTTTACTAATAAGTATATCGAGGACATCGTCCCCACAGTGACCGTACGTACTCCAACCATCAATTACAGGCAACATTCGCACTGAGCTAAAGGGTAGAGCTGCCGCTTTCAAGGTGCAGGACTCTAACATGGAAGCTTATAAGAAATCCTGCTATGCCCTCCGACGAGCCATCAAACAGGTAAAGTGTCAATACAGGGATAAGATTGAATCGTACTACACCGGCTCTGATGCTCGTCTTATGTGGCAGGGCTTGCAAACTATTACAGACTACAAAGGGAAGCACAGCCGCGAGCTGCCAGTGACACGAGCCTACCAGACGAGCTAAATCACTTCTATGCTCACTTCGAGGCAAGCTGTTCCGGACGACTGTGTGATCACACTCTCCGTAGCCGACGTGAGTAAGACCTTTAAACAGGTCAAAATTCACAAGGCCGCGGGGCCGATTACCAGGACGTGTGCTCCGGGCATGTGCTGACCAACTGGCAGGTGTCTTCACTGACATTTTCAACATGTCCCTGATTGAATCTGTAATACCAACATGTTTCAAACAGACCACCTTAGTCCCTGTGCCCTAGAACCCTAAGGTAACCTGCCTAAATGACTACACACCCATAGCACTCACGTCCGTAGCCATGAAGTGCTTTGAAAGGTTGGTAATGGCTCACATTAACACCATTATCCCAAAAACCCCAGACCCACTCCAATTTGCCCAAACAGATCCACAGATGACAGAATCTCTATTGCACTCCACACTGCCCTCACCCACCTGGACAAAAGGAATAGCTATGTAAGAATGCTGTTCATTGACTATAGCGCAGCATTCAACACCATAGTCCCCTCAAAGCTCATCCCCAATCTCAGGACCTTGGGACTGAAAAACTCCCTCTGCAACTGGATTCATGACTGGCCACCTCCAGGCGGTGAGGGTAGGCAACAAGACATCAGAAAATATCATCACCACAGGGGCCTCTCAGGGGTGTGTGCTTGTCCTTTCCTATACTCCCTGTTCACCCAATCGTGGACTACAGGAAACAGAGGCGCGAGCACACCTCCATCCAGATCGATGGGGCTGTAGTGGAGTGGGTCGAGAGTTTCAAGTTCCTCAGTGTCCACATCACTAAGGAATTAACATGGTCCACGTACACCCACACAGTTGTGAAGGCGGCACGACAGCGCCTAGTCCCCCTCAAGAGGCTGAAAAGATTTGGCATGGGTCCTCAGCTCCACCATTGAGAGCATCTTGATTAGCTGCATCACAGCAAGGCACCCAACCGCAAGGCACTACAGAGGGTGGTGAGTACGGCACAGTACATCACTCGAGCCAAGCTCCCTGCCATCCAAGACCTCTATAACAGGCAGTGTCAAATGAAGGCCCAAAAAATTGTCAGACTCCAGTCACCCAAGCCACTGTTCTCTTCACTAATGCACCAAGTATGGAAACAACAGAACCCTGAACAGCTTCTACCCCCAAGCCTTAAGACTCCTAAATAACTACCTGGACTATCTGCATTGACTCTTTTTTGACTCTTGCACTGACTATGCACACTCACACATAATTACACTGACACCCCAACGCATGCATACTGACGTCACACACACACACACGTTGCTGCCACTGCCTACTATCTATCCTGTTGCCTAGACAATTTACCCCTTCCTACAGTATCTCTACCTCGTACCCATGCATAGCGACTCAGTACTGGTATTCCCTGTACATACACTGTAGCCATGTTATTTGTACTCAATTGTTATTCACTGTGTATTCCGCTTGTCACTATTTCATTTGATTTATTTGAATGTCTATATTGTTGCAAAAGCATTTCACTGTTAGCCTACACCTGTCGTTTACAAAGCACGTGACAAATAACATTTGATTTGACTCAACATGTTGGTCTTTGCTGTTACACAAATAAAAGGACCCTTGTGAATGAGGATAATTCCTACTGTATTGTTTGACCAATCCACTCTCTTTACTCCATAAATTACTTATCTGTAATTTGAGAAAAATATATCACATTTCATAGTACTGACATAGCACAAACACAGCTTGTACCCAACCCCTCCCAACAGAAACTACCTGGGCTGACACACACACGCTACCATGCTAACTACCCCCTCTGTTGGATAACAACTGCCATGTCAAGATCTGTCTGATGGTTTTAGTCCTCTATTACAGGTTTCCAAATTCGGTCCTGGGACACCCCGAGTTCACATTTAGTTATTTTGCCCCAACACTACACAGCTGATTCACATAATCAAAGCATGATGATGAGTTGGTTATTTGATTCAGCTGCGTAGCACATTAGAAAGTCAAATTTAGCAGATGATTTTATCCACAACTTACAGGATCAAATAGGGTTAAGGGCACATACAGATTTCACTTAGTTGGCTCTGGGATCCAAACCAGCAACCTTTCGGTTACTGGCCCGCGGCTAGGCTACCTGCCGCCCAATTTCCATTAAACTAAGACAACTGGTGTGGTATCATTGTACCTGAAAAACTAAAGATTATTCTAGTTGATGTACAGCACTACAACCAATAGGAAGGCCAAAGAGACATGGGCTCCAGGATGTTACCCTAGGTACAGATCTAGGATCAGCTTCCCCTCCCCAAATCCTAACCATTAGCAGGGGGAAATGCTAAACTGTCCCAAGATCAGTGTCTATGGGCAACTTCACCCTAAACCGAGATGTGGTAGTGTGGACTATGGTGTCACACCCCCTCTATATTTTTGGTAAACCTTGAATGAGGCACCGTGTGACAGCAAGGACATTAGACAGAAGTCATTTGCATCAGTTTGGTCCTCATTTCATCTAATTCCAGATTACCACTCAGCCAGGCAAGTGAATGTGCACAGTCACACAGAGGTTTGTTTACTGTTGGCTTTGGAACAATACCAGAAAGAATACCAGAAAGAAGCAAATTCACTTCCACCAGAGAGACCTAAAGCGTTTGGCTGCCAAACATGAAGCACGAGTACATTACACATTCCTTAACGCAACCTACAGAGAATTACAGACGTATACTGAAATATCCAGAACACATGAACATAGACATAGAAAATCCTCAGAAAAACACAATTTAACAGGTGAATTTATTAGAGATCTTTTGTAAAACAATTAGTTATCAGATCATTCAAAGTTGTGAGGCAGCTTCCAGAAGCAGTCAGTCAGCTGGAATGTATGCCTAGCCCAGGGAGATTGAGTAGGGGTGTGTGGAAGAGTCAGATTAAGTGTGCAAAATCAGCCAGAAGAGCACACCTAACCACAATCATGCGCAGCTGAACCAAAGCATGCCCCTGCACTATACAACACTGATATTGGCCTTGTTCCAATGCTTAGAAAACACAATTTCTGCTTCCTTTCCTTCAGGTTATCAAAGATTGGTCAAGTGAGGACAAGGTTTCCACTGCATTGTTTCAAGCCAGTACTTCTTAAATCTAATACATTTCAAGGAAGGGCAGGAGGGAAGAAAACATTTAAGTATTAGAACAGGCAGTCTGGGTTAGGTGCTGCTTATTCTCACAAAACAGCCTTGTGTGGTTTCAACTTGCTTGAGGTAGAAGTTGTACCTAAACACAGCTCCTACATCAGATAACCCATCCTAACCTGAACCATAAGGTGGATGAAAAAGTATTCAGCCCGTTTCAATGCTTAGTGGCAGCAACTACCTTACCATTTCAGATTCCCAGTTTAGATCAAAGCACATTAGGAAATGGGTTATTGCATAAAAAATAAAAAGGACATGTGGAGAACCCAGAGCAAACCTACTCTACAATGAGATGAAGAAAATAGGAAGTACCAGGAGCCAACTGTTTCCAGTGGTTCCATTCACTAAAAGGAGTTCCATTTGGCTCCCAGGGCACAAAAACTTCCTCAAACATCTTGAGGTTTATGGCATCAGTGTCTTCATCTCATTCTAGAAGCTTCTGTCCTTACCGAGGTGACAGAATGGCAATGAGGTCACAGGGGTGAGGGGTAAGGTTGTTTCAGTGAAAATGTCCATGAAGTCTAGTGGAGCTGAACAGTTTGAGGTAGAAGTTGCCCTTAACCACAGATCTAGGATCAGATTACAACACACCCAATCCTAATCTTAACCATAAGCATATAAAAATAAAAAAAAGTGACCCAGGATCAGCGTTTTGGGGCAACTTCGACCCAGCTGAACAATGTGCAGAGGAAAGAGGGGTCGTCTCCAAGGTGTCTCAGAGCAGCAATTTCTAAACATGCAACAGAGCGACAGTTTATCTGCTGCGAGACATGAGGTTGGGGAAAATGTGAAGATTAGACAAGTATCTGAAGGGATGACAATAAAGTAAAAAGAGTAGTAACATAACATGTTCCAATAGGTATTGATTGCATTGTCCACAAGTTCTGTCCACTCTAGGGGCACAGGTTCTTCAAGACCAAAGTTCATTAAAGGTTTCAGTCTCTCTCCGAGGTGTTCTCATCCTCTCTATCGTGCTCTGCTTTTCTCGTCTGTGATGTCCGGTATTACTGCTTGGACAGCTCGTTGGAAAGCCAGTCCAGTCCTTCATACAGTCCTGTGCCCTGCGTCGCACAGGTCGCCTGCACGTGCCACTAAGGAGGAAGAGTGAGAAATAAAAACATTGAGGAGTGTGCGTGTATGTCTGTCGGCGTTTACACGGGCGTGAGTGAGACTCACCACTCTGCTGCGGAGGCTCTGCAGTCCCAGTTTGTCCGTGAGGTCGCTGACCGCCATAGCGTTGGGAAGGTCCTGCTTGTTAGCAAACACCAGCAATACTGCTTCTCTCAACTCATCCTCCTGGAGCTGGGGGGGGGGGGGGGGGCGCAGAGTGATTAGATCGCAGGTTTGGGATACGAAGTTTCAAAGCTTATTCCCCACGTGCACAGGACACAAGAGGTATAAAACAGTACAGTGTAATTCATACCTTGAGAGGGCGTTCCCAACAATGCAGTGATAGAATAACTTGTCATAGTTTATTGTAAAAGGAACACAAGTATATACACATGTCAGTGCCAGTACCTTGTTCAATGTGCAGGTACAGGAGTGGTTAAGGTGGGTTTATACATAAAGTGACTGGTAGTAGACTATTCAAGCAAACAGGGCTGAAAAAGTGACTGGTAGTAGACTATTCAAGCAAACAGGGCTGAAAAAGTGACTGGTAGCATGAATATATAAATACTTTTGGTAATATACCAATTATATACACAACTGTTCAAAAGTTTGGGGTCACTTAGAAATGTCCTTGTTTTTGAAAGAAAAGCACATTTTTAGTCCATTAAAATAACATCAAATTAATCAGAAATACAGTGTAGACATTGTTAATGTTGTAAATGAAAATCGCATATTTTTAATGGAACATCTACATAGGTGTACTGAGGACCATTATCAGCAACCATCACTCCTGTGTTCCAATAGCACATTGTGTTAGCACAGCTGATAACTGTTGTTCTGATTAAAAAAGCAATAAAACAGGCCTTCTTGAGACTAGTTGAGTATCTGGAGCATCAGCATTTGTGGGTTCGATTACAGGCTCAAAATGGCCAGAAACAAAGCACTTTCTTCTCAAACAGGACAAAAGAACAACTTTTTACGGAAGAAACAGTCAGCTGGTATTCTGTCTATAATGGAGTAGCCAGCACAGTCACAGGATCTCAACCCTATTGAGGGGTTGTGGGAGCAGCTTGACCGTATTGTACGTAAGAAGTGCCCATCAAGCAAATCCAACTTGTGGGAGGTGCTTCAGGAAGCATGGGGTGAAATCTCTTCAGATTACCTCAACAAATTGACAACTAGGTTGTCTTTGACGAAAGCAAAGTTTGAAGGACACAATTATTTCAATTAAAAAGTATTATTTATAACCCTGTCAATGTCTTGACTATATTTCCTATTCATTTCGCAACTAATTTCATGTATATTTACATGGAAAACAAGTCAATTTACAAGTGACCCCAAACTTTTGAACAGTAGTGTATACACACACGTAAACAGGGGTAATAGTGACCAGTAACAGGATAAATACTAACGGTATTGGCAATCAATCTACAGCAGCTTAAGGAAGTAATACATCTAATCAATAATCATTTTAGCAGCAGTGTAAGTTGTGTCTGAGTGTGTAGAGACCTGTGGATGGGCATAGAGTCAGTTTGGACGGTCTGTGGGAGAGTAGTAGTTGTTAGCCATTTAACAGTTATGGCCAAGGGATAGAAGCTGTTTAGGAGTCTGCCTGAGCGTTGATGCACCAGTACTGCCTGCCGTACGGGAGTATGGAGAACAGCCCATGTCTCAGGTAGCTGGAGTTTTGGGCAATTGTTCCACCGGCTGGCATATATGTCCTGGGAGCTGGGCCATCCGCACCACCTTCTGTAGGGCCTTCCGGTCATGGGCGGTGGAGTTGCCATACTAGACGGTGGTACAACCAGTCAGCTCTCAATAGTGCAGCTGTAAAGTTCCTGAGTATCTGAGGGGCCATGCAAAACGTTTCAGCTTCCTGAGGAGAAGAGGTGTTGCCGTGGCTTCCTCACAACCCTTCTGGTGTGAGAGGACCCTGTTAAGTCCTCAGTTATGTGGACACCGAGGAATTTGATGCTCTTGTCCCTCTGCACTGCAGCCCTGTCGATGTAAATGGGGGTGTGCACCCCCACCAAGTTGCAATGTCCAGTCAATTATAAATAAAACAGACCAGGCCTATAGGCCTACATACCATACCAACACTAAAAATACCTACTATTAGCTGGCTACATATCATACATAGAGTAAATATTCCTACCCAGGGCTCTAAAGTGCAACTAATTTGGTTGCACAGGAGACTAAATATTTTGCTCTGATCAGGAGTTTTATTTTGGGAGCACTGTGTGAAAAACCTCCCAGATAATTGTTGTAATGATTAAGCTTTGATGTACCGTTGTTTCCGAGTGCCCTAGAGAAACAAATGTGTGCCGATTCATAAGAGTCATGGGTGCACCATTACTGCAGCGCAAACGGCTTCATTTCTAGACCAACCAGGTCAAAAGATCCGGCCCATATTACCAGCTCAAAATGTATCTTCCCAGAGCGCATTTCACATTGATAAATCATGTCGCGGGTCATTCTAAAACTACTCGCACGTTGACGTTGTTAACCATTTGTTACACTTTGTTCAGCCATGTTAACTCAATGGCTATCTAGCTAACTACAGTAGAATACTACAAAGCAGCATCAATGAATTAGCCAGCTAACTTGCCTAAATATTCTGAAATAACGTTTTTCGGGTGGGATAAGCGTGAAATGGGCATGGTCTAATTGACTCAACCACCAACGAACCAGAAAAATCAGTAGTTATTTCTGGTTGTTTATCAAAGTTAACTGGCTAACTCATTGATCCTGCTTTGTCGTATACCCGTCTGGTAACTTTACCAGTATATCCAGATATTTGTATCAACATTTTAGCATTTATAATAAACTAATGTATTCACAATAGTGATGCACTGATATTACATTCCTTGCCCCAAAAAAAACAATACCGATTTAACATTTTTGCAGACTTTTAAGCATTCTAGTACAGTTAAAGTTAACACATACACGCAGCGGTCTAAGGCACTGCATCTCAGTCCAAGAGACATAACTCCAGTCCCGAGTTCAAATCCAGGCTGTATCACATCCGCCCGCGATTGGGAGTCCCATAGGGCGGCACACAATTGGCCCAGCTTCATCCGGGTTTGGCCGGGGTAGGCCGTCATTGTAAATAAGAATTTGTTCTTAACTTACTTGCCTAGTTAAATAAAGGTCACACGCACACCGCACTGACCAAAGAGTTATTTTGTTGGCATTTACGTATGTCCCCATTATTTCTTTCACTTACTTGCTGTGCTGTTTCGTCGCTTATTTGTTCAGTCGTTTCATTCTCAACCAGGATTGCTATGGAACGCCATTTGGGTCTTTGCATGTCAAAAAAAGATACGTTAAATAACACTACTTGACGTGTCAAATAAGCTTGTTGACCAAGGACCTGAATATGAATGCACATCACATAATTTAACACATTTTTTCACTCGTATTTCATATGTCACAACGATTCGATACGTATGCTGGTAAAGTTGTCTCGTGCACCTACAGTGCTGGTCATAAAAAGCTAGCTAGCTCATGAATGCAAACAATGTTCTTCCCCAAAAACATAGTAAAACATTCTGTTTCAACAGTTTAGCTAGCTAACTATATAGCTAGGAGTCATCTAAAAATAACCCTAATTTATAAGACAGTTCTTATACTTCAAAATAAAAGTATGAGATAATTCTACTATTTGTATTCATTTGATTCACTGTCAACTACATACTTTTATTTTGAAGACAAACCGCAAATTCCACTATTGTACCTAATCCTTATTGTGGCTAGTTTCACAATACATAACCAAGTCCGGTCAAGCCTCACTGGCCAGATGAAGCTAGCTGGCTGCTTATAACGTTAGCTTTGGGCAACAGGGTTAAGTGGCTGGCTAGCTATTTATTTTCATGAACAGAATAAAAATTTGAATAGGCGAACAACAAGTGAGAATAATTCAAATGACTGCAGTTTCCACTGGTCATTGTTTTCAGGCTGGTTGTATTGGCACTAGCTAGGTACCAAGCTAAAGCTAGCTACCCCAGAAGTTGCGGTCGAACAAATTATGCTTGATTACCAAATAGGTATTGTAAACACGTTTCGTGGCCGGCGTTTGCTTGTTCACACAGCTTTGACAGTGCTACTGTATCTTTTTTGAAAAGCAAAGACCCAAACTGTGTTCCATAGTATGTATGACGCTATCACTGTATAACTCCGGAAGGGCAACATTTAAAAATGTGCGCACTTGATAGTGTGTACCGGTGCTCGGCCAGTTGGCAAAAGCCAACATCATCCACGACAGAGAACGGTTGATGAACGAATTCCATCATCTTGGCTTTAATGGATTTTGCCTTTTGAGTTGTCACACTGAAATTCTTACTCTTTCAAATGACTGCTCGATCCACACAGCAGACATTGTGGGCTAGTTAGGAATGCTGTGTTGCAGGTGTGCCGCAAAATTTTACATGGCGTCATTACATCACGTACATACGATATATAGGTATGCACGTCAGCTTTGACATCGGCCAATACTGATGTTGGCATTTTTAGCTAATATCGTCCGATTCCGATATGTTCACCGATATATCGTTCAGCTCTAATTTACAATGTTACATATTCGTTTCTAGAGCACAACAGGTGTCAAGAGCAGCTATAATTAATTTAGGCCCAATATGGGCTCTGAATTAAAAAACAAAACATTTAAATAACATTTTCAGGTGTTCCTAAATGTCATGTGGTGCTTCTAACTTTTTAAAGATGGGAGCACCAGTGTAATTTGTGAGCACCAGTGTGACCACCAATAATTTTTATTTTAATCTAGAACACTGTACCCACCATTTTGGAGAGCTCCTCTGCAGACTCCGCCACTCTCTCTCTGTCGTTGCTGTCTACTACAAAGATCAGACCCTGAGGGAGGAACACAAAGTCAGAGCAGGGCAGGGACAGTCAGGAGGATGCCCGGAGGCATTACATAAGAGGAATAAAAGAGCAGGCTGTGGTGTAGCCTCCCCGGTTTCCTTTTGGTGCGTGAGTTTACCTGTGTGTTCTGGAAGTAGTGTCTCCAGAGAGGTCTGATCTTGTCCTGACCACCCACATCCCACACTGTGAAGCAGATGTTCTTGTACTCCACCGTCTCCACGTTAAAGCCTGTCACCCACACCATTAAGGGACTTAAACAAATAGACATTTCTAATTTCCAGTGTTCAAAAACAATTGTCGTCACATGAGCTATCACCTTGGAAACTTTGAGGGTGTGTGGTGGACTGTATGTATGCATGTATTGGGTTTAAATGTCACTCCCACAATTTATGGATGTCAATATTAGGCTACATACAATGTGTACAAAACATTAGGAACACAGAGATGCTGGCCCATGGTGACTCCAATGCTTCCCACAGTTGTGTCAAGTTGGCTGGATCTAATGTGGGTGGAGAACCATTCTTGATACACACAGGCAACTGTTGCGTGTGAAAAACTCAGCAGCCTTACAGTTCTTGACACTCACCGTAAACCTGGCACCTACTACCATGCCTATTTCAAAGGCACTTAAATATTTTGTCTTGTCCATTCACCCTCTGAATGGCACACACAAACGATGTCTAAAGGGTTAAAATTCCATCTTTAACCTGTCTCCATCTACACTGATTGAAGTGGATTTAACACGTGACATCAATAAGAGATCATAGCTGTCATCTGGATTCACCTGGTCAGTCGATGTCAAGGAAAGAGCAGGGGTTCCTGTTTTGTACACTCTGAATGTGATTAGTGACTCCAATATACCTAGCTATGGTGATCATCAACAAAGGTAATTCGAGTAGGAATCAGCTGAGACTGGAGGGTGAAAGGTGGTGGGTGTGACTGAGTGTGTTTTACCAATAGTTGGAATGGTGGTCACTATTTCTCCCAGCTTCAGTTTGTACAAGATAGTGGTTTTCCCTGCAGCATCCAAGCCAACTGAGAAAACACAAACAACGTTATGATTAAAATAACAAGATCTCATTCGCACATACAACTGCAAGCATGAGCGAGCAATCAAACATGTCTACACTGTCGCATTGACACTTGACTGTCCATATCGATACAGCTGATTAAAGACACGAAAATCCACCATTCAAATGACAGATAGGCTAAAATGGCTAGCTAACGTTAACTAGAACTAACAAACTACTCAAGAGAAACTACTCAAAGAAAACATTGCTAGAGTAGATAGGTATTTGTGTTAGCTAGTTGGCTATGAACTTTCTGTAAGTTAGTTGACACAATGAACCAACAAAACAAATAGTTTTTTTTATGACCAGCACTGTAGGTGCGCGAAACAACTTCACCAGCATCATAGCATGAATCGTTGTGACATATGAAATACGAGTGAGTTAACGTTGTTAACTGCTACATTACTGTAGCTAGCTAACACTAACAAATATTTACTAACGTTACTTTAAATGTTAACGTAGCTAATTTGTTACCGTTACTATTGAATCTTCAAGCTAAATCTTTTGAGTCCAACGAATCTGTTTTTCTTCATGGGCTACTTACTCAATAAAGACTCAGCTGACACTTACCCATAAGTATTCTCATCTGTTTCTTGCCGAACAGTCTGGTAAAAACTGACGAGATGAGAAGCCCCATGTTGTGAGTGAATGTCAAAATTTTAAGCAAAGCTTTTCTAAATTCTTGTCGTTGTTGAGACGAGGCGTGAATCGTTATGTTTGTGACACCCAAAGCAAGAATCGTTTATTTCTGTCCTCTGATGCTGCTGCCACGTCCGGGCCAACGTGGAACTCCCGACGTCATCTATTTGACTCAACTTTATTAGTAATACAATGGGTTCAACGTGGTGATGGAAATTAAACAACAGCAATAATATTAACGCACTAATGCAAGACCATTTGTCTTGACAAACATTATCGTAAGTAAAACAACTCTGCATTTACGGGTTCGACCGATCCAACACTACTCATTTGTATCACATAAAAAAAGTATGTTAAATGGTAACTTGTTCACACTGCTTTTGCCAGCAAGATGCAGTTCAATTGTGTGGCACCAGATGTCCTTACAACACGGTTACGCTGTTATTGCAATGTCACATCAGATTGACTCTCTGGTCAGTATTTCCCGAGGAATAGTCGATGTGCTTGCATGTATATAGAAGTACAAAAGTATGTGGACAGTATGTGGTCAAATTAGTGTATTTGGCTATTTCGGCCACACCCGTTGCTGACAGGTGTATAAAATCGAGCACACAGCCATGTAATCTCCATAGACAAAACATTGGCAGTAGAATGGCCTTCCTGAAGAGCTCAGTGACATTCAACGTGGCACCATCATAGGATGCCACCTTTTCAACCTGCTAGAGCTTCCCTGGTCAATTGTAAGTGCTGTTATTGTGAAGTGGAAATGTCTAGGAGCAACATTGACTCAGCACGAAGTGGTAGGCCACATAAACTCACAGAATTATTCTGTCCTTGGTTGCAACACTGATTACCACGTTTCAAACTCCCTCTGGAAGCAAAGTCAGCACAATAACTGTTTTTCGGGAGCTTCATGAAATGGGTTTCCATGGCCGAGCAGCCGCACACAGGCCTAAGATCACCATGCACAATGCCAAGCATCAGCTGGAGGGGTGTAAAGCTTGCCACCATTGGACTCTGGAGCAGTGGAAATGCGTTCTCTGGAGTGATGAATCACATTTCATCATCTGCCAGTCCAACGGATTAATCTGGGTTTTGCGGATGAAGAAGGAGAAGGCCCTTTCCTGTTTCAGTATGGGAATGCCCCCATGCACAAAGCGAGGTCCATACAGAAATGGTTTGTGAAGATCGGTGTGGAAGAACTTGACTGGCCTGCACAGAGCCCTGACCTCAACCCCATCGAATACCTTTGAGATTAATTTGAATGCAGACTCCCAACATCAGTGCCCAACCTCACTAATGCTCTTGTGACTGAATGGAAGCAAGTCCCCACAGCAATGTTCCAACATCTAGTGGAAAGCCTTCAAAGAAGAGTGGAGGCTGTTATAGCAGCAAAGGGGGGACATGATTTTGGAACAAGATGTTCGACAAGCAGGTGTCCACATACTTTTGGTCATGTAGTGTATATAATTCATCTTTGGTATTTAAATTCTGAAGTGTGAGGGATGTCATGTGTTTGTTTCTGCAATGGGCAGGGACCAATGTCACACATAATAGAGATTGTTTTAAATAAACTTGCACGCACGACGTGCACACACACGACAGGTGTAGAGCACACCAGACTAACTGAGAATATTCTGTGCAATAGTTGTGCAAAACTTGAGACTTCTGTGTTATCAGGAGTGTGCTGCCCCAATCAATCCATCACATTTATTTTATAAAGCACTTTTTACATCCGCAGTTATCACAAAGTGCTTATACAGATACCCAGCCTAAAACAAGAGCAAGCAATGCAGATGTGGAAGCACAGTGGATAGGAAAAACTCCCTAAAAAGGCAGGAACTTAGAAAGAAACCTAGAGAGGAACCAGGCTCCGAGGGGTGGCCAGTCCTTATCTGGCTGTGCTGGTGGAGATTATAGCGTACATGGCCATTAAGGCCAGATTGTTCTACAAGATGTTGAAATGTTCATAGATGGCCAGCATGGTCAAATAATAATCACAGTGGTTATAGAGCGTGTAACAGACACCTAGGGCAGCTAACCTAGTATCACAGTCTACCATCACAGAGAAACGTGTTAACCGGGTATTTAGAGTAAACAATGTTTTTACTGCATTTTAGTATTTCTCCTCCTTTCTCCTATATTTGTGTGTCCCATAAAGAAATAACTTCAATGGCCCCATATTCTGGAATCTCCAGGTTATGCAAGGATGCATTTCCCTCTCTGGCCTTTTCTAAAAATCTCCAAACCTGTATGAGTCATGGTTCATTGACAGGCAAAAGAAAGCCATGCACAGCATTCCCGAGGGGACATTCCTTCACCTGTCCCTTGCCGCGGGGCTTTTCGTTGTGCAGGTAAGTGGACACGTGACAGACTGGTCCAAGGTGCAGATATCTTTGTGCCATGGGCGGGGCCGTCTGTTAATAACCCACTCAGATTTATGGAAAGAATCATATCTTTTGTGCTGTGGACCACATGGATAACGCGTTCTTTATTTCAGGCTAAGGACAGGTGCACTTTGAATAACTTTGCCAAGGTGGCAATTGTGTGGCTCATTCACTATGGATCCTTCGAATGGAACTTTAAGTAACGACCAGGTATTAAATATTTTTTTACTGATTAGAGCAAGTAAATTGTTGTGTATCCTAAACCTATTTACATTTTAGGTATAGCTATAGGCCTAGTGGATCCATACAGAGGTCCATACAGAGCTGCATTGGTGCTATAAGCCCAGGCTCAGTCTGTTTTATATAGGAGGCTATTTTAACACACTATTGAATTGATTTGAATGTTCTTCCTTTATTTAGATCACTGGTCTCTCGACTGTGTACCTAGTATCTCTGTCGTTAAGGTAAGCACATCTGACTTCAAACACCCTTAGGCTATCTGTGACACATGAATGTAAAGTGTTGCGTTCATGTTGGCTAGGATTTGAGGACATTTAGGTCTAGCTGTTTCTACATTTATCTGCTTTTAAGTGTAGTGAAAATAGCTTTACCTATGTGTTTTCAAATCAAACCAATTTATAGTAGGTTAGTCTAGAACATATTTTAGTTTGTTGCTGTTGAAAATGTAGACTGGCAAGCTACACCACTGAGAAGTTGACTTCATGTGTCAAGTCATAATAACACGGTTGGCCTCCCATCTTTTCAGATTCATATTTCTTCAGTGTTGCCAGTCAGACCAGTTGAGCAACCTGACATGCATGTTAATAACGCAATGCTGAATGTATCCTAACTCATCATAGCCTGGGCCCATAGAAAAATATAAAGCACTATGTTTCTATGTCTAACCATAGCTCGTTACACCACTACCATAGTGCAATTTAAGCCTGCACAGCAGATGAGGAGTTTGTTGCTTGGCTGCAAAGAAACGCTTGATTTGTTACGTTTATTTTGGGTCAAGTTTTATATACGTAATTTTTGAGGCTACCTTGTTCTTTTTCTTGACTTCTTATATTTGAATGTATGTAGCCTATATCTGATTGCAGAGGAATTGAGATGAGTGAGTGATTTTTGAGTTGTTAGCCTCCCATTTCAGCACCTACTCGGCTGGACAGCTCCCCCTTTTTACTAAATAACCTCAACCAAGCCCCCTCCACAGTGTGTGTGTGTGTGTGTGTGCGTGTTTTTTTGGTTTTACTATCCTTGTGGGGCCCAGAAGTCCTCACATGGATAGCAAAACAAGTTCTATCCTCACAAGTGGGGACATTTTGCTGGCCCCCGCAAGTAAAAAGGCTATTTTAGGCTTAAGGTTTATGTTTAGGGTTACAATTGGGATTAGGGGTTTGGGGTTAAGGTTAAGGTTAAGAGTTGGGAATCAATTGTTTGGTCCCCACAATGATAGTAAAACAAATGTGTGTGTGTGTGTGTGTGTGTGTGTGTGTGTGTGTGTGTGTGTGTGTGTGTGTGTGTGTGTGTGTGTGTTTGTGTGTGTGTGTGTGTGTGTGTGTGTGTGTGTGTGTGTGTGTGTGTGTGTGTGTGTGTGTGTGTGTGTGTGTGTGTGTGTGTGTGTGTGTGTGTGTGTGTGTGTGTGTGTGTGTGTGTGTGTGTGTGTGTGAGTGAGAGAGTTCATGGGCAGTGTGCTCAATTAAATCCATCTACGTCAGGCATACCTGCTAGTTATTCCGATGGTTTATTGGTCAAGTGTAGGCTTACAGGACATTACATTTTATATTGGATTTTATATTTCTTTATTGTATTTCATGGGTTTCTGTTTCAATTTGATTGTAATTATTCTCCATCACAACCTTTGTGAACATGCTGAATGAAATGATTGAATGTTGTGTAATAGTGCTACAATTTTATACAGTCAGTATTGAGGTATTTTACTTTCTGCGTACAGCTTGATTGGGAGTTTTTCAGTGCTGGTGGTTTCCATCGCAAGGAGGAGGCACTTACAAGAACAGGTGGGTGGATGAGAAGAGAATGTTTGATTGTGTGTGTGTGTGTGTGTGTGTGTGTGTGTGTGTGTGTGTGTGTGTGTGTGTGTGTGTGTGTGTGTGTTCGTGCTTGTGTGTGTGTGTGTGTGTATGTTTGTGTGTGTGTGCTTATGTGTACCTGTGTGTGTGTGAGTGTGATAATGCAACTTAGTTATTGTAAAAATTATTTCCAAGGCGGTGTCTTGGCTAAATATCTGTCTACCAGGCTCACTCAGGATGTAACTACCTGAACATTGCAGGTAGAATAGTCATGAATAGAGCTGACATGATTCCTTACTCTAAATGTCTTTTCTACAAAACATAATCATTATGTTTCCCGAAACGTTGTGGCCAGCTGAACGTGGCCCAGGCTACTATCTGTCTGTCTGCCTGTGTCTATACTCCCTCATTGAGGCAGAACTATAGGACTGTGTGCTCTATCAACTCTAGCTAAAGTCAGAGGAATATTCTAGTAGGGTCACAAAGGCTGGCTGGACAAAGGGACAATAATACCTGAACTATAGAACAGGGAACGAACAGTACCAGTACAAACTATTTACTGAATGTCCATGAAGTCTAAACATACAATAACCCATCCAGAGCACCGTCAGAAATGTTGGTGATGGGACCAACGTGACCCTTGACACAGTCTTACAGACGCTGTAACACCACGGCTATGAATGATATCAAGTATATTCCCACTTACCTCAAGCACATTAGACAGGCTATATTCTGTGGCCGTTGATGTACAATGTTGTTGTCATTTTCTCTTAGTTTTGCTAACACGCGCCTGTGTCTCTCTAGGTGAATCCCCTGGTCCAGCTGGCTGTAGCTGATCTGTTGGCAGCAGCCACCTTGATGTTCACCAATGCAATGAATGAGACCGACAGCTTCACCGACAGTGTGTTAATCTGTAAACACCTACTGCCTCTGTCACTGGTGAGCCAGCCTACTGTGGTTCTTATTTGCAGGGATAGTGCACTATAACAATCCTCAACTTAGAATGAACGTTCTGTAGATACAATCGAGTTCAATTTTGTACGTGGTCTCCTTAAAAAACACTCTACAGCTTTGAGACGCACTACAGATCTATGAATTACTTGAAATGTGGTTCATGAAAAGACTAGAATGCTTGTGTGCTCACCTCTAGACTGAGGTATAGATAAGGCATAGATACTGTACATAGTCTGTCTTTGAGTGCTGCAGTGCGAGTGATCCAACTTTAAAAGCATTTTAGTTCATGTTTGTTTAGACTTCACATTCACATACCAGCAGATGAATCTGCAGGGCAGACAGAACACACAGTACATCTGGGGTGGAGGAACTGTTCTATCCTGTGTTATGTCATGGAGCATGACATTATGCTGTGTCGTTTATAGAGACAGAGTGTGAAGAAGCCGTTTTACAGCTTGTCCTTTTCTATTACAGACCTTTCTTTACCTGGTGCGCTTCCTGTTCTCGACACTTTACTGTGTGTTTTTTTGTCTATACATTTAACTTTGTGTTTGTGTGTGTATGGTGTGTGTGTGTGTGTGTTCTCTGTTCCAGACATTTTACTGTGTGTCGTTTCTGCTGGTGGTAGTGTATGCCTGGGAGTCAAAGCAAGCTGTCGAGAGATGGAGGGAGAGACCAAGAGAGGAAGAGGTGAGGTCCCAACCCTCCACCAAGGGCACACACACACACCTCGACTTTGTTTGATTCATTCTAAAAATCAAACATCTCTCTCTCCCCCCAGTCCCAGTGTAGACGAAGGGTGGTGGTGTTGCCTGTAAATACACTTGTGTGGTGAGTCACTATTTAATTTCCAACTAAAAACGTCCCTGGATTTAACCAAACTGATCTGCGTAGTGTGTTAAAAGCAGCATATGTCCCTAACTGTTTGTGTGTGCGGTGCCCCAACAGGTTTACGCCGTTGGTGATGTACTTTGCGTACACAATGTCTTTAGTCCTGACCACAGCGGACTTGGTACCAGCCGGACACGGGACAGCAAACAACAGTGAAGTTAGCACATATTGCACCAGGTGTGTGTGTGTCAAGATTTGTCTAATGACACGAATGAGAGAAAATGTAGACACTCTTGCGAAACAAATCGTATGAATGAAATGGATTCCTTATCTCACGTCTCTCTGTGATTGTGTTTCCTCCTAGCTGTATCCTCTTCTTGCATGTCTGGAGTGACCACTGCTCAGATATTGTGAGTAAATACCTGGTTCCACCTGGGTTGTATCTGTGTGTTTATGAAGGGACTGGAGAGCATATTGAATGAGACCTTTTTTTTTTTTTTTCAGGAACAGATCCATGACATGTTCATGCGATGCTTCCTCTTCTTCAGTGTGATACTAGTGTTGGTGTGCTGCACGGTAAGTACCAGACATCTTCACTAGTCTAGCATACAACACACAATACAGTTACCATATCAACATGGGTTCATTTACAGTAGTTTAAGTAGTTTACAACCAATGTAATGAAGAAGGATGATCATGAAAATGATGAGTGATGTACTGTATCTGTGCAGGTGGTTTACTACAAGGTGGACAGCTTGTATCGCAGGTACGAGGAGGGACTATTTCCTGTGGAGGGAGACGCACGTTCAAGGAAAAGACTGAGGGGTGTGTTCTCCACTGTTCGCTACATGATTGTGGTTATCATCTTCTGTTGGACGCCAGGTACACAAAGTCATCCCAACACACACACACACACACACACACACACACACACACACACACACCATAGGAGGCTGGTGGGAGGAGCTATAAGAGGACGGGTTTCATTGTAATGGCTGGAACGGAATCAATGGAAGTGTACCAAACAAATATAACACATGGAAAAGTGTGTTTTACTCTATTCCAGCCATTACAATGAGCCTGTCCTCTGATAGCTCCTTCCACCAGCCTCCTCTGATACACACACACATTGTCTGCGTGTATCTCCAACCTCCTATTTTTTTCCCTGTCCCCAGCTCTTCTTCTGGTTGTCCTGTCTGTGATGCCAGACATACCTAAAGAGAAGCTCTTCCCCCTCTATGTTATACAGGTCAGTATTTCTGTACAACTATCTCACTGCTGACTGCAGACATACATAGCCCTAACAAGATGCCATCACCCAGAATGAATTGCCCTTTCCCCTAGAGAGCGTTCTTTAACTATGTCAAATTAATAATGACACTAGATAAGCACCCATAATGCTTTATCCTTACCCACTGGGCACAGATGTAAATCAAAACTAGACTTTGAACTGACTGACATTTGGTTGAGTAGTCAACTAACGTGAATTCAATGTGAAATCAACAAAAAAACGTCAACATGTCATTGGATTTAGGCAAAACATTGTGTGAAAATAAATACAGATTTCTTTGGTTGGGTACCCACTATACTCCATCTTGGTGTCGCTGCAGGCGGTGACGGTGTCGCTGCAGGGCTGTCTGAACAGTGTAGTCTACGCCTGGAGACGACCAAACTTCAGAGACGCTGTGCTTGGAGAGAGGATGCCCCTGCTCAGCCAAGACGCCCCCCTGTCCTTCTTCGATGAATCACTGAGGGGGCCGCCAGAGTGACGGAAGAGGAAGCGAGACATTCCACTCGCTAGTTTTTTCTGGTTCATATACAGTCAATAAACTAAACAGACCAAACCCAGCTACTAATGCAATGGTGCTATGGGAGAGCCACCCCCTTAAGCAGAAAGGAACTGACCATTGTTGGTCAATGGTAAACGGCCTGAGTGGGACATCTCATCTATCCACCATTTTTGGGGGCGCCCATTGACGCCTGACCTCTAGCCCTTAACCCAGACTCGAGAGATGCCGCTGGTGGAATTCTCCCTCTGGCCCAGATCTAGAAAGAGTTTTCCCTGCTCAAGTACTAACCTTCACCATTGAGGAAAGCGATTCAACACTGGCCTTAGATCCGTTTCTAGGGAGAACTTCATTCCTCTGGAGCCAAGACAATGGAGTTTATGATGTACTTATTTTACTGTTATTTATTCTGAAAATAATCTTCAATGCTTTCATATCATATTTTTAGTACTGTGTTCTTTCTGTAAGAAGGGTTGATAAGGTGATTATTATGATGAGTTGTAGAGCCAGGTGGGCCGGAGAATAATAGAAGTCAACATGATATGACAATGATTCTCGTTTGATTAATTCATTGATTAATATGGTTTACAAAGCACTTCCTTAAGGGTTGGGGGATGGGCCCCTTTCCCAATTTCCAATAGATAGCTAGAGTTACTACGGCAGGAATTGTCTACAACATAGCAAACAATGTAACTAGCAAGAATAGCAAGTTTTGTACACGTTCAGTTTTGTACACATTTGTACACATTCACAGGCTTTTGTATCAGGTTGTAAGTCACTCTGGATAAGAACGTCTAATAAATGACAAACATGTCAATGTAAATATAGTATCACCCTGAACAAACTGAAGAAAGATCAGGGGTATGTTTTTTATTCTATCATTTGACATCAATGATCCCTTGATTTTGGGGGGGCATTTAGCAAATTTCGGGTCTGCTGAGCGCAAACTTGAATGTTGTGAAAATTCTGTGCATCTTCCAGCATGCATTTACTGTGCACACTGAGGCTGTACTCGCTTTAAGTTACAGTTTTAACAGTGGCCAAGTAGGCTACTGTTGCTATTTGATCATAATATAGGCCTACCAGAGTGGCCTACCATGAAAAACAATGGAGAAAATGCATCCCATAACGCATGGAAATAGCTGTTCTATCATTCAGCCTACAGTAGCAATGTGTGATGCTCAATGTAGGCCTGCATTCCATGAGAGTTTAGAAGAAAAACATGCAGGGCTTGACATGAACCTGTTTATCCACTTGTCCTTCAGACACGGAGGGGACTGAACATGTTGTTGTGTTGTTTAATTCAAGAAACCAAATAAAATGCATTATTATTCTAATACCATTATTACAGAGAATCAGACAAATTGTGCTACCCTCTGCCTATTGGCTACTACGCTTATTCATGCCTGTCTCAAATTACAACACTGCCCCTTTAAGACAAAAAAGCTCTTTATTTGACTAGCTTTTCAGAGATGTCTAGAAATGTTGACATGTTGTGCTCTTGTAGGAAGGAATCACTCTCCCATTGCTGACTGCACATTATCTATAACTGGGCTAATAACTCACTTGGTCACAATTGCCACAGTAAAGGGAAACGTTGATAGTGTTAACTAACAGGGAAAACGCTAGGAAGTTGAGTGAAGTTCAATCTTCTATCTTCTTCTATCTGTGGGCTGATATTTCTTCTGTGCTCTGCAAGGCAGTCCTGGGGGAGCTGCGGGGCAGTCTCAAGCTACTGCGCGCAGTTTAAAGGGAATACTGTTTGACATGTGTATAAAAGTAGAAAAATACGAATGTGAGTCATTTTGCATTTATTTGTTGACCAGTGCTTTATTATATTTTGACAAGTATACCTTCTTTTGTGGTCAGTAAAATCCCAGGAGAACTTGACATGACATGTTGTTATGATGTTTATTTGTACAATAAATGCATTCTTACCCAGTCCCATTCTACTGATGTTCTCCTCATCTCTTTTATGGTAAGCTAAGGAAAAAATGGTTTAGTCCTATGGTGACCTTGTATCATAATGACTTCAGACATCGGAGTGCTGAGTCAAGTGGTGACATAAATGAGATAGGATTTTGTGCTGTGTCAGGCCCAGTCAGTGTGTGACTATACATGTGAAAGTGTGTGATGAGAGACATGAGAGTTTAAAAGATTAAGGTCACGCACCTTGCTTCGATTCAGCCAGAAGACCATTAGTGAGGTGAAGATGTTGGGCGGTTACGTATTACTCGCAGTCGGCATTCCAACTCATCCCAAAGGTGTACGATGGGGTTGAGGTCAGGGCTCTGTGTAGGCCAGTCAAGTTCTTCCACACCGATCTCGACACACCATGTCTGTATGGACCTCACTTTATGCAAGGGAGCATTGTCATGCTGAAACAGGAAAGGGCCTTCCACAAACTGTTGCCACAAAGTTGGAAGCACAGAATTGTCTAGAATGTCATTGTATACTGTAACATTAAGATTTCCTTTCACTGGAACTAAGGTGCCTAGCCCTAACTGTGAAAAACAGCCCAATACCATTATCCCTCCTCCACCAAAATGTATAGTTTGCACTATGCATTGGGGCAGGTAGCATTCTCCTGGCATCCTCCATACCCAGATTTGTTTGTCGGACTGCCCGATTGTGAAGCATGATTCATCACTCCAGAAAAGTCCAATTGTGGCGAGCTTTACAACACTCCAGCCGGGAGCTGGCTAGAAACTGCGACTCAGTTCAGGGCAGGGTACTGGGCAGATGCCGGCTAGTGGTGACTATTTAATCGTCTGATGGCATTGAGATAGAAGCTGTTTTTCAGTCTCTCGGTCTCAGCTTTGATGGACCTGTCCTAACCCCCTCATGGGGTGAACAGTGGCTCGGGTGGCTGAGGTCCTTGATGATCTTCTTGGCCTTCCTGTGACACCGGGTGCTGTAGATGTCCCGGAGGGCAGGCAGTGTGCCCCCGGTAACACATTGAGCTGACCGCACCACCCTCTGAAAAGCTCTGCGGTTGCGGACGGTGCAATTGTCGTACCAGGCGGTGATACAGCCCAACAGGATGCTCTCAATGGTGCATCTGTAGAAGTTTGTGAGGGTCTTAAGGGCCAAGCCTAACCCCCCCACCCCATTATCATAAGTACCACATACACCCCTTCCCTCACAACCTCTCTCCTCAATCACTCTGCCCCACCCTATCCCTCCTAATATAAACACCTCCCTGCAGACACAACAGTGGTTCAGGTCGAGAGGTCACTCTATATTGACACTAAACCACTGTTAATGGTTAGCCAGAGAGACCCAGGGCAGGTACTATATGACGTTTTAGTGGTTGATCAGGACAAGGTGTAATATAACACATCATTTGACTACTAGGTTACCTACACAAAGAGATATACAGACTCAGTCTGTGGAAAATGGAAAGTTTCATAGTAGGTCTTTGTGTTTACCTATTTTGCCTTGGTACACACTCGCTGGAGTCAGAAGGTCAGTGTTGTCATTTTATTTGACATGGCAAGGTACACTTTATAAGGACACATTTTGTTTCCCAAATCCCTAAGATCATTGGTTGAATATTGACATTCAAAGTATTGTGAACCTCAGCTCCAAGGTCAAGCAAGCCTGACAGAAAACTCTTAGGAAGGCCCATATTATGCAATCTTGGGTGATGGAATCCAAATCCTCAATCCCGCATCTGAACTCCTGCCATTTGGAAGGCTCCTCTGCTGCCCCCATTGTAAGACTAACAGGAGGAAATGTTTTTTGCTGTAGCCATTAGACTGTTCAATGAACTAAGAAAAACATGAGATCTGCCCTGCACCAGCTAAGCACTTAACCCAGACATTAAACACATAATGTATTGTTTGAACCTTCTATAAAATAAAATAGCATTCTTTACATTTTTGCATGGAAACCAAATGTATGGAAATGGAGATTAATTTGCGTTATTGATAACGTATCATAAAGTCAATAGTCATACACATTGGAGCCCAAGGCAGAAAGACCCGGGCGCTCTGGGAGAGAGTCGTAGCTTTTCCTGATAACATCTCGACAGCGATAAAAACTATTTTATTGTGTTGACATTCTTCTTTTCTCTATTTTCACCTCAATGTTTAGATGCCAATTGTCCACCTCTTCTCTGTTTATTTACTGCTAAAAGTAATCAATGTAACAATTGAGCTATACTTTAGATTTCTTAGACAGCTATTTCAATTCTGCTCTCTCTCACTAACTTTAGAGCCATGGAGTAGAGACAATTTATCTACAAGTTGATTGGTAAGTCTCGTCATTATTTTATTTTCACAAACAGTGACTTGACCTCCACTATTTCGTCTGTCGGACTGCTCGAGGGTTAAGCGTGATTCATCACTCCAGAGAACACATTTCCACTACTCTAGAGTCCAATGGCGGTGAGCTTTACACCACCCCAGCCGACGCTTGGTATTGCACGTTGGGATCTTAGGCTTGTGTGTGGCTGCACAGCCATGGAAACCCATTTCATGAAGCTCCCGATGAACAGTTCTTGTGCTGACATTGCTTCCAAAGGCAGTTTGGAACTTGTTAGTGAGTGTTGCAAGCGTGGACAGCACTCAGCGGTCCTGTTCTGTGAACTTCTGTGGCCAACCATCTCGCGGCTGAGCCGTTGTTGCTCCTAGATGTTTCTACTTCACAATAACAGCACTTACAGTTGATCAGGGCAGCCCTAGCAGAGCAGAAATTTGACGAACTGACTATGCTACATTGAAAGTGACTGAGCTCTTCAGTAAGGCCATTGTACTGGCAGTGTTTGTCTATGGAGATAGCATGGCTATGTGCTTGATTTTATACACCTGTCAGTAATAGGTGTTGCTGAAATAGTCGAATCCACTAATTTACTTTTGTAAATATAGTGTATATAGTAAAATTGCAATAGCCTGCCGGTCCATTATGACATACAGTGGGGAGAACAAGCATTTGATACACTGCCGATTTTGCAGGTTTTCCTACTTACAAAGCATGTAGAGGTCTGTAATTTTTTATCATAGGTACAAATTACAGACCTCTACATGCTTTGTAAGTAGGGAAAACCTGCAAAATCGTCAGTGTATCAAATATTTGTTCTCCCCACTGTATGTTCACGCTTTTGGTGATATGAGACTTGCTATATGTTGTATGTTATAATAGGCCAGTGGACTATTGCAGCTGTGAACTTTGAATTGAGCTTTACTTAATCAAATAACCCCTCTTCCTCCTGTTTCAAATAACTCATCTCCAATACTGTTATTTCATGCTGTGTCTGAAACTGAAATCTATGAATGTTTTAACATCTGTACTTCCTGTATGTGTTTGTACTTCCTGTGTGTGTCTCTGGCCCACAGGTGCTGAGACAGGGGTGAAAAGTGTGAATTCCTACAGCACCGACAGAGACAAAAAGCCAAAAAGCCATAGTTAGGTCCTGTGCCTTTTCACTTTTCAGCAGGCTGTACTCTGATTTGAGATCAGTGCACAGTTGCATGCTTAACTTTTCAGCAGGCTGTACTCTGATTTGAGATCAGTGCACAGTTGCGTGCTTAACTTTTCAGCGCATGTCTGCCGTTGACATGGATCATCTATGCCAAAGTTCTAGTTGCATGTGATTATGTTATCTGTGAATCAGGTCATTAGTGAATACTGTGTATGCTTTTTAAATAAAGTGAGTTATACTATTTTAATGATGAATTACATCAATAGATTAAGCCAGTAGAAGTTAATTGTATTTTTTGTTAATGGAGAAACTCAGTGTTGAGGAATGTGTTTGCTTCTTAAATTGCTTGTAATATTGTATGTTTTTATGACATTGTATGCTTGAATTTTGTACACTGTATCAATTGTGTTCATGCAGGGCTCCCTTGGAAAAGAGACCTTGGTCTCAATGGGACTATCTGCTAAAATAAAGGTTAAATAAATGTAATAAAAAATAAAACACAATTTAGATATTTCTAAAGACTTTAGTCCCAAATTATTATTTTTGCACATTAAAGAAATCACTCAATGAATGATGTAGCAGCCCAAAGTTGACCAGTGCAATTAGTCTACTTTGATTGAACTATATGTCATAAGATAAAGAAATAAAATGCCCTGGCAATAAAACACTATGGGTCATTCTTTCATACCATATCTATGGAACGAAAGATCAAACACAGCAAATGTTAGAGCATTAATACAATATGAGTGACCTACATAGAGCAGTAATCAACACGTTATGACAAAGCCATCCTCTTTCATGGAGAATAAGTTGGATGTGAGCCACCAGACCCAAGGCTTCACGTTTGTTAAACCTTCATCTACTCTGTTTACCAAACCAAGTCTGACTCAAATGGGTCACATACCATCAGTAATGACATATCTCATTGTCCTCATACCATGCAGGTACAAGTGTGTGTGTGCGTGCGTGCGTGTGCGTGCGTGCTTGCGACAGAGAGAGTTAGTTCACAGTCCTGCTGGCAGTGAATTATTTTGAATAAGAGCTATGTTCTGACTCATCACTGAAGTATTTTCTGGTTAATGTGTCTTAATATGCTGTAACTTAGATGGGAGGACCTGTGTTTTATTCCCAGGCTTATATCAGTCCTTAGTAGTCATATATCATTGTCTTACCCAACTTAGTTGAGGTAGGTAATGCTCTTATTGTAGCTCTGCATAACTAAATAACTCAAATGTAAATACATTTTTGCTTGTATATTGCATGCATTCAATTGGGGGAGATTAAAAATGGAAGTAAATGGTATCCACATCAATATCCTAAATACAGACCATCTATTCTAAAACTCCCCCACATGATTGGAGAAGTAATCTCAGCCAACCAACCACTGCCCATAGGGTGGTTCTGACAAGCTACAATGAGCTCCAAAAGTATTGGGACAGTGACACATTTGTTGTTGTTTTGGTTCTGTACTCCAGCAGTTTGGATTTGAAATGATACAATCACTATAAGAACAGAATATATTTCTAAACACTTTTACATTCATGTGCATGCTACGATGATTACGGCTAATATTGATACCCCCCCCCCCCAATTGCTAACATCCCCTATTATTGTTATAGGGTTAGCATGTCTTGGGGGTATCATATTTGTGCATCTGTAACATCATTATTCACGATTCATTCAGGATTATCTGTAATCATGGTAGCATCTACATTAATGTTGAAGTGTTTAGAAACATATTCTATTCTTATTTACAATAAAAGTGACTCCAAAATGATACAATACATTATTTACCATTCATTTCTGTTGGGCACAAAATTATCTGAAACACAACCAAAACAAACAGCAAATGCATCCAACAAGTTTGTAGAGCCACTAGGAATATGGGACCAAATACTAAACTTTTGATTACTTTAATACACATATAAGTGAATATGTCCCAATACCTTCGGTCCCCTAAAATGTGGTTCCTATGTACAAAAAGTGCTGTAATTTCTAAACGGTTCACCCGATATTGATGAAAATACCCTCAAATTAAAACTGACAGTCTGCACTTTAACCTTGCAGTCATTGTACCATTTGAAATCCAAAGTGCTGGAGTACAGAGCCAAAACAACAAAAAATGTCACTGTCCCAATACTTTTGGCGCTCACTGTCTACAGTATGTATATTGTTTGTACATTTGGTTGTTTATTGGTTGTATATTGCTTGGTTGTGTTAGTCAGGGTTTCAAGAGGGGCTTTCTTGCCTGCGTAGTGGTGTGACAGACCATTACAGGAAGCCTCATAAAACCATGCTGTCTCAGCAGAGAGAGGGGTGGGTGTTGGAGTGTTCAACGGAAACCATGGCCAACTCACTCTGATCCTCATCTACCACAGCCACATGGTTCAGTCACCATCAACTCACCCCAGTCACCAAGAGCCACATTCTTTAATAGATTCAATAACAAAACAAAATTTATCAAAACAAAACAACAACACAATGATACAAGGCATCCTTCATCATTATCATCCAGTGCTAACCGTAAACACAATTCTCCATCAACTATCCTCTCTAAAACTATGAATACAAAATCAACAAATGGAGAGAAAAAACCTTTAGGGAAAAAATACACAGTGAGGTATGTCATGAAATAAATAAGAACTTCACACTATAAGGCCTGTCTCCAGCCTTGGAACAGTATTTGTTAAAGGAGGCCGACGTTAAGGACACACTCCATCAATTCTCTTTTCCCTGTGGCAAAAACATGAAATACAAACATAATTAACTTAAAACAAAACATCAGTGTGTTCCTGTTCCTCTTCGTTTTTGGTTGTCATACTTGTGGTTTGCATACCAGATTGTCACCTTCAGAAAAGTGTCAGGGTGTACTTTTTAACGGTGATCGAAGTTACAGATGATGCCTTTAACTCGTAGATCCAGTGCAACAGGATAGTCGGAGTTTCAGAGATAGTGTCTAGGTTAGGGGTTGGGGTCCAATCTATTTTCCTTCATAGTAAATGTGTCAAGCGATACTGATTGTTTTTCTATCACAAATGTTCTCTCCTTCCTCCACCACATCCTCCTTTCTGTCCCCTTCCTCCTCTCCTCATTCTCTCTCAGAAGTCCATGGACATCGATCTCTGCTGAGACATCTCACAGATGGATCTCATGCTCATCCCTCTGCGTACATACACATCACACTTCCCTCCTTCCACCTCCTCTTCTTCCTCCTCTTCCATCACCCTATCCTCCCTCCCCCTTACCCGGTCCACCAGGTCCTCGCCTCCCACCAGTCCTACCTGTTTCATACTAGGCCAGCTCTTCTTCCTCAGGCTGCTGTTGACGCCTCTCAGAGAGGGTAGGGAGCCTGGCTGACCCTGGGTGAACTCGCACCGGAAGGGGAGCTCCATGGATCCTATGCCCACAGAGGAAGCACGTCGGCTGGGGTTGGCGGAGGTCTGGGAGCCACAGTGGTGCTCATGGATGCAGCGGGAAGTGGTGGAGGAACGTCTCAGAGCGTTGAGAGATTGGAGTTCTTCTGGTAGGTCTATGTCCGTAGACAACTCCTTAGGATGACAAAGATGATGATAACCATCTTCATACAGTGATCATCGTCATCATCCTCCTTACCACCGTCATCATCATCATCATCATCACTACTTTATAAACTAAGTAAAGCAAAGTAAAATGCAAGATTAAAACATCAGTAGCATAATAAACTACACTGAACAAAAATATAAACCCAACATGTAGCTGAAATAAAAAATCCAAGAAATGTTCCAAAACTACAAAAAGCTTATTTCTCTCAAATTTTGTGCACACATTTGTTTACATTCCTATTAATGAGCATTTCTCCTTTGCCAATATAATCTGTCAAGAAGCTGCTTAAACAGCATGATCATTGCAATTGGTATGCTGACTGCAGGAATGTCCACCAGAGCTTTTGCCACACAATGTAATGTTCATTTCTCTACCATAAGCTGCCTCCAACGTTGTTTTAGAGAATTTGGCAGTACGTCCAACCGGGGTGCTGAGGAGTATTTCTGTCTGTAATTAAAGCCCTTTTGTGGGGAAAAACAAATTCTGATTGGCAGAGCCTGGCTCCCCAGTGGGTGGGCCATTGCCCTTGCAGGCCCACCTGTGGCTGCACCCCTGCCTAGTCATGAAATCCATAGATTTAATTTATTTAAATTGTCTGATTTCCTTATATGAACTGTAACTCAGAAAAATCGTTGACATTTTTGCATGTTGCCTTTTATATTTTGGTTTGGTATATATCATTAAGTCTAGATGTTAAACCCACCTTCTCTCTGAGTGAGAAGAGTTCGTAGTGCGGAGGTTCAAACACTTCCTTGAAGTCCGCTCGATTGAAAAGGGCACTCTTCCGCGCCACCACCTGTTAACATACAAGGGTTAGGATCCCACAAGCGGGATAGACACTTTATTTCTCTCTCGACGACCCAGACCCATGCCACTCGTAGAATAGTAAAGTGCTTCATTTTACGAATGTTGTTCATTCACACACAGACGATTGACTGTCAAACATCATTTGTAATATTTGTCAACATTTGGTTGCTACACACCTTCTTGCGGGGCTGTTTGACCTGCACCAGTATGGAGATGACGAGGAGGAGGAGGACGAGTCCTGTAGACACACCTATAATTGTCCCATGGGTCTTAGTAATGTGATGGAATATACCTTTTGGCTTCTTCTCTACAGAGAGACAGAGAACGAGAGACTTAGGGTTCCAAAATTCCGGTAACTTTTGCAAAATTCTTAGAAAACCTGGTGGGAGGATTCTGGATTTCCTGCTCATTCCCTACTGATTCCGGGAATCGTCCAACAAAAATGTGTTTTTCCTCTTGATGTGAAATATGAAGATGATATTATGAAAATATAACACAGTATAACATAACATGTGTCTGACCTTTACAGTTGCTCTCGTCCCAGGGAAAGACACAGTTCTGCACCCCGTTACACACCAGAGAGTTGTTGATGCACATGCTACTGTGACAGAAGAACATGTCGCCTGAACATGGGGCTGCAACACACACACGCACGCACACAGCACACACACACACAAATCATTTTTTAGTTATTCGATATGACGAGCCATTATGTTAGTTGTAACCTTTACTAGCACAGTTATGCTACACTACATGACCAAAAGTATGTGGACACCTGCTCGTCGAACATCTAATTCCAAAATCATGGGCATTCAAGTTCTTCCACACTGATCTCGACAAACCATTTCTGCATGGACCTCGCTTTGTGCACAGGGGCATTGTCTGTCATGCTGAAACAGGAAAGGGTTTCCCCAAGCTGTTGCCACAAAGTTGGAAGCACAGAATCATCTAGAATGTCATTGTATGCTGTAGCGTTAAGATTTCCCTTCACTGGAACTAAGGTGCCTAGCATGAACCATGAAAAACAGCCCCAGACCATTATTCCTCCTCCACCAAACTTTACAGTTGGCACTATGGATTGGGGCAGGTGTAGTTCTCCTGTTCTCCTGCCATTTGCCAAACCCAGATGGTTGAGTGTGATTCATCACTCCAGAACGCGTTTCCACTGCTCCAGAGTCCAATGGGGGGGGGGGGGGGGGGGGGGGGGGGGCAAGAGTTACACCACTCCATGCTTGGCATAGTAGATGATCTAGGCTTGTGTGTGGTTGCTTGGCCACGGAAACCGCGGTTTGGAACTCGGTAGTGAGTGTTGCAACCGAGGACAGACAATTTTTATGCACTACGTGCTTCAGCACCCAGAAGTCCCGTTCTGTGAGCTTGTGTGGCCTACCACTTTGTGGCTGAGCAGTTGTTGCTTCTAGACATTTTCACTTCACAATAAGAGCCCTTACACTTGACCGGGGCAGGTCTAGCATTGCATACATTTTAACAAACTGACTTGTTGGAATCCTATGACGGTGCCACATTGAAAGTCACTGAGCTCTTCAGTAAGGCCATTTTACTGCCAATGTTTGTCTATGGAGATTGCATGACTTTGTTCTCGATTTTATACAAATGTCAGCAATGGGAGTGGCTGAAATAGCCGAATCCACTCATTTGAAGGGGTGTCCACATACTTTTGTATATATAGTGTATGTAAACCTATAACGTAAGAGAAAAACAAATCTGAAACAGCTATGTGAAGTCTCAGCTACAAGAGGATACAATTATGTTACAGTTTTTTACACTCGCTTTGGTGCTATTTTCACAAGTATGTGGTGAATTTGTAATGCCCCCTATTGCATGTTCAGAACGTTTGATTGTGCATTCGTTGGGGTTTCACACATCTTTCAACACTGAGTCATTCATGCAAAATCATTCATCAGTGATTCATGCAAATGTTTTCTGTGAAATACCATGAGAACATTTCATTCGGTCACCAATACATCAGATAATGATAGGCTCACCATTTAGTTATTTTAACTACCATTAAAGCCAATAGCAAAAAATACAAGATACACATTGCAAAACTGTAGTTTTTGCAGTGCAGAATGGAACCAAGTAGTAGATGGTAAATATATTCCATATAGTATTTGATTATAATTTGGCATGCACCATACAATACATATAGTACATAGGACAAATCATCAGAAATAGGGGTATTGTTAAACAGTTGGCTACTTTATATTTTGTATTTTTATTTGACCTTTATTTAACTAGGCAAGTCAGTTAAGAACAAATTCTTATTTTACAATGACGGCTACGGTAAAACCACGGTTTGTAAGCCCTTTCTGCCAGTGGAGGCTGCTGAGGGGAGGATGGCTCATAATAATGTCCAGAACGGAGTAAATGGAATGGTGTCACATTTCTTTTGGTTTTCATGGGTTTTTATATCATTCCATTTACTCCATACCATTACACTATATTCCAGCCATTATTAGGGGCTGTCCTCTCTTCAGCAGCCTCCACTGATTTCTACTCAATGGAACATTGTACAAGATCACCTTTTCTACGTGACTTGTCAACTAATACAGTATCACCTGTTTCTCAGCTTACAGTGTATCAATGAAATTCAGATAATGAGTGGAATATATTGTTATACAACCCAGGTATTTCAGCAGTGCATTTTATACTACACTATAAATCAAAATGGTAACACATAGTGGAAAAAGTCACTATTTGCTACCATTTGTAATTATAGTGTAGTATAAAATGCACAGCTGGAATACCTGGGTTGTATAACAATATATTCCACACATGATCTGAATTTCATTGATACACCTGAGTCACATCCATATATGATTTGGTTTAACCTTCAAACATAAATTGATGTCAAATTGATACATTTATGAGGTAGAAATATAGAATTTGACAGTGTTCAGCAGTTATCAAACTATATACGTTAACTAGGCACTACATCATTTTGGCTCAGTAGTTACCAGTTTTGAGTAGTTTGATAAAGTGATAATTAATTGTATTGTTAACAAATTATAAGAAAACTATATCAAAAGTAAAGTGAATATAGAATTTTGAAAAGCAGATACTTGGATTGAATATGTATCTACATTTAAAGAGTGATTTGGTGCAGTGAACAAGTGACTTTGTGAATCTTTTTGTTGTACTCAGTCAGTTGAAAATGTCCTTAGAGTTTTGAAACATCAGCCATTTCGATGATCTGTTTTGATTTTTGTGCTTAAGAGTTGTGAAAATGTACCACAGACGTGCAAAAAAAATCACGAAAGTGATAAAAAAAAAAGTAAGTATGAGCAATAGAAATACAGGAGAGGTACAAAGAGGTAAAGTGAGAGAGACACACAGCAGATAAGGATGAGATGAAGAAAGCGGGAAAGGGGAAGCGTAAGACAGATTCAGGGAAAGAGTGAGCCTGTGAGGGAAAGAGAGAGGTAGAAAGAGTTATAGAGAGGTAAAGTGAGTGGGTGATAGACTCATGGTAGGCCAAACAGGTGAAGAAAGGGGTGAAGAGAAAGACAGAAAGAACGTGATGGACTCACGGTCTGCGAAAGACGTGAAGAGCATCCGAAAGCGGCTGAGTCTGCTGCCTTCGTCGGCCCACATCCTGACCACGCCCACCCCGTTGTCAAGCATTACGTCAGTGGCCACGGTACTGCAGAACTTGGCCTGCAGTGACCGTGATGTCACAGTAAATAAACAATTCATAACATTCTAAAAGTATGACAACAATAAACTCACTATCACATGCATCACTGCACAAGCTTTATTCCGATGAGTAGTTAATGTTGATTAGTGCTAACTCTCCTCTAGTTTTATTATGAATGGGTACAATGTGGGAATGATATGTATTACTGCATAGTAGTGAGTGAGCGAGTGAGTCAGTGAAGTAGTTCTCATTCCAACTCCTACCTTGAGGTCCTCTATGGCACTGCTGCCGTCGTACACGGCCACAAAGTTCTTCTTACACTCGTTCGAATTCTCCAGCTGGTACTCCAGAAACCGCAGGTAGATCTGACCAAGAAAAAAGGGAGAGAGAAACAGATGGATGGAGGGAGGGGAGGGAGTTGTTAAAGAGGGGAGATATACAGTGCCTTGCGAAAGTATTCGGCCCCCTTAAACTTTGCGACCTTTTGCCACATTTCAGGCTTCAAACATAAAGATATAAAACTGTATTTTTTTGTGAAGAATCAACAACAAGTGGGACACAATCATGAAGTGGAACGACATTTATTGGATATTTCAAACTTTTTTAACAAATCAAAAACTGAAAAATTGGGCGTGCAAAATTATTCAGCCCCTTTACTTTCAGTGCAGCAAACTCTCTCCAGAAGTTCAGTGAGGATCTCTGAATGATCCAATGTTGACCTAAATGACTAATGATGATAAATACAATCCACCTGTGTGTAATCAAGTCTCCGTATAAATGCACCTGCACTGTGATAGTCTCAGAGGTCCGTTAAAAGCGCAGAGAGCATCATGAAGAACAAGGAACACACCAGGCAGGTCCGAGATACTGTTGTGAAGAAGTTTAAAGCCGGATTTGGATACAAAAATATTTCCCAAGCTTTAAACATCCCAAGGAGCACTGTGCAAGCGATAATATTGAAATGGAAGGAGTATCAGACCACTGCAAATCTACCAAGACCTGGCCGTCCCTCTAAACTTTCAGCTCATACAAGGAGAAGACTGATCAGAGATGCAGCAAAGAGGCCCATGATCACTCTGGATGAACTGCAGAGATCTACAGCTGAGGTGGGAGACTCTGTCCATAGGACAACAATCAGTCGTATATTGCACAAATCTGGCCTTTATGGAAGAGTGGCAAGAAGAAAGCCATTTCTTAAAGATATCCATAAAAAGTGTCGGTTAAAGTTTGCCACAAGCCACCTGGGAGACACACCAAACATGTGGAAGAAGGTGCTCTGGTCAGATGAAACCAAAATTGAACTTTTTGGCAACAATGCAAAACGTTATGTTTGGCGTAAAAGCAACACACCATCCCCACTGTCAAACATGGTGGTGGCAGCATCATGGTTTGGGCCTGCTTTTCTTCAGCAGGGACAGGGAAGATGGTTAAAATTGATGGGAAGATGGATGGAGCCAAATACAGGACCATTCTGGAAGAAAACCTGATGGAGTCTGCAAAAGACCTGAGACTGGGACGGAGATTTGTCTTCCAACAAGACAATGATCCAAAACATAAAGCAAAATCTACAATGGAATGGTTCAAAAATAAACATATCCAGGTGTTAGAATGGCCAAGTCAAAGTCCAGACCTGAATCCAATCGAGAATCTGTGGAAAGAACTGAAAACTGCTGTTCACAAATGCTCTCCATCCAACCTCACTGAGCTCGAGCTGTTTTGCAAGGAGGAATGGGAAAACATTTCAGTCTCTCGATGTGCAAAACTGATAGAGAGATACCCCAAGCGACTTACAGCTGTAATCGCAGCAAAAGGTGGCGCTACAAAGTATTAACTTAAGGGGGCTGAATAATTTTGCACGCCCAATTTTTCAGTTTTTGATTTGTTAAAAAAGTTTGAAATATCCAATAAATGTTGTTCCACTTCATGATTGTGTCCCACTTGTTGTTGATTCTTCACAAAAAAATACAGTTTTATATCTTTATGTTTGAAGCCTGAAATGTGGCAAAAGGTCGCAAAGTTCAAGGGGGCCGAATACTTTCGCAAGGCACTGTAGGTATTTAGATATAGATTGTTAGATATAGATATTTAGATGTAGAGAGTTGAGACATGTCATAGAGGTGTAATAGACCTTGAAGTTGGGCGGAGCTCGTATGGTCCAGATACAGTCGACCGCCTGGTCAGGTTTGACTTTGTCCTCCTCCTCCACCTGACCGGACCGGATCATACCATCAGCTCCACTTAGCTCAAACTGACAGTCTGACAGATAGGGGGGAGGGGGGAGGAGAGAGAGGGAAAGACAGGGAGAAAGAGAGGTGATAGGGTGGGTTGAAGAAACACATATGATCTTGTTAAATCCAGTTAAATAAAGTGTCATATTATTGTTATCTAGTTGAAGAAGTGGTTAAAGTGTTGATGAATTACCTGGAATAGGATTTAATATTCCTCCCACGTGGAGGTGAAACTCTGGGTCTGAACATAATAAAAAAGCTGAAGTCAATGTTTGCTCCTAAGATGTGTTACCTACAGTAAAGTGCTAACTGTGGTTGAGGTAAATTACTTGCAGAAAATATGTACTGGACCCTGATGCCTAGATGTGTTATGTTGGATTGAGTTAGCCACTCCCTGCAGTAAAAGTGTGTGTTGTGGTTCATTAGCTGTGGTTCAGGTAAATTACTTGCGGTAAAGGTAAGTATAGAAGTGTATTACCTGTGTAAAAGGTGTGTTGTGGTTCATTAGCTGTGGCTTAGGTAAATTACCTGCGGTAAAGGTGTACTGGACCCTGAAGCCCAGTCCCTCCAGCTCCTCATCACTGGAGAAGCGGATCCAGATGAATCGTCCGCTGGAGAGCACCAGGCCTGGGCTGGAGGAGCCACAGAAGCGGTTGATCAGAGGAGAGAAACTGAACGGACCATCTCTCACCTCGATGTGGTCGAAACGACACTCAAAGGATGGCTCAATGTAAAAGATGTCATCAAACAGAAGCTCGATCCTCTGACGGGGCAGGGCTGGAAGGAGAGTAGGTGTCACTATTTGGCCAAGGTAAAAAGGCGCTCTGTGTCAAAATATGTAAGCGTTTTAATCTGTGTGTGCGTGTGTGTTTGTGTGTGTGTGTGTGTGTGTGTGTGTGTGTGTGTGTGTGTGTGTGTGGGCGTGCGTGCGTGCGTGCGTGTGTTACCTTCCAGTATGTAGAGGCACTCCTTGTTGGGAGGGTAGATTTTAGGGTAGTTTGGAGAGCTGAACTGCCCCCCGTTGATGTTTCTGATCCAGGTGCCACACTGTCGGGCATTCTGGGAAATCTTACCCACATTCTGAGAGTCTACGGATGCCATGGAAAAAACAATCACACACCACACACCAGGAAGTATTTATTAGTACAGTGATGTCACCGATATTATTCAGGTGTAGAAACAGCTTGATTATGAGGGTACTTCTATATAATGGGGATGACCCCAAAAGCACTGTCTTAGTTTGATTTCCAAACTTGAAATTAACACACATGAATTAACGTATGTATTCCTTGAAAGACATCACAAACTGAACCGATCACAACTGAGTTTCTGTGACATTTATAAAATGTGACAGATATAAAATATACTGAACAAAAATATAAACGCAACATGCAAAAATTTCAAAAAATTTGCTGAGTTACAGTTCATATACGAAATCAGTCAATTTAAATAAATTCATTAGATCCTAATCTATGAATTTCACATGAATGGGGATACAGATATGTATTTATTGGCCACAGATAGCTTAAAAAAAATAGGCCTCAGGGTCTCGTCGTGGTATTTTTGTGCATTCAAATTGCCATTGATAAAAAGCAATTGTGTTCGTTGTTCGTAGCTTATGCCAACCCATACCATAACCCCACCGCAACCATAGGGCACTCTGTTCACAACGTTGACAGCAATCAGCAAACCGCTCGTCCACACACCGCTATACACGTGGTCTGCGGTTGTGAGGCTGGTTGGACGTACTGCCAAAATCTCTAAAACGACGTTGGAGGCAGCTTATGTCAAAGAAATGAACATTACATTCTTTGCAACAGCTCAGGTGGACATTCCTGTAGTCAGCAGGCTAATTGCACGCTCCCTCAAAACTTGATACATCTGTGGAATTGTGTTATGTGACATAACTGCACATTTTAGAGTGGCCTTTCATTGTCCCTAGCACAAGGTGCACCTGTATAATGATCATGCTGTTTAATCAGCTTCTTGATATTCCACACCTGTCAGGTGGATGGATTATGTTGGCAAATAAAAAAATGCTCACTAACAGGGATGTAAACACATTTGTGCCTGTGAGAGAAATTGCAAGATTATGTTATAATACTTCTATTGCATCAAATGGTTGTTTTATTCGACAGAATAGAGTATTCTTATAGCTTTTGTGTGTGTGTGTGTTCTACTGAGGATGGGCCTCTGGGAGATAACACTGACAGAGAAGATTTACGATGTCTTTGGGTGATAAAACCTAAAGAGCATTCCAGAGCATGAGTTAATGTTTCTGTTCTATATGGTACCAGGGAGAGATGGTTCCAATTTGGAGTGGAGACACTGGTCTACAATGACAACTGTTGACACAGCAGATACTGTCTGCTATGTATTATAGATATCTTTCATACAAATCTTAACCTTGTGACCCATTCTATCTATCTGTTGTTCGTCATGTAGGTTGAAAGGGGTGTATCTTTCCTATGAAAGATCTCAGTAGCCTTTGTGTTGCCGCTCTCAAAGGATCATCAGAGACGGTGTTTCGTCGACAAGCCATTGCTATTGCCAAGCTCTCACTATTAAAGATGTAGTTTAAGTATAACTCTGACTTGTGTGATAAGTTTGTCTCTCCTCATTTGATAGTAAAGAAATGAACCACCACATGCCCAAAATTTGTGAGAAATAAGATTTTTGTGCATATGGAACATTTCTGGGATATTTTATTTCAGCTCATGAAACATGGGACCAACACTTTACATGTTGTATTTATATTTTTGTTCAGTGAATTAAAACAAACATTCACCCTAAATAGAACACATTTCTGCCATATAAATGAGATCACACCCACCTTTGGTTTTCTGTGCCAATGCAAAGCCTTCCTCTATCAGAAAGAGAGCTACCCAGACTGGATGGGGGTTGAATAGGGCATAGAGAGTAAATCAGGAGAGAGAGAGAGAGAGAGAGAGAGATAGAGAGAGAGAGAGAGAGAGAGAGAGAGAGAGAGAGTTTGAGGGATAAAGAATAAAAAGACACACACTCTGAAACCCGAGGACCATCAGCGGCACATCTGCTACTGGTGTTTTACAGAGTGTGTGTGGAAAGAGACAGCGCGCTGAGGGAGCTGTCACTTCAGCATCACTGGGCCGCTTGCGCACTGAATCACCCAGTTTTGTACCACGAGCTGATGTGGGCATCATGCGCCTCTGACTAAAGTCTGTCAGTTGAGCATTCATTGCTGATGAAAATGAAATGGAAATGGATACACAAACGCATGAAGGCGCGCGCGCAAACACAACACACACGCAAACAGAGGCCGACCAGCAAAACAACCACATCAAGAAAGAGGCTGACAAGACAGTTGGCACACACACCCACACCCAGTCTAAACTCACATATGTACATCTCCTCCTCCGCTCAGTTTCCTCACAGGATGGCTTGCTAGGCTACAAAGCTTTTCTTCGTTCCTTGCTTTCTTCCTTTAATACCCGCCTCCTTTACGCTTTTCAGGGTAAAACGTTAGAATCGACTTTTACAAACCACAACTTTCCTCGTAGAATGCAATTTACACTACATCGCCGCGGATAAGACACTGCTACGTGTTTTTGTAAAAAGCTCTAAATATAGACATATACAATGTAATTGATCAACGACTCCGAATCCCTGTCATCTCAAATAAGGAAAAAAACTTAACGGAAATCATCATTATCCAAAACTGGCTACTTGTTCAATAAAAATCCCACGAAGTGATGAAGTCCCTGTAAATATTGCTTCTTTATGTAGATGGGTATAGCCTTGTTTTGAGAAACATGAAACTAAAAGTTCTGTTTAATTTGTAGGTTCAGCCATTCAGAGAAAGATACTCTCTCTCTCTCTCTCTCTCGGAACTAGCTGGCTGCGGCCCTTTTTAAAGATTGGACACTGCTGGCCAGGCATCGCCCCCCCCCCCCCCCCCCCCCCCCCCCCCCCCCCCCCCCCCCCCCCCCCCCCCCTCCATAACTCCCTTTACTCCTTCGTTTTTTTCGAGCGTTTGATTAATAGGGATAACCAACTTTCGTTATTTTTGATTTGATTGTTTAATTACCAAATAACCATGTTTTCAATTGTTTTTGTTTCAGCAGTGTCTATCTGTCAGTTTTTCTCTCTGACACACAAGCACACGCACACATACACGCACGCACGCACACACACACACACACACACACACACACACACACACACACACACACACACACACACACACACACACACACACACACACACACACACACACAGGATGTGCCAGAAGCACATTGTTCTTATTATGCATCTATTACACTCAATTCAATTGAAGGGCTTTATTGGAATTGGAAATATGTTTACATTCTTAAAGCAAGTGAAATAGATAATAAACAAAAGTTAAATAAACAATACAACATTTACAGTAAACATTATACTTACACAAGTTCCAGAGGAATAGTACGGCTATGTACAGTGTTGTGACTATGTGCAAATAGTTAAAGCACAAAAGGGAAAATAAATTAACATAAACATGGTTTGTATTTACAATAACGTTTGTTCTTCACTGGTTGCCCCTTTCTTGTGGCAACAGGTCACAAATCTTGCTACTGTGATGGCACACTGTGGTATTTCACACAATAGATATGAGAGTTTATCAAACTGGGAATTGTTTTCAGATTATTTGTGGGTCTGTGTAATCTGAGGGAAATATGTGTCTCTAATATGGTCATACATTTGGCAGGAGATTAGGAAGTGCTGCTCAGTTTCCACCTAATTTTGTGGGCAGTGAGCACATAGACTGTCTTCTCTTGAAGCGAGGTCTGCCTATGGTGGCCTTTCTGTTTATAGTCAAAGATTTCCTTAATTTTGGGTCAGTCACAGTGGTCAGGTTTTATGCCACTGTGTACTCTCTGTTTAGGGCCAAATAACATTTTAGTTTGCTCAATTTTTTTGTAAATTCTTTTGAATGTGTGTAATGATCTTTTAGTTTTCTAATGATTTGGCTGGGTCTTATTGTGTTGCAGTCCTAGGGCTCTGTGGGGTATGTTTGTGTTTTGGAATAGAGCCCCAGAACCAGCTTGCTTAGGGGACTATTTCCGAGATTCTCTCTGTAGGTGATGGCTTTGTTATGGAAGGTTTGGGAATCGCTTCCTTTTTGGTAATTGTATAATTTAACTCTTCTTTAATTGAATTGAACTTATATAATTGAACTTTTCTGGATTTTGATAATTAGTGGGTATCGGCCTAATTCTGCTCTGCATGCTTTATTTGGTGTTTTACATTGTACACAGAGGATCATTTTGCAGAATTCTGCACGCATAGTCTCAATTTGGTGTTGTTTCCATTTTGTGAATCCTTGGTTGGTGCATTCTCTCTCACTCTATTACACTGTAATAAACATACACACCAACACCACTGTACTGTTCAAGACTACACTGACTGCCTCTTCTGAACTGCTGCTGGCATGGGAGGCAGTTCACTCTTACATCCTTCATTAGTATACAGTGGTTCCTCCTTTAAATGTTGTGCCATACTGCGGCACACCTTGCGGGCTGCCGCAGCATTCTGTGGCACGTCATTTAATTGTCGGGCATTTTTTCTGTTACTGCAAGTTATTGCTAGTTTGACCACTAGAGGGCATCTTTGAAAAGCATTGTATTGTATTCCGTATTGGTATTACCAGAGAATTTAAAACCTTTTTTGTAATAACATAGTATATGGGATTGATTTTAAGAAATTTGGCTTAATTAATTTGATTAATATTATGTTGTTTCTATTCAGAGAATAACGAAAAACGAAACCCTCAGGGTCTCCGTTAGGATGGAATGGAAAATATGGCGCTGTACAACGTGACGGTCGGGAGTAGGCTACAGGATTGGAGGATTCTAAATTGTTTGCCTTCATTAGACAACTTTGTTCCAATATTTCTGTAAATCAGTGATATTTATTCCCATAGTAATTCGTTATGGATCCATAACTAAACTAACATCTGCGTTTTGAAAGAGTATTTTTTTATCACTTTTTGATCATTTTATTAACAAAATGTGTTTATTTGCTTATTAGGCTACTGTGCAGTCTACAATACATACTGTAGTAAACATAGGAAAGTGCCTAATTCCTTACATACGGAGAGCAGGCCATGTCTGTACTACAGAATGTGGGGCACGTGGGAGACCGGTGTTATTTCGTAGTTGTGATATCTTCACTATTATTCTACAATGTAGAAAATAGTAAAAATAAATACAAATCCAGGAATGAGTAGGTGTGTCCAAACTTTTAACTGGTACTTGCTTAATTAATTTGATTAATATTATGGTGTTTCTATTCCATGGAAAAAAAACTCAGAGTTTCCGTTAGGATGGACAGAAAATATGGCGCTGTACGTCACGCTCTGAATTGTCAGATTGTCAGTTTGTAAATTCAGACCGTTTCGCTCTCGGAGCGCACACTGGACTTTCAGGCTGAGGAGTAGGGTTGATTTGAGTGTTCTAACCTTACACCGGCAGTTAAGCACTCAAGCTAATGTCTGCTAGCTTGCTAGCTACTTCCAGACACACATGAGACCACTCTGACCAATTTACTTGCCCTAGCAGAGCTGGTAAGGCTGTTTTCGTGTTAACTAGAGCAATTGTGAATGTAACTGTGCTGCTGGAAACAATTTCATTTAACTTTTTTGCCAACATTTACTGACACCAGCCATATTCAACGGGTGTTGGGTTCTCGGAAATTAATTATTCTGCACTCTGGTACACTCAGATGAGAGTGCTCTGAAATCGGTGTAGATAGCCAAAGCGAATTTACGAGAACTTTGAGAACGCACAACGACTATACCATTTAGCTAAGCTAAGAATGACGGGAATATTCAAGTCAACAAACATTGGGTAGTTAGATAGCCTATAGTTAATATACTGGCAAGTTTGATGTATAACTACGAACTTTAGGTAGCTAGCTAACATACTATCATACATATTGCCATAATGATATGCTATGTGGTTCGTAAGGAGAGCGTAGCTAACAAATTGTCAGCCAACATAACGTGTAAGGTAACTTACTTGAAAAGTCATTCCTTTATTACATTGAGCAGCAAGCTACCCCTTGGTCGTTAGGGAAATATGGTCTGTGATAGGAGGGGGGTTTCACACCTAGCTCGGCTATGAGACAATTCTTTAGTAAAGGTTGAATAGTCTATTGTTCAGCTATTAGCCCCCCTCTCCAACTTGCAACAAATTGTTGTTGTTCCCATCTCGTTCCTTTCCCTCTTCCACGAGTCGTCATTCTACGCCTGACTGGCTCGCTTGTGGGCGTGCTGGCAAGATATGGCAGCATCTTTGGTTGTGCGTGAAGAATTCTGCATACAGTAGCAAGTTTGTATGAAGGTGTGGTTATTCACAGGCAAATTGTTATATGCTATGGAGGTACATTTGTGTCTTTCTGTCAAGAGCAAAAACGTTTTTTTATTTTCAATCAAAAATAATTGTTCTGAAAGCAACTTTTTTCTGACACCAAGGAAATCATAGCGGACACCTACGAAGAAGGACTGTGTGATGATGGCATCTCAGGTAAGCAGCACTGGGCCTTCTTCCCTCCAACTTTTACATAGCTAGTAGTTAGCTCCTACGATTCAGTGTCGGTTCATAACATTCTACTATATTACCTACATACATACCGTAGAAGGATAAATCATGCAATTATTATTCTCAAACTAACCAAAATCCTCTCCCCCTCTCTCTCCCCCTTCCCTCTCAATCCCTCTACCTCCTTCTCTATCTCTCTCTGCCTCATTTTCTCTCCCTCTCTCTCACTCTCTCTCTCTGTGTCTCACTCTCACACACGTACACTCTCTCTTTCTCTGTCCTCTTCACCTGATTGTAATGGCAGTAAATCACACAGTAAGTGTTTGTGGTTCCAGTGGAAATGACACTAGGTGTGCTATCAATCATGGACACAAACAAACACATGCACGCACACAAACACACACACCATCTATGGTAAGGGAATTAAAATCAGCTTTTAGGATTTTTGGGATTGATTCTAGTAAGAATGTATTTCTACAAGGGCATGAATCATTTACTTCAGTTCAATGCTGCTTGTGTTCAAGACTCTTACTCAGCACTGCAACTGCCTTTTGAATTAATAAGAGAGTGCCAGTAACTGGACAGAGCAAATCCTCTGAGAATACAAACTCTTGGCTGAATATCTCAGCTGGCAACACACATTCGCGTGCACAGGCGCGGATAGACTGAGCAGACAGTGATGGTTAAAGCTTTATCCAGATTGCTTTCCCCTTATTACTTTTGTTTTGACCGAATAGACAGGCTGTGAGTGTCATTTGGTACTAAGATGTTGGGGAATCGATTGCTAAAACACACGCATGCAACCACAAACACAAACCTGTATGTTTTCCTCACAAACAGCCACTAGCAGCAGAGTTCAGAGTGCGATATAGCGACACAAAGAGGGATCTCTAGATGAGAGAGAGAGAGAGAGAGAGAGAGAGAGAGAGAGAGAGAGAGAGAGACGGACAGACAGTGAAATAATACAACAAATTCTTCATTAGTCAGAAGAGAATTGAAATGAACAGTGTCTGTACAGGGAAAGAATGTATATGAAATGCTTTACTCTGGTTTTAGACCTCATCATGAGACTGCACTCGTGAAGATGGTAAATTACCTGTTAATGGCGTCAGACCAAGGCTCTGCATCGTTTTGTCCTCTGCCAAATCAATTGTACGTTTCGCAGTTCCTCAAGGTTCCGTTTACACTATACTGTATATTCTACCTCTTGGTGATGTCATTCGGAAACACAATGTTAACTTTCACTGCTATGAGGACGACACACAGCTGTACATTTAGAATAAACATGGTGAAGCCCAAAATTGCCTACCCTGGAAGTCTGTGTTTCAGACATAAGGAAGTGGATGGCGGCAAATGTTTTACTTTTAAACTCGGACAAAACAGAGATGCGAATTCTAGGTCCCAAAAAACAAAGATATCTGCTGTTTTATCAGACAATTAATCTTGATGGTTGTCCAATCGTCTCAAATAAAACTGTGAAGGACCTCAGCGTTATTCTAGACCCTGACTTCTCTTTTGACCAACATATCAAGAATATTTCAATGGCAGCATTCCTTTATCTTCATAACAATGCCGGCTACCTGGATAAACTTCAGTTAGTGCTAAAAATGGCTGCTAGACTCCAGTGCCAGCCTCTCTACACTGGCTTCCTGTGAAAGCTAGGGCTGATTTCAAGGTTTTACTGCTCACCTAAATTACATGGACCTCCTCCTACCTATTTTTCCGATTTTGTTCCTGCCATACATGCCTACACATACGCTATGGTCACAAAATTCAGGTCTTATTTTTGTCACTAGAATTTGTTATCAAACAGGTAGAGGCAGGGCTTTCTCCTATAGAGCTACATTTTTATGGAATGGTGTGCTTATCCATGTGACCTTTAAGTCTTTACTGAAGACTAATTTCTTCAGTAAGTCGTATGATTGAGTGTAGTCTGGCCCAGGGGTGCGAAGGTGAACGGCAAGGAACTGGAATGACGAACCACCCTTAATTGTCTCTGCCTGGCCGACTCCCCTCTCTCCACTGGATTCTCTGCCTCTGACCCTATTACGGGAGCTGAGTCACTGGCTTACTAGTGCTCTTCCATACCGTCCCTAGGACGGGTGCGTCACGTTCCTCGACTTGAGTGGGTGTGGCCCACAAGCCAGATGGGGTGCAAAACCGGACAAGAAGATCGCATCAGTGTCTCACGCAAAATGGGTGGGGTTATATCCTGCCTGGTTGGCCCTGTCCGGGGGTATCGTCGGACGGGGCCACAGTGTCTCCCGACCCCCCCTGCCTCAACCTCCTGTATCTATGCTGCAATAGTCTATGTGCTGGGGAGATAGGGTCAGTCTGTTATATCTGGTGAAATTCTCATATCTTATCTGGTGTCCTGCGTAAACTTAAGTATGCTCCCTCTTATTCTCTCTCTCTCTCTCTCCCTCCCCTCCCGGAGGACCTGAAACATTGGACCATGCCTCAGGACTACCTGGCCTGATAACTCCTGGCTGTCCCCAGTCCACTTGGTCATGCTGCTGCTCCAGTTACAACTGTTCTGCCTGCGGCTATGGAAACCTGACATGTTCACTGGGCGTGCAATTTTCATCTCTAACCATCCCCCCCACTCGGCACAAACAGAGGAGGAGTGGCCACCTCTCACAGCCTGGTTCCTCTCTACAGTCGTGGCCAAATCAAATCGAGTTTATTTATATGGCGCTTCGTACATCAACTGATATCAAAATAGTGTGGTACAGAAACCCAGCCTAAAACAACAAACAGCAAGCAATGCAGGTGTAGAAGCACGGTGGCTAGGAAAAACTCCCTAGAAAGGACAAAACCTAGGAAGAAACCTAGAGAGGAACCAGGCTATGTGGGGTGGCCAGTCCTCTTCTGGCTGTGCCGGGTGGAGATTATAACAGAACATGGCCAAGATGTTCAAAAGTTCATAAATGACCAGCATGGTCAAATAATCACAGACAGCACAGTTGAAACTGGAGCAGCAGCACAGCCAGGTGGACTGGGGACAGCAAGGAGTCATCATGCCAGGTAGTCCTGAGGCATGGTCCTAGGGCTCAGGTCCTCCGAGAGAGAGAAAGAAATAGAGAAAGAGAGAATTAGAGAGAGCATACTTAAACACAGGACACCGGATAGGACAGGAGAAGTACTTCAGATATAACAAACTGACCCTAACCCCCCGAAACATAAACTACTGCAGCATAAATACTGGAGGCTGAGACAGGAGGGGTCAGGAGACACTGTGGCCCCATCCGATGATACCCCCAGACAGGGCCAAACAGGAAGGATATAACCCCACCCACTTTGCCAAAGCACAGCCCCACACCACTAGAGGGATGTCTTCAACCACCAACTTACCATCCTGAGAAAAGGCCAAGTATAGCCCACAAAGATCTCCGCCACGGCACAACCCAAGGGGGGCGCCATTGAGAATGACACAAATATTAATTTCCACAAAGTTTGCTGCATCAGTGTCTTTAGATATTTTTGTCAGATGTTACTATGGAATACTGAAGTATAATTACAAGCAAGTGTCATACTCTTTTACTGACAATTACATGAAGTTCATGCAAAGAGTCAATTGGCAAGTTAATTGGCATACTGTCAATTAACATCTGGGCCACATCCTGACTGATGGCAGCCCATTCTTGCATAATCAATGCTTGGAGTTTGTCAGAATTTGTGGGGTATTGTTGGTCCACTCTCTTCTTGAGGATTGACCACAAGTTCTCAATGGGATTAAGGTTCGGGGAGTTTCCTTGTCATGGACCCAAAATATCAATGTTTTGTTCCCCAAGCCACTTAGTTATCACTTTTGCCTTATGGCAAGGTGCTCCATCATGCTGGAAAAGGCATTGTTTGTCACCAAACTGTTCCTGGATGGTTGGGAGAAGATGCTCTCGGAGGATCTGTTGGTACCATTCTTTATTCATGGCTGTGTTCTTAGGCAAAATTGTAATTGAGCCCACTCCCTTGGCTGAGAAGCAACCCCACAAATGAATGGTCTCAGGATGTTTTAATGTTGGCATGACACAGGACTGATGGTAGCGCTCACCTTGTCTTCTCCGGACAAGCTTTTTTTCCGGATGCCCCAAACAATCGAAAAGGGGATTCATCAGAGAAAATGACTTAATCCCAGTCCTCAGCAGTCCGATCCCTGTACCTTTTGCAGAATATCAGTCTGTCCCTGATGTTTTTCCTGGAGAGAAATGGCTTATTTTCTGCCCTTCTTGACACCAGGCCATCCTCCAAAAGTCTTCGCCTCACTGTGTGTGCAGATGCACTCACACCTGCCTGCTGCCATTTCTGAGCAAGCTCTGTACTGGTGGTGCCCCGATCCCGCAGCTGAATCAACTTTAGGAGACGGTCCTGGCGCTTGCTGGACTTTCTTGGGCACCCTGAAGCCTTCTTCACAACAATTGAACCGCTCTCCTTGAAGTTCTTGATCATCCGATAAATGGTTGATTTAGGTGCAATCTTACTGGCAGCAATATCCTTGCCTGAAAAGCCCTTTTTGTGCAAAGCAATGATGATGGCACATGTTTCCTTGCAGGTAACCATCGTTGACAGAGGAAGAACAATGATTCCAAGCACCACCCTCCTTTTGAAGCTTCCAGTCTGTTATTCGAACTCAATCAGCATGACAGAGTGATCTCCAGCCTTGTCCTTGTCAACACTCACACCTGTGTTAATGACAGAATCACTGACATGATGTCAGCTGGTCCTTTTATGGCAGGGCTGAAATGCAGTGGAAATGTTTTTTGGGGGATTCAGTTCATTTGCATGGCAGAGGGACTTTGCAATTAATTACAATTCATCTGATCACTCTTCATAACATTCTGGAGTATATTGCAAATTGCCATCACACAAACTGAGGCAGCAGACTTTGTGAAAATTAATATTTGTGTCATTCTCAAAACCTTTGGCCACGACTGTAGGTTTTTGCCTTCTCGGGAGCTTTTCCTAGCCACCGTGCTTCTGCATTGCTTGCTCTTTGTGGGTTTAGGCAGGGTTTCTCTATAAGCACTTTGTGACATTCTTAATGTGGCCAGTTGTATGGCTGAGTGGTTATTGCAATGCTTCTGAAAAAAAAAATGTATTTCTTCATTTTCTATTGATAAAGAAGAAGAACAATAAAATTAAGGGACAGAAAAATAAAAATAGGAAAAATATCAAGTTGTCAACCAAGCACTAAAGAGCTGGGTGCAAGGATAGGATTGGATAGGGTGGGTATGCTGGCGTGGGGGAGACCGATTTATTTTAATCCTAAAGTGACTGATTCCACATACTGTATTTCACAATAGTTTTCAACAGGGATTTATCGGATGGCTTAGAGCTTGTTGTTCTGTGTTTATAATGAGGTACTGCTCCTCCATCTCTTCTCCCTCAATCTGTCATTGTACAGACAGGAAATAAGAATGGAACTTTGTTTCCTCTCTTTAAGGTCTGTCACATATGGTCAGAAATAGGTAGTTGAAACTGAATTACTGTGGTAAAGGACTGTTTTTGAACATTTGGTAGTAAATAAACAATGTCGGGTGGGCACCTCGAATGAAAAGTCACCATCATGTCATGGTAGTAAATAAACAATGTCGGGTGGGCACCTCGAATGAAAAGTCACCATCATGTCATGGTAGTAAATAAACAATGTCGGGTGGGCACCTCGAATGAAAAGTCACCATCATGTCATGGTGGGCACATCCACATTCCTTCCACTGTAGCTGACTTCATTGGAGAAAATAACTTAAACACTGTTAAGGAGGAAGGAAGTACAAGCAATGAACATTTTAGATTTCTCTGTGTTGGTTGTGGATCAGGGTTAGCTGCTACTTCATGTCAAAGTTAAAAAAAAGTTAAAGTTACATCTAGAATTGGCTTCCTATTTCGCAACAAAGCATCCTTCACTCATGCTGCCAAACATACCCTCGTAAAACGGACCATCCTACCGATCCTCGACTTCGGCGATGTCATTTACAAAATATCCCCCATACCCTACTCAATAAATTGGATGCAGTCTATCACAGTGCCATCCGTTTTGTCACCAAAGCCCCATATACTACCCACCACTGCGACCTGTACGCTCTCCTTGGCTGGCCCTCGCTTCATCCTCGTCGCCAAACCCACTGGCTCCAGGTCATCTACAAGACCCTGCTAGGTAAAGTCGCCCCTTATCTCAGCTCGCTGGTCACCATAGCAGCACCCACCTGTAGCACGCGCTCCAGCAGGTATATCTCTCTGGTCACCCCCAAAACCAATTCCTCCTTTGACCGCCTCTCCTTACAGTTTTCTACTGCCAATGACTGGAATGAACTACAAAAATCTCTGAAGCTGGAAACACTTATCTCCCTCAATAGCTTTAAGCACCAGCTGTCAGAGCAGCTCACAGATTACTGCACCTGTACATAGCCCATTTATAATTTAGCCCAAACAACTACCTCTTCCCCTACTGCATTTATTTATTTATTTATTTTGCTCCTTTGCACCCCATTATTTATATCTCTACTTTGCACATTCTTCCACTGCAAATCTACCATTCCAGTGTTTTACTTGCTATATTGTATTTACTAGGCCTTTTTTGCCTTTACCTCCCTTATCTCACCTCATTTGCTCACATTGTATATAAACATATTTTTCTACTGTATTATTGACTGTATGTTTGTTTTACTCCATGTGTAACTCTGTGTTGTTGTATGTGTCGAACTGCTTTGCTTTATCTTGGCCAGGTCGCATTTGTAAATGAGAACTTGTTCTCAACTTGCCTACCTGGTTAAATAAAGGTGAAATAAAAAATAAAAAATAAAAGTAAATTACTGGTCAGTGCCATCCTGATGACTGTTTAAACAGGAAAGTCAAAGTATTTAAGTATTTTCTGGGAATCAGTGACAGCTAGTCATGGTTTAAGCAGAGTAAAACCTCTCTGCGTTGTAGCTCATGAAGAAACAAACCAGCCGTATCACATGGGCTTACAGTCATGGTTCATTATCATAGTATGACACAGCCTGTTAATTACAGTAGTGGTTTATTCCCATCTGTCTTAACCCCCATGAGGTAATCCCTGACCCTGACTGTGACCCACACTCAGACTGTTGAAGATGAAGATGTACTGTTCATATGCACGCACACACACACACACACAGGCAGAAGATCTCAGCAGTAGCTCTGTGCCACCTAAGAATTCCAAAAAATCAGAGCAACAGCCACACCAAGTTCCTGCCCTTATTTGGTATTCTACTGTATATCTCTCTCCTTCAGACATAAGCATACACTAAACACAAACAAACCTGACATACACACAAAAATTAGTGTGTATTTTTCTCCTCTTAGAATGCTAGCTTGATGGTTTTTAGGATTTCATTTTTGTTTCTAATCTGCCCGGCACAACCTTATAGTGAGTGACATGGCACAAAACGCACAATTTATTTCTTAACTCTCTCTCTGAATTCCTTAATTCATCTCTTTCCTCCTCTCAGAACAATCTCATACTGTAGCCTACACTACTATAAACACCACAGTGTGGCTTTGATTGAATTGATAGGTTTGGTTTCTGACTTTTAACTATTATTAATCATTAGTTATAAAAGAGACATGAGCGGTGCCATAATGAAGCTCGGGAGGGGCTGAGTGCAGGGAAAATGGTCACATGTGACAATACTGATAAGGGGAGGAACCATTTAAGGCCCATATCACTCAGCTCCCTGCCTAGCAAAAAATATGCAATGTTTAGCTATATAGAGGAGACTCCACCCAAAGTGGGGTATGTATACTACCACGGGAGAAACCATGTCTTTGTCTAATGCAGCTGTACTGACCCTCTGGGAAGAATAAACTTGGTTTAGGCTTTCACAGTGTCCGTCGATTTCTTACTCTAATAGAACCTAACAGAATGAATCTCTAGGCAAATGGATGTCCTTCTGCTCATCCTTTCATGATGGCACAGTCACAGTAGAGGAACAAAGAAGTAGCAGCATGTTGTTCTGCATATTGTTTGTCAGGCAAATCTAGCAGGACTTAAATACATTTTGAGTCGAGTTCCTCTTCTCCTTGTGTTTGGAGGAGAGAAAAATGTGTGTGTGCAGGTGTGTTTGCATATGTGCATATGAGAGGCGGATAGAGAGAAACAGAGGAGTCTGATAATTGGGGAGTGAGAGATTTCAAGTTTTACCTTTATAATTCAAAGGTGTTATATACCAATTTTTTTATTTACTTACCACACACACAGTTTGTACACCACATAATTTATTTGAGGAGACTGGGTACCAACTCTGCACAGCTGTACATTAATCTCTGCTCTAGACAGAACAAAAGCTCCCAATGGAAGATTTCCAACTTACTGCAAAGAAAATAGATTAAAAGCCTAGAAGGTAAACACACACACACACACACACACACACACACACTTGTGGTGTACTATGGGATCTGGCATCGGACCATCTGTGTGACTCAAAATAAATAAATCCTCCTTCACTTCATCACCAGAACCACTCCTCCTCCCAAATCCACTCACTGATGTTGGTCCTTTGAGCGTATGGCTGTCTGTGTTCGTGCATATGTCTTGCTCTGTGTGATCTCTTTACTCAAGTAGTCCCCCCCGTGCGTCTGCCATTTGATCTCAATGGCCAATCACAATCATTCTCTAATAAGAGGGTGGCCCTTACTCAAACTAGGGTCAACCTGGTCAGAAGTCTTTGACTTGGTGTCGTGTACCAGGAAGACTCCTTCCAAATTATTTAATTAGAAACAAGGAAATGAGAGGGATTCACAGAGGAACAGGAATACAGAAGGAATTGAGGAGGGGAAAAAGAAAGGAAGTTTTTGCTAGCAGAGACATTAGGACATTAGAGGAGTTTTTGCTAGCAGAGATTGACATTCCATCCTTGAGATATTGGTTTTGTTGACTTGCTAGGTTCCAACAAGGATTTTTTTTGTATTTTATTAGGATCCCATTAGCTACTTCTAAAGAGGCAGCTATACTTCCTGGTGTCCACACAAAACATAAAACAGGACATAATACTAAAGATTGTTCAAATCAAATCAAAGTTTATTTGTCACGTGCACTGAATACAACAGGTGTAAAGTTTACAGTGAAATGCTTACTTACAGGCTCTAACCAATGGTGTGAAAAAAAGGTGTGTGTGTGTGTGTGTAGGTAAGTAAAGAAATAAAACAACAGTAAAAAGACATTTGAAAAAAGAGTAGCAAGGCTAAACACAGACACCTAGTCAGGCTTATTAAGGTAGTATGTACATGTAGGTATCGTTAAAGTGACTATGTATATATGATGAACAGAGAGTAGCAGAAGCGTAAAAGAGGGGTTGGCGGGTGGTGGGACACAATGCAGATAGCCCGGTTAGCCAACGTGCGGGAGCACTGGTTGGTCGGGCCATTTAGGTAGTATGTACATGAATGCATAGTTAAAGTGACTATGCATATAAGATAAAGAGAGAGTAGCAGCAGCGTAAGAGAGGGGTTGGGGGGAGGCACACAATGCAAATAGTCCGGGTAACCATTTGGTTAGATGTTCAGGAGTCTTATGGCTTGGGGGAAAAAATTGTTGAGAAGCCTTTTTGTCCTAGACTTGGCACTCCGGTTCCGCTTGCCATGCGGTAGTAGAGAGAACAGTCTATGACTGGGGTGGCTGGGGTCTTTGACAATTTTTAGGACCTTCCTCTGACACCGCCTGATGTAGAGGTCCTGGATGGCAGGCAGCTTAGCCCCAGTCATGTACTGGGCCGTACGTACTACCCTCTGAAGTGCCTTGCGGTCGGAGGCCGAGCAATTGCCGTACCAGGCAGTGATGCAACCGGTCCAGGATGCTCTCGATGTTGCAGCTGTAGAACCTTTTGAGGATCTTAGGACCCATGCCAAATCTTTTTAGTTTCCTGAGGGGGAATAGGCTTTGTCGTGCCCTCTTCACGACTATCTTGGTGTGTTTGGACCAATCTAGTTTGTTGTTGATGTGGACACCAAGGAATTTGAAGCTCTCAACCTGCTCCACCTCCTTTTCCTGTAGTCCACAAAAATCTCCTTAGTCTTGGTTACGTTGAGGGATTGGTTCTTATTCTGGCAGCACCCGGCCAGGTCTCTGACCTCCTCCCTATAGGCTGTCTCATCGTTGTCGGTGATCAGGCCTACCACTGTTGTGTTGTCAGCAAACTTAATGATGGTGTTGGAGTCGTGCCTGGCCATGCAGTTGTGGGTGAACAGGGAGTACAGGAGGGGACTGAGCATGCACCCCTGGGGAGCTCCAGTGTTGAGGATCAGTGTGGCAGATGTGTTGCTACCTACCCTCACCACCTGGGGGCGGCCTGTCAGGAGGTCCAGGATCCAGTTGCAGAGGGAGGTGTATAGTCCCAGGATCCTTAGCTTGGTGATTAGCTTTGAGGGTACTATGGTGTTGAACGCTGAGCTGTAGTCAATGAACAGCATTCTCACATAGGTGTTCCTTTTGTCCAGGTGGGAAAGGGCAGTGTGGAGTGCAATAGAGATTGCATCACCTGTGGATCTGTTTGGGCGGTATGCAAATTGGAGTGGGTCTAGGGTTTCTGGGATAATGGTGTTGATGTGAGCCATTACCAGCCTTTCAAAGCACTTCATGGCTACGGACATGAATGCTACGGGTCGGTAGTCATTTAAGAAGGTTGCCTTCGTGTTCTTGGAAACAGGGACTATGGTGGTCTGCTTGAAACATGTTGGTATTACAGACTCAATCAGGGACATGTTGAAAATGTCAGTAAAGACACCTGCCAGTTGGTCAGCACATGCCCGGAGCACACATCCTGGTAATCCGTCTGGCCCCGCAGCCTTGTGTATGTTGACCTGTTTAAAGGTATTACTGTTGGCGAGTAATATTGACGGTAACGGCAGCGTTCCTAGTTTTCTGCGGGTCCGGACGAGGCATCCGGCTCTTCATCCTCTGCGTCGCTTCCTTTTGCGAATAATTGGGATGTCTGTCCAGTGGGGTGTTTGGAGAATATCGTGTGAGTCCTGCTTGGTGTTGTTGAATAAATCATCGTCTAATCGGAGGTAAGTGATCGCTGTCCTGATATCCAGAAGCTCTTTTCTTCCGTAAGATACGGTTGCAGAAACATTATGTACAAAATAATTGACAAATATCGCGAAAAAAACCCACATAATAGCACAATTGATTAGGAGACCGTAAAACGGCGGCCATATCCTCCGGTGCCATTTTCATTCTTGTCTGTCATTTCCAATGGGAGCAAATTAATCATAGTGAGCAGAATAAGCAAGGAGATGGGCAGAGCCAAGCACGCCCTAGCGAGATCCTATTGGCACGTTCTAGCATGTATTTGCATATTTCCGTTAAGGAACACCTACTCTCTGAAATGCAAGTGTGAAATAACTGAATTCGCCCTTGCACTCCTAAACAATGCACCTTTTAGAAACTTTGGCAAAGGGTAAAGTCAACCAAACTTAGTCCACTCTTTTAGTTTTGGGAACAGAAAGCGGTATTGAGATCAAATGTTCCATGGATGACAAAATGTGCAGAATGTCAGACAAAATCCATCCCGCTCCACCTTCTCCCACTGTCAGCCACTGGGATTCCTCTCATCACCATATTCGTGATGAGTGGAAATGCCAACCAGATTCTTCAAATGTATACATCTGGTGAAACATCTGGCTCATTGTTCTACTTGTACTTGTAATACATAACATTAATAGACAAGTACAGCACAAGGAAAGAAATACAGTGGTAAGAGAAAGTATGTGAACCCTTTGGAATTACCTGGATTTCTGCATAAATTGGTCATCAAATTTGATCTGAACTTCATCTAGACAAACAGTGTGTGTTAGTTGGACTTATTGCAACCATTATGGACTACCATGGTTTGGTAGTCTCATTTACACATTTTTCTAACCCTGGCAGTTATTCTGAATGCTGATTGTGTGTCAATGAAAGTTCAAATTATTGGATATCCTCACTCAGCGGCTGGATTCCAAAAGGCATTAGACATCAGTATGCAAGCCAGCAAATGTGATATGGTGCTGGTTTTGTGGGCGACCAGTGTTCAAAACACAGCGAAGGCTGGTCACCAGTAAAAACACAAAGGCTGGTACACAGCAAAAACAAAGCGAAGTCTGGTCACAAGTACAAACACAACGAATTCTGGTCACCAGCAAAAACACAACGAAGGCTGGTCACCAGTAAAAACACAACGAAGGCTGGTCTATGCTGTTTTTTTCAGCAGGATAAGCAGGTCTTGATATCCTGATATTCTAATCTCACAGCACCAGTTGTTCTGTAAACAGCGGAGAGAATCTCACAACATCAGGAATCATCCCACAACATCAGGAATCATCCCACAACATCAGGAATCATCCGTGTCCTTTGTTCTTCCACTTGACATTAGCTACAATGTTTCACTAAATTCCCCTGACGTGAATATAGCTAACTTGTCATCTACAGTTCCTGCCTGACATGGGTATCCTGGGGTAACATGTAATCTCTTGCATATGGAGTTGCACCGAAGTATCACTCCCGCCATTTCCCCCTAATGTGAGCTCAGCAACCTTGAATCGTGTAGTTTCCTCCCGCTAAAGTTTCAACCTAATAGTTTCCAGACAAGCAAAAAGGTGTAAAGGGTTCCCACTCAAAACGTAATGGTTTCCACCTCAACAATTTACATTTTATTTTTCCTACACCACATTCATACAGCAGTACATATGCTTAGGTTTACAAGTTATTTAGGTCAATAAGTGGAGAGGCGTTGTGTTGTGAGGGGCTGTTTAAAAAAAAGTTAATTTAGCTGTTTGCTTTAATGATTTGAGATGGCAGGGATCTCCATTTGACCATGGCTCTATAAATCCTGTGCGTTGCTTTAACTTCATTTGAATTTTGGGACTGTGAATAGACCCCTAGTAGCATGCCTGGAGGGATAAGTACAGTTGAAGTCGGAAGATTACATACACTTATGTTGGAATCATTAAAACTCGTTTTTGAACCACTCCACACATTTCTTGTTAACAAACTATAGTTTCGGCAAGTCGGTTAGGACATCTACTTTGTGCATGACACAAGTAATTTTTCCAACAATTGTTTACAGACAGATTATTTCACTTATAATTCATTGTATCACAATTCCAGTGGGTCAGAAGTTTACATACGCTAAGTTGACTGTGACTATAAACAGCTTGGAAAATTCATGGCTTTAGAAGCTTCTGATAGGCTAATTCACATCATTTGAGTCAATTGGAAGTGTACCTGTGGATGTATTTCAAGACCTACCTTCAAACTCAGTGCCTCTTTGCTTGACATCATGGGAAAATCAAAAGAAATCAGCCAAGACCTCAAATTGTTTTTGTAGACCTCCGCAAGTCTGGTTCATGCTTGGGAGCAATTTCCAAACGCCTGAAGGTACCACATTCATCTGTACAAACAATAGTACGCAAGTATAAACACCAAGTCTCATATCGACATAACCTGAAAGGCCGCTTAGCAAGGAAGAAGCCACTGCTCCAAAACTGCCATAAAAAAGCCAGACTACGGTTTGCAACTGCACATGGGGACAAAGATTGTACTTTCTGGAGAAAAGTCCTCTGGTCTGATGAAACAAAAATAGAACTGTTTGGCCATAATGACCATCGCTATGTTTGGAGGAAAAAGGGGGAGGCTTGAAGCCGAAGAACACCATCACAACCGTGAGGCATCATGTTGTGGGGGTGCTTTGATGCAGGAGGGACTGGTGCACTTCACAAAATAGATAGCATCATGAGGTAGGAAATGTATGTGTATATATTGAAGCAACATCTCAAGACATCAGTCAGGAAATTAAAGCTTGGTCGTGAATGTGTCTTCCAAATGGACAATGACAAAATGGCTTAAGGACAACAAAGTCAAGGTATTGGAGTGGCCATCACAAAGCCTTGACCTAAATCCCATATAAACTTTGTGGGCAGAACAGAAAAAGCGTGTGCGAGCAAGGAGGCCTACTAACCTGACTCAGTTACACCAGCTCTGTCAGAAGGAATGGGCCAAAATTCACCCAACTTATTGTGGGAAGCTTGTGGATGGCTACCCGAAAGGTTTAACCCAAGTTAAACAATTTAAAGGCAATGCTACCAAATACTAATTGAGTGTAAACGTCTGACCCACTTGGAATGTGAAGAAAGAAATAAAAGCTGAAATAAATAATTCTCTCTACAATTATTCTGACATTTCACATTCTTAAAATAAAGTGGTGATCCTAACTGACCTAAGACAGGGAATTTTTACTAGAATTAAATGTCAGGAATTGTGAAAAACTGAGTTTAAATGTATTTGGCTAAGGTGTATGTAAACTTATGACTTCAACTGTATGTCTGTCAGCTGAATGAATAGACCGTATGGAATTTTTAACACATTAATATTTACAAAAATGAGTAGTGTTTTAACTTAGTCACTCTCTTCTATACTTCGAGCGAAGAGAGTTTGAGAGGCATATTGTTGACATTAGCCCTCTGATTACAGTGAAGAGCAAGACACAGCTCTGTTCTGGACCAGCTGCAGCTTTCCAAGGTTTTTCATTGCAAGACCTGACCATATATTCAGGCAGAAGTCAAAATAAAATGGGAGCCTGCAGTACTTGTTTGGTCGAGTGTGGTGCTAAGAATGCTGAGCATCTCTTTATCACAGACAGACCTCTCACCATCTTTACAACAATTTAATTAATATGCCTTGACTATGACAATTTACAGTCCAACATGTTAAGTCTGCTCAACAGCCACTCAACAGCCATCATTCATTACCAGATTCAGCTGAGGTTTAACATTTATGGAGTGATTTGTACCAAATACTATGCTCTTAGTCTTCAACATATTCAGGACTAGTTCATTACTAGCCACCCATTTTGAAACTGACTGCAACTCTTTGTTTAGTGATTTCACTAGCTGTGGCCGCTGACGTGTATGAGGTTGAATCTTTAGCATACATAGACACACAGGCCTGGTTTAAGGCTAGTGGTAGATCATTAGTAAAAATAGAAAACACTTATAGGGATAGTTCATTCAAAAAGGTTTTTCTGATGTCAAACGTGGTGTAATATTGAGATGAGTCAATTTGGCACTCTGCTGTGTTGCTATCCTGCTCTCCTGGTGAAGAACTACAGCATCAGAACATTAAACTGAAAATCAGCAACGGTTTGGAACCAGAAGGAAAAACAGACAAGATTGAGGATTTATTATTTGCTGTGCAGTTCAATCTCCTGGTGGTGATTGCTCAATGAGAGCTTTACACACACGGTATTCTGCATGTTTCTACTTAAAATACACTCTTGCCTAGACAGTGTTTCCCCCACTTTTTTAATTTAGTCAAATATAAAGCTTTGCAATCAAAGCCTAAGCACTGGTGGGGGTTTAGTTCAAATAATTAAAAACCCAGAGAGCACTGAGCGAAAGACAGGAATAGGCAGCTTTCAGAAAGAGAGAGCGATCCAGCAAAACAAATCCAGCATGATTTGCCTCATAAAATCAAGTTTGTTTGCTGCTTGAAAAATAAAGAGATTAGATGCAATGGATGTGTCTGAAAATGTTACTAGCTGTCATACCCTTGCTTCCTCTATCCTGGTTTTCTAAATTCCTCTCAAAGCACATTTGAAGAGAGGATCCAGGAGGTTATTCTCTCTGACCTCCTCCAATGAGATTTGAGACAGCTAGTAACATTTTTAGAGACAGCCAATAAATTCAGCTTTCTGACTCACTGCTGTCCTCTCCTGGTTTGATAAAGCAATTTGTTCTTCTCTAAAGGTGACGACTACCTTTTCTGTCCACTAACCAGCCCTCAAAGGTTACAAGGGAGTTTATCAAAAAGAAATAACATTTCAAACCGTTAATAATCCACAAAATTCAACACAATACATAATTTAATTCCATGCATTGTTGACTTTACTTTAGGTCTGCATAAATGATCTCCACCATCTCATCTCAAGTGGAGATACATCATGCTGTTACTGTAAGTAACAGTTGCTTTTTGCATTTCAGATCAGAAAATGTTACTCATTGTCATTTTCCTTTTAAAGTTTTACATTTACTTAAAAATGAGTTGTCAAATTTGATTATTGTCGATAACACTTATTTCTGTAATTTCTTTAGTGTCCTTTTTTAATGTATCAGATTTACAGTAAATTATGATTACTTTTTGTTTGGTATGTGAAGATTGCCTTAACACTACATGTGTACAAAGGAATTATCTTCACGGATGAATCACAATTACAATAGAACCCAGGATAAAGTGGTTCAGTGAATGTGGTCTGGACTCTGTGGAGGAGGGTCATTGTGTCAGAGACGCTGTAGAAGGACAGAGTTCCTGCACTGTGGTCCAGGTACACTCCTACTCTGGAGGAGGGCGCGACAGGGATTTTAATCTCTTTTGTAAAGTCCTTATCAAAGTCCCTTTTAAATCCCAAACGTGACTCAAATGGTGCCATATTATGCCTGATAGAGCAGCCATCTGAATAACATACCAAACACCAGGACTTATCATTGTTCCCAAACCAACACTCTGTTCCACCGTGCCACTTGATCCCTTTATATGAGACTGCTATAGTAACCATCCCACTCCACTCTACCTCCCAGTAGCAGGCCCCAGACAGACCCTCTTTACACAGCACCTGGTGCCACATATGAAATCTTTCTGGATTGTGAGGACGTATGATCTGGCGCTCACGACTGTATGCCACCTTTGTGTTCTCTTCAGACAGATACAAACGTTGAGTTGGTGTGTTGGGATCCAAAGTCAGCTGGCAATAATCTGTGAATATATGAGAGAAAAGCTGTGGTGAAGATGAACTCAAGATGTCAGTGGGTATTGTTGAATAAAAAAAAGTATGTTTTTGTGTGTGTGTGTGTGTGTTTAACTCACATTTCAAGAACTCTTCTCTGGTCCTGGGCACAGGAGGTGGGACAATGTGAAGTCCTGACACTATGAAAATAGAGAGAATCAAACATGACTGGTCTTTCCAGACTGATCAGGTTTACGGTTGCACATTGAGGAATATTCAGAGGCGGAAACTTTCCGCGGGAATTAATGGGAATATGGGAATTAACAGAAATATATGCTAATTATACAGATGTTTTGCATCGGATATATTTACTATTACATATGGAAACAGAAGCATAAACCTTTTACCTTATCATAAGTAGACATAATTGCAAATGATTAAATCCTTCCAATAGAAATGTAAAAAAGTTTTTAGTTATGAATTGAAATTTAATTAAATGAGTTGACAACTTTAATTGAATGACTCTTCACATGGGATGATTTCACTGAACAACAATAGAAAGGGAATTTTGAATGACCCCAATGATCCATCGCATCTCCCAAAAACGTTTTCAACATACGTCTGTAAAATGATAACCAAGCTTTAGTTTCTAGACTGTCTTCCTCTCAGGCTTCCATGTCTTCTCCCTGGACCTCCTCAATGTCCACCTCTTGAACATCAAACTCTGAGGCCTCATCTTCACTGTCACTTTCCAACCTTGTTGAGGATGGCTCGTTGTCAGGCTCAAAAAGCCTCCAATTTGCCCGGATGGCCACCAATTTTCAACCCTTGTATTGGTAAACCTGTTGCGTGCTTTGATGTGTGTGTTCCCAAACAAGGACCAGCAGCACTCTGAGGTGGCTGGTGTTGGTGGTATTTGGAGGATGATGGAAGCAACAGGGGGAGGAGCCTCAGATCCACAAAGTCCCTTCCACCAAGTGGCTGATGAGATATGTTGGCACGACTGTCATATTGCATCTCCATCCCAAAGCCCTTGCTTGGAAGTGCCTCTACCTGTACATGATCATTTATCACTCCAGTGTTAATCTGCAAAATTGTAATTATTCGCCTACCTCCTCATGCCTTTTGCACACAATGTACAGTGCCTTGCGAAAGTATTTGGCCCCCTTGAACTTTGCGACCTTTTGCCACATTTCAGGCTTCAAACATAAAGATATAAAACTGTATTTTTTTGTGAAGAATCAACAACAAGTGGGACACAATCATGAAGTGGAACGACATTTATTGGATATTTCAAACTTTTTTAACAAATCAAAAACTGAAAAATTGGGCGTGCAAAATTATTCAGCCCCTTTACTTTCAGTGCAGCAAACTCTCTCCAGAAGTTCATTGAGGATCTCTGAATGACCCAATGTTGACCTAAATGACTAATGATGATAAATACAATCCACCTGTGTGTAATCAAGTCTCCGTATAAATGCACCTGCACTGTGATAGTCTCAGAGGTCCGTTAAAAGCGCAGAGAGCATCATGAAGAACAAGGAACACACCAGGCAGGTCCGAGATACTGTTGTGAAGAAGTTTAAAGCCGGATTTGGATACAAAAAGATTTTCCAAGCTTTAAACATCCCAAGGAGCACTGTGCAAGCGATAATATTGAAATGGAAGGAGTATCAGACCACTGCAAATCTACCAAGACCTGGCCGTCCCTCTAAACTTTCAGCTCATACCAGGAGAAGACTGATCAGAGATGCAGCCAAGAGGCCCATGATCACTCTGGATGAACTGCAGAGATCTACAGCTGAGGTGGGAGACTCTGTCCATAGGACAACAATCAGTCGTATATTGCACAAATCTGGCCTTTATGGAAGAGTGGCAAGAAGAAAGCCATTTCTTAAAGATATCCATAAAAAGTGTTGTTTAAAGTTTGCCACAAGCCACCTGGGAGACACACCAAACATGTGGAAGAAGGTGCTCTGGTCAGATGAAACCAAAATTGAACTTTTTGGCAACAATGCAAAACGTTATGTTTGGCGTAAAAGCAACACAGCTGAACACACCATCCCCACTGTCAAACATGGTGGTGGCAGCATCATGATTTGGGCCTGCTTTTCTTCAGCAGGGACAGGGAAGATGGTTAAAATTGATGGGAAGATGGATGGAGCCAAATACAGGACCATTCTGGAAGAAAACCTGATGGAGTCTGCAAAAGACCTGAGACTGGGACGGAGATTTGTCTTCCAACAAGACAATGATCCAAAACATAAAGCAAAATCTACAATGGAATGGTTCAAAAATAAACATATCCAGGTGTTAGAATGGCCAAGTCTAAGTCCAGACCTGAATCCAATCGAGAATCTGTGGAAAGAACTGAAAACTGCTGTTCACAAATGCTCTCCATCCAACCTCACTGAGCTCGAGCTGTTTTGCAAGGAGGAATGGGAAAAAATGTTAAGCTCTCGATGTGCAAAACTGACATACCCCAAGTGACTTACAGCTGTAATCGCAGCAAAAGGTGGCGCTACAAAGTATTAACTTAAGGGGGCTGAATCATTTTGCACGCCCAATTTTTCAGTTTTTGATTTGTTAAAAAAAGTTTGAAATATCCAATAAATGTCGTTCCACTTCATGATTGTGTCCCACTTGTTGTTGATTCTTCACAAAAAAAAACAGTTTTATATCTTTATGTTTGAAGCCTGAAATGTGGCAAAAGGTCGCAAAGTTCAAGGGGGCCGAATACTTTCGCAAGGCACTGTATATAGACTCTTTTTTTTCTACTGTGTTATTGACTTGTTAATTGTTTACTCCATGTGTAACTCTGTCTGTTCACACTGCTATACTTTATCTTGGCCAGGTCGCAGTTGCAAATGAGAACTTGTTCTCAACTAGCCTACCTGGTTAAATAAAGGTGAAATAAAAAAAATAAAACCCACATGGTAGAAAAAAAACTAACTAGCAGAAATTGTTATCAAGTTAGAAATTATTTAAACCCACTTTGCTGTAGGCTACTATTTACTAGTTAACAAAAAATAATGTATGTCATAAAATATATTCACCCCACCCAGTATTGTAATCAAAACTTACCTCAACAGCATCTCATTAGTGTGCAAGATCTTGAGAATCAGCTGTACATGTGATGGAAGAGTGCATGCAGAGGGTTGCAATTGAATTGGGGATAGTTTAACCAAAATATGCCACAAGACCTAGAATTGCCTTGTGTATATCCCACAAAAAAGGTTCACTGTTATAAGCTAACTTTTTAAAATGAATTTAAGCAAAATTCCCCAAATTCCAGGGCTTAATTTCCCATGGCACTACCAGATTCTAAATTAAGAGTCAACTCCATCCATTTAGGACACACTGCAGTGCAAATCAAATGCCCTATCAGGAACGTAACCATCGGCAATTGATTGAATCCCATATTTTAATGTGGTCTAAGAAGATGTGTCCTTACTTTGTACAGACAACATAATTATCTCTCCAGCGCAGATATCTTGAAGTCGGTTTCTCAGCTCAGAGACAGAGTTCATAACATCCTCAAAGGAGACGTGATGGTTGATAGTGATGCTGGGTAAGGTCTCAGACCCAGGAGGGACACAGAGAGACTGGAAGCTCTAGATTCAAAGACAAGGAAAAAAGGAAAATATGATTATTGAGAAACACAAATTAGTTTAAAGTTTTATTTTATTTAGTCGTATGGGATACACATGGTATACACCATCCAACAAAATGCTTACTTGCAGGTAGACCAGAGGCTTAGCGCAGTATCCCCACCTCCAATAAACTGCTGTTTTAGAACTAATTTCCTGCTATTCTACACATTTTTCCATGAGGCTGAGAACTTTTTTTGCAGTTTTAAAGCCAATTTCCTGTCATAAATAAATAAATGCTTATGACGTGTTCATATGCTATCTGGTGCTATGTTTTTTGTTGTTTATGCCCCCCGCCTTGTGGGGTCTGCGAGTGTTCTAAGAAATAAGAAAATGTAAGAATACGAACATAAAATGAATGGCTCAGTAGAACAGAATAAACGTTTTAGCATAAGTATAACACAGGAAGGCACAATTTATAGATTCAAATAATTTAATTAAAGATTTCCCTTTAGAGACACCTGCTGCAATGGACAGTGACGTCACCTGGAGGAAATGGATGTGATCCTCTGTGTGTGAAAGCTGCTCCAGCTCAGCCTCTCTCCTCTTCAGCTCAGCCACCTCCTGCTCCAGCTGCTTCAGGAGTCCTTCAGCCCGACTCACATTAGCCTTCTCCTGGGCTCTGATAAGCTCCTTCACCTCAGTGCGCCTTCCCTCAATGGAGCGGATCAGTTCATTAAAGATCTTCTCACTACTCTCAACTGCTGCCTGTGTAGAGTGCTGTTAGGACACACAAAGAGGAGAGGTGGGGGGGATTTTAATCACCCCATTCACTCAGCTCTCACCAGAACTCCAGACAGCCTGTTCCCCACAGTGAGGTTCAGTGGGATGGGAATGTGGCCCTCCATGGATTCCTAACTGGCTCTAGTTTTGCTGGACTTTAGTTTAAGAATAGTAAGTCACTTAGAAAGGACAATCTGCTAAGTGAAAGCATGTAAATGTGACTTGTTTCAGGAAACTAGGAGCATGTCGCACATCACTACTTCTCAGGAGTGGCATTCGAACATAAACATTTATTTTTTATCAAAATGTGTTTTTTGGCAGAAATGCCTTCTGGAACATGTGAACTTTCATTTGCCTTAATAACAAACTTGTATTCCATCCAAAAATATGAATACAATTGTTAAATTACGAGCCTAGTTCGTTTTGCCACAGAAAAAGACAAGGGCCTACCCGCTGGCCATGATTGGCTGAGATAATGGATGGGCTGGAAATGCCGGGAGATGAGTTTGGATTGGTCTGCCATGTAGCACGCATCTGTTTATACGTGAGCTGCTCAATATGTGTTGACAGTCCTTTCTACCGTGCTGTTTTTAAAACATATAACATTAGCCATTGAGAAGTACTTTTCTCAACAACATTGATGCCCTGAATTTAACAGGCACTAGCGACAGATCAGTTGTAAAAAGTGATGGGTTCATTTCTGCACAGGCCACGGTCAGTGTGAACCAGAGTGACTAGACACAATGCTGTCCAAACAAGATGTAACGCCAGCTACAAACAAATGGAGTTAAATGGTTCCACTCTGCCGTGAAGCGATCATCCATGTATATGGGTAAGAGTCTTGCTACATTTTCAGATATGTTTCTAATTTAGACAGAAAATCATTTTTATTGCAAGTTAAAGCGTACTGTTAGTTAGCAAATGTTGCTAATGTTAAATGTATGATCTGTGAGGTAATATTATTTGAATCAGAAAATTAATTTGCATTGCTAGTTATAGCTAATGTTAGCTAGCTAACGCTGAACCTAGTTTGTTAGCTTTAGCTACCTGCAGATTCATACTACATCTATGACAATGTTTGTATTGCTAGTAGTATGAGTTGGGATTATGCTAGTTCATTGTTTAGCTAGCTAGCTACATGTCTAAACAAAGGACCCTGATTATTACATGACCCATTAAATTAGCCAGGTGTGTCTGGGGATGAATACGGCCAACCACTATATTTCATGAATATGTGTACATGTCTAGACAATAGTGACCCACTTAGTAGATGTGGCCGTGGGAGGGTTATAGCATTTCCTTCACATGACCAATCAATTTAGACACGTGTGTCAGGTAAGCATCATCTACTAATGATAAAATATTTTCAGGATATTTTCTGTTTTTGATATTGCTACTATGCAACTAACCACTTCACTATACTGTTTACACCTGTATCCTATGCATGTGACAAATATGCTTAGATTTTAGCGTGAGTTTACCACATGGCCTCACATGTGAATCCTTAAAGAGATGGGTGGGGCTAATGCTTAAGAGGGTGTGAACGATGCTGAATGGGTGTAGACAAAGAAGAGCTCTCCAGTATGTACCAAAACATTCAAAATGACATTTTCTCAAAAGTGGGGTTACAAGTTAATAACATTTCAAAGCAGAATTACTTTCCCATTGTCCGTTAACTGCAGTGTATGATATACCATTTTCTAGCTCTGTGTCTCTACTTTTATCTAATGTAAAAAACACAATTTCAAATGTTGGTATAAAAATGTTTTGCTACATAAGACCGAATCGAGGCGCTTGGTCACAAATGGTCAAAACTCACCTTGAATGACTTCACAGCCTGTCTCACCTCCAGCATCTCCTTCTCTCTCTCCTTGATTCTCTGCTTAGATTTCTCCCCCAACTGCCTCTGTAGAGAAACAAATGTAATTTAATTCATTATTTTTCTGTTCTAATGAATGATAGTCAGACATGTCAATGTCCATGTCTTATCGAAGGAAAAGGGTTGTGTATTTTTTCCTGTTTTGCAAGTTCATAAATGGAATTCGTCCTTGTTCAGATACAAATAAGGTACATTGTCCGTTGTTTTATTTTTTAAAACAGTTTATTAAGTTTTACACACACACACACACACACACACACACACACACACACACACACAGACAAGACAAAGCAATATAAATAACTCAACTAGAAAAAAAATACAAATAAAAAAATAGCTTTAAAGATCCCATACTTTAGACAAGTTAAACACACCAGGCAGAAAGCTACAGAGGTTAAAGGGCAATCTATAGTACAGAGACAGAGCAAACACTTCACCATTGTTCCTGTAAACAGTCAAGGGATAAGGGTGGAGAAATGCAACCACTCACAGAGAGACATGGCCACAGACCGACCATCCACTGGACAGAAAAAAAGTTTACAATGCTTTAAAATAAAAAAATTAAATGATTATTCATGTAGGCGTGAACAAAATGTAAAAATAACCTCACACTTCAGTCTCTGCCTGGGCAAGATTTTTATTTATTTATTTATCCGTTATTTTACCAGGTAAGTTGACTGAGAACATGTTCTCATTTGCAGCAACGACCTGGGGAATAGTTACAGGGGAGAGGAGGGGGATTAATGAGCCAATTGTAAACTGGGGATTATTAGGTGACCATGATGGTTTGAGGGCCAGATTGGGAATTTAGCCAGGACACCGGGGTTAACACCCCTACTCTTACGATAAGTGCCATGGGATCTTTAATGACCTCAGAGAGTCAGGACACCTGTTTAACATCCCACCCGAAAGACGGCACCCTACACAGGGCAGTGTCCCCAATCACTGCCCTGGGGCATTGGGATATTTTTTAGACCAGAGGAAAGAGTGCCTCCTACTGGCCCTCCAACACCACTTCCAGCAGCATCTGGTCTCCCATCCAGGAACTGACCAGGACCAACCCTGCTTAGCTTCAGAAGCAAACCAGCAGTGGTATGCAGGATTGTATGCTGCTGGCAATAGATGAACAAGGCATCTGCGGATCACAATCAATAAGCACATGGACCTTAATGCCCCCCCAGCAAAAACACAGAGAGAAGCTCCTCCAACCCTTAAGTCACAGACTTATTTTAGTATTAATTGGAATGCCATCAGAGGATAGACTGTTTAAAGTAAGACCGGAATGGAGCCCAAGCTTCAAACAGTTTGGGGTTCCCACGTGAATTGAATTTTTTCTAGTTTCAGAGAGCACAACACATCCCTCACCCAATATTTATAAGATGGGGGAGCTGCCATCTTCCAGTTCTGTAGCATTAGCCGTCTAGCTAAAAGAGTTGTACAAGCAACAGTGTCCGACTGGATTCTTGATAGGGGAGTACCCATGGGCAGTACTCCAAAAAGGGCTGTAAGGGGAGACGGATCTATAACAGTGTCATATATATCAGAGAAACGTTTAAATATTAATTCCCAGAAACCTGACAGTTTATGACAGCCCCAAAACATATGCAACAGTGTGGCTGGTTCCACTTTACATCTGACACAGGTAGGATCAAAATCAGAGAATATTCTTCCAAGTTTGGCCCCCGACCAGTGCATACGGTGAACCACCTTGAATTGAATGAGGCTGTGTCTAGTGCTAAAAGAGGACGAGTGCACCCTGTGCAGCACAGATTCCCAGGCGTCTTCCCCAAGTTCCTCCCCCAAATCCTTTTCCCATCGAGTCTTTAAAGGCACCAAAGAAGGGTTCTGTAAGTCATGAATGATTGCATATACATCTGAAATTGTGCCCCTAGGAAGCTTGTTCAGCTCCAAGATGCTCTCTATAGCTGTATTCGCAGGCCTATTGGGAAATCCAGGTGTGTTAGCCCTGACAAAGTTTCTAGTCTGGAGATAGCGGAAAAAGTGGGATTGGGGGAGATTGAAATTTTCCTGCAGCTGAGAAAAAGAGGCAAATGTATCAAAGAATAATTGGGCTAGCGAGGAGAGGCCTAGTGAGTGCCAAATGCCAAAAGTCCCATCATTCAAAGATGGAGGAAATAAAATGTTCTGATTGATTGGGCTTGATAGAGAAAAGCCTCGGAGGCTAAAGGCTAAACGGAACGGATTCCACATTTTAAGAGACTGCTTTACAATTGGGTTGACACACCTTTTGCCTAGGGACACTGGGAGAGACGAGCACAGCACAGAGGAAAGTGCTGCAGGTTTACACGATTCAGACTCCATCTGGACCTATAGTGGTCTAGGGCCAGTAGGATCAGTCTGCAGCCAGTACAGAACGTCTCTGAAATTTGCAGCCCAGTAGTATGTCTGAAAATTTGGTAGAGCTAAACCCCCCAATGACCTAGACTTCTGTAAATGTTTTCTACCAATCCGTGGTATCTTGCCATCCCAAATAAAATGCATGAATGTTTGATCCAGTGAAATAAAAGATTGAAACAATCTGTCTGCTAGAGCAACAAAGTTTTCCTGAAACAAATTTGAATATTTCCTTGTCACTTTTACTCCCAAGTAAGTGAATTGATCCCGGACAATCCTAAACTGAGAACTTGTAAAAGAGCACTTTAAAGCAGCCTTGTTTACCGGAAAAAGCTCACTCTTGCCTTGATTCAGCTTGTACCCGGAGATTGATCCAAACTTTTTAAGAACAGATAGGGCACGTGGCAATGAGGTATTGGGGTTGGAGATTAACAAAAGGAGGTCGTCAGCATATAGCGAGACTTTCTGCTCCCAGCCCGCCCTGATTATGCCTTGAATGGCATCATTAGAGAGTAGTGCAATGGCGAGAGGCTCGATTGCCAAAGCAAACAAGGGGGAGAGTGGGCAACCCTGTCTGGATCCGCAGTGCAAGGGAAAATAGTCAGAGGACAAGTTATTAGTCCGTACCGAAGCCATGGGGGAAAAATAAAGAATCTTTATCCACGCAATGAATTTTGGGCCAAAGCCAAATCTATAAAGGGCAGCTGTTAGGTAATCCCACTCAACGCGGTCAACCGCTTTTTCGGCATCAAGTGAGACCACCACCTCCGGGTCCTCCGACGCTGGGGAGTACAGTATATTCATAAGGCGCCTAATATTGAAAAATAAATGCCTATTTCTCACAAAGCCAGTCTGGTCAGAGTGTATTACTTGGTGCAGCAAAACGTCCATACCGATGGCTAAAAGCTTAGCTAGGATTTTGTAATCACAGTTTAAAAGCGAGATTGGGCGATAGGATCCACATTCCAGGGGGTCTTTGTTTTTCTTTAGTAGTAATGAAATTGAAGCCTGATAAAGACTAGGCGGTAGCTTTGAAGTATTGAGGCACTTTGCAAATAGTCGAGACAAGAATGGGCAAAGCAGACCAGAAAATGTCCTGTAAAATTCGGTTGGAAAACCGTCCGGACCCGGTGATTTACCACTTTTCATTGCGGACACTGCTGTTGCAATCTCCTCAAGCTAAATTCTTCTTCTAGACAGTCATGGGAGTCTGTATCAATTGAAGGCATATTCAAGCCATTAAAGAAGGAGTCAATCAGCAAGGGGTCTTGAGGGGATTCAGAGGTGTATAGCGAAGAGTAAAATTGTTTAAATTGATCATTGATCTCTTTATGTATAACTGTGGTGGCACCAGACGGGGTCCTTATTTGTGGGATTAAACGTGAGGCCTCAGATTTACGGATCTGATGTGCAAGGAGTTTACTGGCCTTGTCGCCTAGTTCATAGACTTTGTATCGAGCTCGCAAGAGTAACTGTTCAGCTTGCCTGGTAGAAAGCTCATCAAATTTAGATTGGAGTAGTTGGCGCTCTTTATGCAGATCAGAGGAAGGATCCGTAGCATACTTCTCATCCAATGTGGCTATGGACTCGCTCAAGTCCCGAAGTCGCTGGGAGCGAACTCTGTTTTGGTCGGCTGTATAAGAAATAATTTGGCCACGTAGGTATGCTTTGAGAGACTCCCATATGGTAGAGCAGGACATACCTGGTGTTGAATTAGTTTCTAGGAATAAGGTGATTTCAGAAGAAATGAAATTGACAAACTCCTTATCTGAGAGTAAAATGGGGTTGAGACGCCATTGATAACACATAGGAGGTCGCTGGGGAAACTCTAGTTCAAGCACTAATGGTGAATAGTCAGAGATAACAATACTCTCGTAAGTACACTGCCGAAGGTTAGGCAGAAGTTTTTTGGCCAAAAATAAGTAATCAATCCGGGAGTATGTTTGATGAACATGAGATAAAAAGGAATACTGTCTATCTGTAGGATGTAGGAAACGCCAGGCCTCAAACATAACATATTTCTGAAGAAAGGATTGAATAAGTAGGGCACATTTAGATGGGCCTGTATTTGTTTGTGAGGAATTGTCAAGAACTGGGGACATTTTACAGTTGAAATCCCCCCCTAAAATCAACAAATGAGAATCTAAATTGGGAATAGTAGACAGAAAGGAAGAAACGAAACTTGTGTCATCCCAATTGGGAGCATAAACACTAGCCAAAACAAGAGGGGTAGAAAACAGTTCACCGGTTACTATGACATATCGTCCCTTAGGATCAGCAATAACCTCAGAAGCTACAAAGGGAGTAGCTTTATCAACCAGAATAGCAGCACCTCTTGATTTACTATGAAAGTTCGAGTGGAACACTTGACCAACCCAGTCCTTACGCATCCTAAAATGCTCACCAGTCCTCAAGTGAGTCTCTTGTAGAAATGCAATATTTGCATTCAAACCCTTTAAGTGTGTCAACACCCTCTTACGCTTCACCGGGTTGTTAACCCCTTTTGGTATTCCAAGAAATGTACTTGATCGTATTATTTCGGCCCCTCTGGGCATTCCCCTTATTCAACCCTGTCATTAAGAGCATAGAATGGAAAAGCAATGAGCGCCCAAAACCCTTTGAATAACTTGTCTCAGAGTAATAATGTACGGTGGTAAATGTTTGGGAAAAGTACAGAAAAAACAGAAAAAAAACTAAAAAGACAGAATGACAACATTAGAACTGAACAATTCAACCTGAGAGCGCGTCTGGTTTTCTCAAAGTCATGCTCTTGGCCTTATGTTTGGTCGACATGCTGACATTCGGAAGCAAAGTAGTCTTGTTTTTTACGGAAAGGGATCACCAAATTAATATTTGAAAATAAATACGGTTCTGCTGCAGAATTCAAACTTTAAGAATACCACGGGAGCAAACGGAAAACACGTCAGTCGCACATGGCGTCCCCTACCATCCCCTATTTTGTAATTCTTAATATTTAAGCAAGTGAATTAAGGTTCTTACTTGTTTTTCAGCTATTTCGGCTGCAGCAGAGACTGTATCATGGCCTTTATGTTGATCCAACATACACAGATGACAGATACATTGCTGATCTGTCCGGCAGTAAACCTCCAGTAGTTTGTCATGATGAGAGCAGATCTTCTCCTGGAGTTGTGTGGAGGCCTTGACCATCTTGTGCTTCTTAAAGGCAGGAGATTCATAGTGAGGCTGGAGGTGTGTCTCACAGTAAGAGGCCAGACACACCAGACAGAACTTGACAGCTTTTAATTTTGTCCCAGTGCAGACGTCACAATCAACATCTCCAGGTCCAGCATAACAGTGAGCAGGAGGAGCAGTTTGGAGTTTTGTCTTCTTCTTCTTCTTCTTTTTAGTATTTTTTTCTGTCAGTGTCTTCACCATTTCAGCCATAACTGTGTTTCTGTTCAGAAAAGGCCTTGGGTTGAAGGTCTGTCTGCACTGGGGACAGCTGCAGACAAGCTTCCGATCTTCCTGATCCCAGTAGCCTTTAATACAGCCAATACAGTAGCTGTGTCCACAGGGAATAGTCACTGGATCTTTTAGTATCTCCAAACAGATCGAACAACTGACCGAGTCCATGGCTTCTGCCATTTTGAAACACATAAAAAGACTGAGCGTCAGAGATACATTTAGTTTCTTGTTTGCAGAGTAGGAGTGGCTTTCACGGACCTATAACATTTCACTTCCTGGATCTGTGAACTCACATCTCAGATATCAGTTATGGCCAGCACATACAGTTGAAGTCTGAAGTTTACATACACCTTAGACAAATACATTTAAACGCAGTTTTTCACAATTCCTGACATTTAATCCTAGTAAACATTCCCTGTTTAAGGTCAGTTAGGATCACTACTTTATTTTAAGAATGTGAAATGGCAGAATAATAGTAGATAATTATTTATTTCAGATTTTATTTATTTTATCACATTCCCAGTGGGTCAGAAGTTTACATACACTCAATTAGTATTCGGTAGCATTGCCTTTAAATTGCTTAACTTGGGTCAAATGTTTCGGGTAGCCTTCCACAAGCTTCCCACAATAAATTGGTGAATTTTAGCCCATTCCTCCTGACAGAGCTGGTGTGGGAATTTGATGTGGCACATGTAATGTCAGTTTAGTTGATGGTTGCTGGTCCAACTGTCCTGGAATGTTGACTTGAATGGGCATGGCTGTTCTAGTAAATGTAATTCTACAGGTGACAATCTCAATTACAATGCCTCAAAGAAAGTTCTCTCTCTGGCTATGGCGCTCTACTTACAGTTGAAGTTTACATACACTTAGGTTGGAGATTAAAACTTGTTTTTCAACCACTCCACAAATTTCTTGTTAAACTATAGTTTTGGCAAGTCGGTTAGGACATCTACTTTATGCATGACACAAGTCATTTTCCAACAATTGTTGACAGACAGATTATTTCACTTAATCACAATTCCAGTGGGTCAGAACTTTACATACACTAAATTGACTGTGCTTTTAAACAGCATGGACAATTCCAGAAAATTATGTCATGGCTTTAGAAGCTTCTGGTAGGCTAATTGATATAATTTGAGTCAATTGGAGGTATACCTGTGGATGTGTTTCAAGACCTACCTTCAAACTCAGTGCCTCTTTGCTTGACATCATGAGAAAATCAAAAGGAACCAGCCAAAAATTGTAGACCTCCACAAGTCTGGTTCTTCCTTGAGAGCAATTTCCAAATGCCTGAAGGTACCACGTTCATCTGTACAAAAAATAGTACATAAGTATAAACACCATGGGACCACGCAGCCGTCATTCCTCTCAGGAAGGAGATGCGTTCTGTCTCCTAGAGATGAACGTACTTTGGTGCGAAAAGTGCAAATAGATCCCAGAACAGCAAAGGACCTTGTGAAGATGGAGGAAACAGGTACAAAAGTATCTATATCCATAGTAAAATGAGTCCTATAATCGACATAACCTGAAAGGCTGCTCAGCAAGGAAGAAGCCACTACTCCAAAACCGCCATAAAAAGCCAGACTACGGTTTACAACTGCACATGGGAACAAAGATCGTTATTTTTGGAGAAATGTCCTCTGGTCTGATGAAACAAAAATAGAACTGTTTGGCCATAATGACCAATGTTATGTTTGAGCATGGTGAAGTTATTAATTACACATTGGATGGTGTATCAATACACCCAATCACTACAAAGATACAGGCGTCCTTTCTAACTAAAATGCCAGAGACGAAGGAAACAGTTGCAGAGTTTAATGGCTGTGATAGGAGAAAATGGGAAGATGGATCAACAACATTGTAGTTACTCCACAATACTAACCTAAATGACATAGTGAAAAGAAGGAGGCCTCTACTTAATCACAATATTCCAAAACACACATCCTTTTTGTAATAAAGCACTGAAGTAAAACTGCAAAAAATGTGGCTAAGAAAAGTACTTTATGTCCTGAATACAGTGTTATGTTTGGGGCAAACTAAATATCACTGAGTACCACTCCTATTTTCAAGAATGGTGGTGGCTGCATCACGTTATGGGTATGTTTGTCACCGGCAAGGACTAGGGAGTAATTTTGGCTAAAAATAAATAGAATACATAGGCAAAATCCTAGAGAAAAATCTGGTTCAGTCTGCATTCCAACAGACACTGGGAGACAAATTCACCTTTCAGCAGGACAATAACCTAAAACACATGACCAAATATACACTGGAGTTGCTTACCAAGACAACATTGAATGTTCCTGAGTGGCCGAGTTACAGTTGACTTAAATTATCTTGAAAAATTGATGGCAAGACTTGAAAAAGGATTAGCAATGATCAACAACCAAATTGACAGCTTGAAGAAAAAAATAAAATGCAAGTATTGTACAATTCTGGTGTGCAAAGCTTTTAGACTTACGCAGAAAGACTAACAGCTGTAAACGCTGCTAAATATGATTCTAATATGTATTGACTCAGAGGCATGAATACTTTTGTAAATGAGATATTTCTGTAATTAGCACATTTGCTAACATTTCTAAAAACATGTTTCACTTTGTTAGGAGGTATTGTGTGTAGATGGGTGAGCAACAACAAAAAAAATGTAATCCATTTTAGATTCAGGCTCTAACACAAAATGTGGAATAAGTCAAGGGGTATGGATACTTTCTGAAGGCACTTAGTCGAATGTAGAAGTGAAACTAACAGACTTCCTTATAACCATCCCCAAACAACCCTGTCGTTTTCTGTGCTCTTGTTTATTAGTTCTTTATTACGACTCAACTCCTGCATAAATACACTAAGGTATAGCAGCTGGGTAACAGTAGGACACAAATTCCTTTATTTCATTTCACAACATTCAAGAACAAAATGTTAGGGGAGTCCTACAGTTTAATTGCCCAGCTGCTTCCTCAGAATGTTCCTCAGAATGTTCATAAAGGAGTTGAGTGGTAATGACAGTTACACTGACAGACTACTGTATATGACTTACATCTTACATGGATTTTAAGAGTAAACATTGAAAAGGTAATTTAAAAGTAATTTTTATCATTTAACTAGGCAAGTCAGCTAATAACAAATTCAGATTTATTCATTTACAATGGTGGCCTACCAGGGAACAGTGAGTTAAACGTCTTGTTCTGGGACAGAACGACAGATTGTAACCTTGTCAGCTCGGGGATTCGATCCAGCAACTTTTCGGTTACTGGCCCAACACTAACCACTAGGCTATTTGCCGCCCCAAATTGGCTTTATCTGGCACACCCTACAAGATTTTAGCAGATCTTGACAAAACACTTCCAGTTTATACAGTTCTCCAAATTTGAAGAGCTTCATTGTCAATAGAGAACAGAAAAAAATGGACTATTTTAAATTTGTTCATTTTGTACATGAAACAATTACCCAAGATAAAGTAGTGGTGGTGGCACAGGAAGATTGAAATGTTTGAAGTTCAAATGAGAACAACTGAAAATAAGGCCTTAATTTCCCATTTTGAAGGGAATTGCATTAATTTAACCAAAATGTCCTTTATTGAAACAGAAGATGGTACATTGTGACCTAAAATACTGACAATACAGACATGTGACTAAAAAGTACACTTCGTCCAGCCTCTGCTCCAGTGTTAATTGCACTAAAGAATCCCTGTGGGAGAGGCGAGCATAATACATTTTTAAAAATCCTAAGAGGAAAACAGGATTTGAGAGAGCAGAGGACGAGTAACTTGCAGACACATTACAGTAGATGAAGAAAACTCAAACCTAACACAGGCAGGCAAACAACTAACAGAATTGAAGGCTTTTTGTTAACATTAACATATTTTCATTCAGGAAGTGATTTAAAGTTCAAATCGTGATTTGAAAAAAACATTTATAGCAAACAATGAACAATTTCACTTCATCCCCTGATCGGACTACTCTTAACTTGGCATTACGAGTACAATTTGCATATGTCAATAACAATGAAACATTCAGTTTGTGGACTGTAGATTGTCAGCAAATAGTCAAAATATGATACATAGCAGGTTTACCAAACTAACACCAGGTAACAAATACAAAACATAGTTCTGAAAATATATTTAAGATTTTATCAGACTCAGTAAAAAGTGAGGAAGTGCACCAGAGTTCATAAGAAAATAGGATTTATTTAAAACTATGGCCAAGTATGATGTGGTACCCAGTCAAGACTTGTGAAACACTTAGCGCCGATTGTGCTTTGGGACTATGCAGTAAATAATTACAGTTTTATCAGCATACATCCACACATAAAACATCATGGTTATTCACCTAAATGTAGGAGTTTCAAGCTAAAAAGAACTTCATGTGTACTCAGCAAAAAAAGAAACGTCCCTTTGAGGACCACGTCTTCCAAAGAATTCTTAAAAATCCAAATTTACTTCACGGACCACTGTAAAAGGTTAAAAACACAGTTTCCCACCTGTGGAACGGTCGTTAAGACACTAACAGACAGTAGGCAATTAGGGTCACAGTTATGAAAACTTAGGACACTAAAGAGGCCGTTCTACTGACTCTGAAAATCACCAAAAGAAAGATGCCCAGGGTCCCTGCTCATCTGTGTGAACGTGCCTTAGGCATGCTGCAAGGTGGCACGAGGACTGCAGATGTGGCCAGGGCAATAAATTGCAATGTCCGTACAGTGAGATGTCTAAGACAGCGCTACAGGGAGACAGGACGGACAGCTGATCGTCCTCACAGTGGCAGACTACGTGTAACAACACCTGCACAGGATTGGTACATCTGAACATCACACCTGCGGGACAGGATGGCAACAACAACGGTCTGAGTTACACCAGGAACGCACAATCCCTCCATCAGTACACAGACTGTCCGCAATAGGCTGAGAGAGGCTGGACTTAGGGCTTGTAGGCCTGTTGTAAAGGCAGGTCCTCACCAGACATCACCGGCAACGTCGTCGTCTATGGGTACAAACCCACTGTCACTGGACCAGACAGGACTGGCAAATAGTGCTCTTCACTGACGAGTCGCGGTTTTGTCTCATCAGGGGTGATGGTCGGATTCGCGTTTATTGTCAAAGGAATGAGCGTTACACCGAGGCCTGTACTCTGGAGCGAGATTGAGGTGGAGGGTCCATCATGGTCTGGAGTGGTGTGTCACAGCATCATCGGACAGAGCCTGTAGGCAATCTCAACGCTGTGCGTTACAGGGAAGACATCCTCCTCCCTCTTGTGGTACCCTTCCTGCAGGCTCATCCTGACATGATCCTCCAGCATGACAATGCCACCAGCCATACTGCTCGTTCTGTGCGTGATTTCCTGCAAGACAGGAATGTCAGTGTTCTGCCACGGCCAGCGAAGAGCCCGGATCTAAATCCCACTGAGCACGTCTGGGACCTTTTGGATCAGAGGGTGAGGGCTAGGGCCATTCCCCCCAGAAATGTCCAGGGAACTTGCAGGTGCTTTGGTGGAAGAGCGAGATAACATCTCACAGCAAGAACTGGCAAATCTGGTGCAGTCCATGAGGAGGAGATGCACTGCAGTACTTAATGCAGCTGGTGGCCACACCAGATACTGACTGTTACTTTTGATTTTGACCCCCCTTTGTTCAGTGACCCATTATTCAATTTCTGTTAGTCACTTGTTCAGTTTATGTCTCAGTTGTTGAATCTTGTTATGTTCATACCAATATTTACATGTTAACTTTGCTGAAAATAAACGCAGTTGACAGTGAAGACGTTTTTTTTTTTGCTGAGTTTATTTAACCATCTGAAAAACACTAATACAATGCCACTCAGTTCTCTGCGAGCAGTGTTTGAGCATTAGGCCTAGGTACGCAGCAAATGTTTTCACCGTAGGGTAAAGTAAACAACTGTCAAGAAATGTGTGTGTGTTATGTGACCAGGCATGAGTTGAAGTATACCATCTTTACTGTAAAAATTGTATGTTCTTGTGTGTCCCCATCTGCATTACCTGTGTTGTCTGACCAGATCAGAGTTCAGATAAACCACAGTAGCTGTGATATCGTCTCTGTACATGCGTGCCAGGTCCTCAGGCAGAGCCAACATAGATGCCAGTTTCTCCTGGCAGAGCTCTCCATACTGCCCGGTGCCCAGGGCATGTCTGATGAGGTGTGTGGCAGCATTGGGGTCCAGGGTGGGCATGGCAAGGGCACGGCGTTTCCACAGCAGCTCTTGCATCTGGCCCAGGTTCAACTGTCTCTCAGTGGGGGAGACTGGAGCCTAGAGGGATGACGGTTTACGACAATAGAACTGATAATTGGATATATGCACCTAGACAAAAAAACACCTGTAAGAAGTTTCTCCCTAAAGCCCTCACACACACCCTCTCATCCTTACCTGTAGATGAATCCCACTCAGGTGTTCGCCCACCAGCCGAACCGCCTCCTCAGAGCTCATCTCGTCCCACAGCCCATCAGAGCCCAGGATCAGGAAGCGGTCCTGCGGTCGGAGGCTGTGATAGGTCAGCTGCGGCGCCACGTCCAGGTAGGGCGGGCTCAGGTAGTTGGGCGGAGTGTACTGGTAGAGGTTAAGGAAGTCCAGTTCTATTCCAGACTCCAGGCTTTCTAGAACACTCTGCTGCAGCTCAAGGCTCCACTTGAACCTTACGTCTCCAAACGAACGCAGAGGCATCAGGATCTAGAGATCACGAGATGGAGAATTAGTCACACAGAATACATGCAGAGGTAACTATACTGTATGAGTCTGTCACCAGTGACCACCGTTTCAGTCTCCAGCGCAGCCTGGTCTTTCTTATGATATACAAATAAATCTACAGTATTTGATCGAACAACTATTATGTGATAGTGGTGGTGTGTTCTGACCCCCAGCAGCCTGTTGTCAGTGATCACAGTGTCCCTCTCCGAGGGGGGGTGCTGGGCTCGGAGCCTTCCCAGCTCAGCCTCGTTTTGTGCGTTGTGGTCCTGGGACAGAGGTAAGGCGCTCCACGACCCGTCCTCCTCCTGCACCCCCAGCACTGCACGGCAGTCACCTAAGTTTACGCCACACAATAGAAAATAACTTGTGTTCAAAGAAGAAAATAATAGTATAGTATTTTAATGTCCATTTGTTGCGAACGGGGAGTAATTTAAGAGTGTCATTGTCACAGAGTTATCATGATACAATCCCATTATAGATAGCTTACAAAACATTAAGAACACCTTCCTAATATTGAGTTGCACTCCCCTTTGCCCTCAGAACAGCCAGAATTGGTCAGGGCATGGACTCTATAAGCTGTCGAAAGCGTTCCACAGGGATGCTGGCCCATGTTGACTCCAAAGCTTCCCACAGTTTTGTCAAGTTGGCTGTATGTCCTTTGGGTGGTGGACCATTCTTGCTCAACAGTTTCCCGTGTGTATTGTGATAAACCCAGCAGAGTTGCAGATCTTGACACCCTCAAAAAGGTGCGCCGGGCACCTACAAGCATACCCTGTTCAAAAGCACAAATCTTTACTCTTGCCCATTTACCCTCAATGATACACACAATCCATGTCTCTAGGCGTATCCTTCTTTAACCTGTCTCCTCCCCTTCATCTACACTAACTGAAATGGATTTAACAGGTGACATCAATAAGAATGTTCCTGTTCCCAAGAAAGCTACGGTAACTGAGCTAAACGACTACCACTCACTTCCGTCATCATGAAGTGCTTTGAGAGACTAGTCAAGGACCATATCACCTCCACCCTACCTGACACCCTAGACCCACTCCAATTTGCTTACCGCCCCGATTGGTCCACAGACGATGCAATCGCAACCACACTGCCCTAACCCATCTGGACAAGAGAAATACCTACAGTGGGGCAAAAAAGTATTTAGTCAGCCACCAATTGTGCAAGTTCTCCCACTTAAAAACATGAGCACCCCCCTATCCACATCAATGGGACAGTAGTGGAGAGGGTAGTAAGTTAAGTTCCTCGGCGTACACGTCACGGACAGCGCCGCTTCAACCTCAGGAGGCTGAAGAAATTTGGCTGGTCACCAAAAGCACTCACAAACTTCTATAGATGCACAATCGAGAGCATCCTGTCGGGCTGTATCACCGCCTGGTACAGCAACTGCTCCGCCCACAACCGTAAGGCTCTCCAGAGGAGAGTGAGGTCTGCACAACGCATCACCGGGGGCAAACTACCTGCCCTCCAGGACACCTACACCACCCGATGTCACAGGAAGGCCATAAAGACCATCAAGGACAACAACCACCCGAGCCACTGCCTGTTCACTCCGCTATCATCCAGAAGGCGAGGTCAGTACAGGTGCATCAAAGCAGGGAACGAGAGACTGAAAAACAGCTTCGATCTCAAGGCCATCAGACTGTTAAAGCCATCACTAACATTGTGTGGCTGCTACCAACATACTGACTCAAATCTCTAGCCACTTTAATAATGGAAATTGATGTAAAAATATATCACTAGCCACTTTAAACAATGTCACTTAATATAATGCTTACATACCCTACATTACTCATCTCATATGTATATGTATATACTGTAGTCTATGTCATCTACTGCATCTTGCCATCTTTATGTAATACGTGTATCACTAACCACTTTATATTTATATGCCCCACATTACTCATCTCATATGTATATACTGTACTCGATACCATCTACTGTATCTTGCCTATGCCGTTCTGTACCATCACTCATTCATATATCTTTATGTACATATTCTTTATCCCTTTACACTTGTGTGTATTAAGGTAGTAGTTTTGGAATTAATAGATTACTCGTTGGTTATTACTGCATTGTCGGAACTAGAAGCACAAGCATTTCGCTACACTCGCATTAACATCTGCTAACCATGTGTATGTGACAAATAACATTTGATTTGAATAAGGGGTCATAGCTTTCACCTGGTCAGTCCATGTCATGGAAAGAGGTGTTCTTAAATGTTTTGTACACTCAGCGTATATCCCACCCTACCTGCATTCGCCACATGGATCCCCTCAGTGCCCACGTGGGCAACACAGGCTGTGGAGCCAGCAAACGCCACCTAGTTGGATGTGTTAAACACAACAGAGAAAGTCAGGGGAGAATTGCCACCGATCCATTGCCACAATAAGTTACAGACCCAGGCAATAGCATTGCTGATTTAGGTGAGAAAATCTGAAATTCCTGATTAATCTTGAATGAGGTGGACGGCACACACTCACACCTGTATGGCAGTACTCCTTATCAGGTCGCTAGAGTGTGGGACCTGGGCCTCCAGAGAGATGTCTGTGTCCAGACGCTTAAAGGCATAATAAAGAGCATCAGGCGGACTGGGAGGGAGGCAAGGAGGATAGAGGGTTGGAGAGACGTATAAGAACCAGAAGACAAAAACAGTTGGTTAACAATCAGAGAGATGAGTCAGGCCCACACCTCATGCCATGCTCATTGTCTCACAACGTCCACACACAGCCCCACCTCATTCCGTCGCCGTGCTCCTCGCTGTCCAGAAGCTCCTGCCAGAAGACCCGGAGGTGTTCAACGTAGAGCGAGGCTGACTCTCTGTAGTTGTAGTCTCCGTGGTTTTTGTACCACTGTAGGATGGGAGGGACAGGCCTGCTCTGCTCCATGCAGTGTTCCAGCTCCTCCAGTCCTCTCTGGGACATCATGGCCACCGCCACGTAGTACAGCAGACGCTCACTGACCGCCTGGGCACACGCCCAGCCACCATGACCATCAAATACCCCGAACAGCATGCCCTTAGTCTGGGGAACAGAGACTGTCAAACATCCTGGATAACATTCCCTTAGTCTGGGGGAGAGAGAGCAGGAGGAACTGGGGGAGCATGTTAGGCATTCTCCTGCTTGTTTGTAACTAGCAACACACACACCTGTAGGCAGGTGGCTGCGCTGCGGCGGTCCTCGTTGGGGGTGTTAGCTGCCAGCTGGTTGCTTTCAAACTTCCTCACAGCACTGAGACCCCGGCCATCAAACTCAGGGATGCTCACTGCCTGGGTTAGACAGAACAATAGGTTGTATTTAAATAACTGGAGAATAAATGATGCCTAAAACATGTTGGTTAGGGGTGAGCCATGCACCCTGATGCAGACAGGGTGTGAATGCAGACCATATACCAAAATCACTCCATGGAAAAATACTAGACTGTACTAGATCAACAACCTTCATTAGAAAAAGGCATTCTCCTGCTTGATGGCTTATATCAAGGGTTTTCGGTCCTGAGAAAGCCCAGCCCAATGCCATCACGCCTGATTCAACTACCCAAGGGCATTAATGATAGGTTAAAACAGGTGCAATTTTGTTGGGGTGGAACGAAAATGTGCATCCTGAAGTGGCCCACATACAGATGGGAAATGAACACTCCTGCTTTATATGATTACGTAGTGATTATTATAATAAGTGCTACCTGCTCGTTGGCTCGCAGGATGCTGCTGATCTGGACACGGCTCAGCTGAAAGTCCAGGTCCTGACGGGTGGAGAGGAAGCGCATGGTGGCCCCAGACCTACACCTAGCACCAGACACAGAGCAGCCCCAGGAGGAGAGGCAGGCTCGCTGGGTCAGACTGGGCCACTGAGAGGGGGAGGGGCAGGAGGGTATGGAGGAGTAGAGGGCATGATGGCCAAAAGAGAAAGACAGGAGAAGGAATGGATAGATATAATGACAGGCCAGCATTTACATCGATAGTGCAAGCGTTCGCTCCCTCCAAGGGCTGCAATCCAAGTCATCCATTAATGTTATTTAGTCTACTTGCTGAGTGCAAACACCTGGTTTCGCAGACAATTGTCCTAAACCAGTCACTGATTGAACGCTTTGGTGTTTCTGATCTCTCAGACAGCACCTACCTGGGGAGGGGGAGAGAGAGGGCTGAGGGTGCTGCTTGCAGCTCGCAGAAGGATGCGGCCACACACATGGCTAGACATCCGAAGGCTTGAGGATGAGAGGCTCTGATGTGCCTCAGACCTAGAAAACAGCGGCTAATCAATAAAATGTCTGCAATTATCACCTGCACACCTGATTAAGCTTATCGGATTTGGGAGTGGAAATAGCTAGCTACTTTTGTCGTTCAAGTAGAGCGCGGACACAAGATGCAAGCACTAACGTTATAACACGTTTGGTGCAGCTAGCGCTAAGTTGGCTATATATGTAGATTTAATGTGGAAACAAATTCAGGTAACGTTAGCTAGCTAGCTAAAATATAAACAGGATACAGTAACGTAACCTGCTAGCCTACATCAGATCGTGCTCATTAGTGCACACACTGTAGCAACGTTATGCAACGTCGCTAGCTAACGTTACTTACACCGTTTGGGTTAACTTTAACAGTTAATGCTACGGTGTGCTTAGATGAATACGACCAAACAGACTGCCGGTGTTAGCTAGCCACCACTGATGTGCGCAGAATAGCAAGCGAAGTTGTCCACCGAATGCTTTGCAAGCGATACTTAGATAGCGATATTTATCGGACGTATAATAATGAATCAGGTATCTAACGAGTGAAGAAGTGTAAATCAAACCATTCTCAGATCGACTGCTGCGGTGTGTGCCAGCTGCCCAAAAGAACAAGACAGGTAAGCTACTGCTTGCCTGTCATCGACACCTTCTTCTTTGAGATTGGGGGTTGACGAGCCGTCCAATTTTAAAGGTGCATACACTGCCAACTACTGTACTGGAGTGTGAGGCCAGTCACGTCATACCTACATTTAATTATCTTCAGTCCTGTTCCTCTAAGAAAGTGAAATAGAGCCCTAGATACCACTTCTAAACCATACAGTTCACAAAATATCAACACATGTTCCACCATTTCCTCCACTGAACACTCATCACACAGACCTGTTTCATGTCGCTCTATCGTCCACAATGTGGCATTCAAACCTGTATGCCCATACCTTGGTCTGCTCCACACAACATCCTCTCTCCTACATCCCATACTCCCCACCTCTTCCTCAACTGACCGGTGCACATGATAAAATTGCCTTCCCTTACTACTAGAATCGCACTACCTTTACCAAAGAACGAGCCATTTTGCCCGGATCAAGGACTTGACTTCCCTACAGCCCAACAGAACCTGAATATCTCAAATCAAATCAAATTGTATTTGTCACAAGCGCCGAATAGAACAGGTGAAATGTGAACTTACAAGCCCTTAACCAACAATGCAGTTCAAGAAATAGTTAAGAAAATATTTACTAAATAAAAAAAATCTTAAAGTAACACAAGAAAGTTACATAACAATAACAAGGCTATATACCGGGGGTACCGGTACCGAGTCAATGTGCGGGGGTACAGGTTACAGGTCGGGATAATTTGTAATGTGACTCTGCATAGATAATAAACAGCGAGTAGCAGAGGTGTAAATAGTCTGGATGGCCATTTGATTAATTGTTCAGCAGTCTTATGGCTTGGGGGTAGAAGCTGTTATTAAGGAGCCTTTTGGTCCTAGACTTGGCGCTCCGGTACCGCTTGCCATGCGGTAGCAGAGAGAACAGTCTATGACACCGCCAAGTATATAGGTCCTGGATGTCAGGAAGCTTGGCCACAGGGATGTACTGGGCCATACACTGTAGAACATTTCGGTCAGATACTGAGCAGTTGCCTGTTCGGCCCTCATTAACTCACACAGCTTATTGCATCTTCCTCATCACATATTTCACATTCCCACCTCTCTTCCATACAGCCACATCATCAGCATACAAGGCCACACCCGCTCCTTGTCCTGCCTATTATGTCATCTACAGCAGTGGTTCTCAACTGGTTTTGCCTGGGGACCCAAATTTGACAATTGAGTCGCGACCCAACATTATGAACTGTCGATGATTACATTTTATAATGTTGTGTTGCAGCTACCTTCTTGGGAAGGCTTCACTTGCAAAATAGGCTGTCTCAATTATGGTAAAAAATGGTAATGGTAAGAAAGTCATTACACAGCCATATTAACCATATTAACTGAGCAAACTTTTATTATCAGTTGAAGAGAATAGGCCATTTAATTAGGTGACCAGTTCAGGAGTGGGTGTAAGGAATGATCAGACTCAGAACATGACATCAAAACCAGTCCAATAATGTTAATGAACAGTAACACATACCAGTGTTTAAAAATAGAAAAAACAGCAATCAGCAGAAATTCTTAATCATCAATTACAATGTCAATAGTTTCACAACCTTACATTTTTTTTTTAAAGGTGTAAGTTTTTAACCAGTTCAATAAAATGTCATATGCATGTCAGAATGAATTAACAATAATAATTAAAATAGTGAATCATAACTTTAGTTTTCAGCCACTTTAACACAGATAGGTAGTGCTGAACGGTAGCATGATTCTGATTTCATGACAGGCGAGAACAGGATACTATCCCATTACGCTGCACCAGAACTTTGGTGGTGTCATTTCAGGGAAGTGCATGCTCAGTCCGCGATCAAATGACAGCTCCACCATCAGATTGTCTTTGTTGCTTGGCAACGTGACGCGTCCCATCTCCACTCTAAAGGGGTCCGGTATCCAGTCGTCTTGTCTCTTGTTCTCCTCCGGGAAGTAGTCGCACCCTGCAACCCCACAAATGGTTTGTGGGTGAGGTAATAAATACTAGACATAACATGACAATAAGGATTTTTCAATCACAATTCTAAACATATCATGTAAAAATAAATGTCATACAGTATGAAGGATGAACATAGAAGTACATTAGATGTGCACCTAACCAAGTCTAAGAATATTAAATATTATCATGGAGTTAACTGGAATTGGAGTTGAATGTTTCTGATGACACACACTTTAATAATTATGGCCCTTGTTCTGTCACTTTAAAGTAAATGGTGAAGATGTAAACAGTATTGTCAGCAACACCTTATCTATGATACATAATCTCCCCAATGTGACAATGACCCATTAAGTTGCATAATGATTAATCCCCCCCCAAAGTTTACCTACAGGTAGTGTATGCCAATGGGCGACCTGTCTGGTTACCCCCTTTTCTCAACATCAATCAAACACCATAACCAAAAACAATACTCACACGTGGGGACAAAGTGACATGTATCCTAAACCACACTAGATCTACAAACATATGGCATTTACAGAGATTGCTCCAGAGAGAACAACTGACAGGGTTTTTAAACCAAGGGAAGGGAACTGTGATTGGGTAGGAGAAAAGGAGCAGGTGTCTTCTGATTAGCGACTGATTGGGGAATGATTGCCATCTGTGAGTAGGGGGAGAGAAAATAAATACACCCAGGATACACACAGAATACTTGTATCCGTAACAACTGACATTTTCAGATCATATTTTGACAAAACACATTGGTGCTTACAATGAATTCTCTATTGTCATGGACTTGGTGGGCACTGTCATCTGTGGCCTTTGTGATATGACTTTAAGCACGTTCTGATGAAACTGTCACTTAATATTTTTTTCTTTGTCTACAAACTCCCTGCATCTATTCACTCTGTGATAGCATTGGATCCTAAATGTTAATTTTATTGTCATCCTGTAAATGGTTCAGTGCCTCTAATTTAGGCTGTGTAGAATGGGGATTAAAGGAAATTACCACTACTAGATTATGCTGATAAGGAAAAGAGCATACAGTTTTGGCCTGTGTATTCATTTGCCTATAACTAATCAGAATTCCATTATGTTTACATAAAGAAAATACTTCAAAATGAAGATCCTGCCATGGACAAGATTGGGTGGACATAAAGTGGAACGGAGGGGAAATAACTCACACCATGCAGCAGGACAACTTCAGCTGCGGGGTCTTTGTAATGCAGGTTTGATAGTTATATTTTCAATAATGAATGGTTAGCTGTTATGTGACAATTTAGATCAAAAACGATTTTCTTTTTTGGTGTAGATGGCCAAGGAAGTTGCACAGAACTTCCCCAACATCCCCTCCCAAATGGATATAGAACCTTCACAAAAACACAGAGCAGCTGAGAAAAGAAATGGCTGAGGATATACTAAAAATGCCTGGTATGTAATGAAATGTAATTCAAAGTAAATGTAAATTATTTTTATGTAGTTCATGCCTATGATTTCAGAGTTCAACAAAGGCAACAACTGCTCCATGTGTGCCATTGATAAAGTACCTGGCAGTTGCCCAAAGACTGACTGGGTTAGTTACTTTATTTAACATGTTTATAATCTTTTGACAACAGACAGCATGTAAGACAATTTATGATAACACAATGGATGGCTAATTTGTCATACTGCATTGACATTTGATATTATTTGTAACGTGTTACGCTTTGTTCTGTTTTAGATTGAATGTTTTGCATGCCAACGGTGGTTCCATGTGCTGTACCTAGGGATGAATACAAATGAGTTCAATAGAGTGAAGAACACAAACTGGAAGTGATGTCTTTGTTTAAAATGTATGCTATACCCCATCCACACTGAAGAGGCTCTGTAATGTACATCAACCAGGAAAAGAGGAAGTTAACACTGAAATGTTTTGTACTTATTTGACGTAAAGTGTCTGACATTTTGGAAAATATTAAAGGTCTACAATTTGTTTAATTTGTCAATATTTAATTTGAATTCATTGATTATCTGGCCACCATTATTGTGGTTACATGTTCAGTATATGTATTGCCTGAACCCACTACAGCCTACCTTACTGGCTGTGCAGTTCACTCTCCATGTCTGCTTTGGACAATTAATAACATGACTCTCATACTTTGCCCTTTTTCCTTTATGGTTGATATTAACGATGAAGGGAGATATTCTCTTTCTGTCCTATTGTGTACCACTGTTAAATACTGTGGCAAAATAAAGACTTAAGGAAAGGGAAAATAAAAGTACTCAAAACGACCAATTTATCACAGATAAATATGAAAGAAAAGGGTAAATACAACACTGGATTGAACCCCCTAATTGTCAAACTATTAATGTACAACAATATAGAAGATACAAAACTAGAGGTTATGCAGTATGGGTATACATATATCCACTGCACACTTCTTAGGTGTGCAATTTACATGACCGAGGAGCTATTGAAATTCTAGTTTAAAAAATAAATGTAAAATGGACAAAGTAAAGGGTGTGCAATATGTAGACCCACTGAGTGTACATTCTGAACCTTGTTTGAGGTCAGTAGGTCACATAACCAAGGCGATATTGAAATGTCAAATCACCTGAGATGAAGTGTCAAAAGGGTGTGCAATATAGAAGGGTAGTCAGTGGACATTCTGAACCTTGGTTGAGGTTACATGACCAAGGAGCTATTTGAATGTTTAAAAAAAGTCTGCACCCAATACAGCTAGCCTTCAACATATTCTTATAGCCTACATATTTCTACCTCTGATTTCTATCGAATTGTGTCCATTTTCTGTTTTAGATTTTCACAAATATGAAACAATAGATGGTATCATCATGAAACAATATCAATTTAGATCATACAAGGGACAAAACTTACCTTAAATTAAAAATATATTTTGTCAGTGGTTGCTTGTTGTGAGCGCTGAGGGAACTTTATGCACTTGGCCAGATGACTCCATCTTTGTTGCATTCTTCACATGATTTGGCACAGTATTTGCAAATGTACACAGCATTTCCTTCTACATTGGCTGCAGTGAAATGTCTCCACACATATAGTGCCCATTGCATTTTCCTGTTAAGATTTGTTTTTTTTAAACAAAACGAATACAATTCCATGTACAGATAAATAGTTAGCAGTTAGATTAAACAACTGTAAAATAAATGTTTTAAAATGAAACATGTATGGAAACAGGTGAATTAACACTCCTCAGTTAGCAGGCTCAAGCAAGCTAAAACCCACATTGTAGCAAAAACTAACTAGCAGAAATTAACAAGTTAGAAAATGGTTTAAACACACTTTGCTGTAGGCTACTATTTAACAAAAAATGTATTTCATATAAAATATTCCCACCCAGTATTGTAATCAAAACATACCAGAAAGCATGTAGTCCTTGGCTCAGACAGTATAGTAGCGTGTGCTCAATAGCATCTCATTAATGTGCAAGATCTTGAATCAGCTGTACATGTGATGGAAGAGCACATGTGAAGGGAGAATGTACTGTACTGTACATGCAGAGGGTTGCAATTCCATTGAATTGGGGATACTTTAACCAAAATATGCCAAAAGACCTAGAATTAATTGCCTTGTGTATCCCACAAAAAAGGGTCACTGTTATAAGCTAACTTTTTTGATGATTTTAAGCAAAATTCCCCAGATTCCAGGGCTTAACTTCCCATGGAAAAGGTCCGGGAAAATTCCTGAAATTTACCGGAACATTTCTGACCCTTTGCAACCCTAGATGCAGCCATCATTTACTATTTTGCGTGTAGGGTTACTATACGTAACTTTAACCCATTTTATAAGAGATTCTCCAAAATTGAAATATTACAGGCATTTATATATAAACTCCAGTCGTACTTTATCAAAAGCCTTTTCAAAGACAGCTATGAAAATCAGGCCTGGTTTCCCAGACATTTCATAGTGTTCTATTGTTTCCAGTACTTGTCTTATATTATCTCCAATGTATCGTCCATGTAAAAAAAACTGTCTGATTAGGAGGACTAATATCTGACAAAATCTTTTTAATTCTATGCGCTAAGTATTTAGCTGGAAATTTTGCATCACAACACTGAAGTGTAAGAGGCCTCCATTTTTTTAATGGACTGTATCTTTATATGTACCACTTGGATCCTGTTTCAGTAATAATGAAATCAGACCTTGTTGTTGAGTGTACAATAATCTACCATTTTTATAGGAGTGGTTAGAACATTCTAATAACGGTCCTCTGAGTATATAAAAAAAAGTTTGGTATACCTCCACTTGTATGCCATCCAGCCCTGGAGTTTTCCCAGAGTTAAAGGCTTTAATTGCATCAAGAAGTTCCTTCTCTGTAATTTGGCCGTCACATGAGTCTTTCTGTACAGATGTTAATTTTACATTATTAATACGGGGGGAAATTTATACAATTAGCTTCGGTTAGTGGAGATGGAGGAGACTGACACGAAAACATATGCTTAAAGTACTTTACTTCCTCTTTCAAAATTTTGTTTGGTGAATCATGAGTGACTCCATCATTTGTAACAAATGTCTGTAAAAAAATGTTGGTAGCATTTCTATGTTGAAGATTGAAAAATAATTTGGTGCGTTTTCCCTAATATTCCTTCCAGTTCGCTTTATTTAAAAAAATATATTACACTGGATCTTTCTTGAATAAGTTCCTCCATTTATTTTTGTTTTTCCTCTAAGTTACTCTGAGCCTCTATGGTACAGTTTTTATTGCTATCTATCTGTACTGTTAGTCCTTCAATTTCCTTTGTTAATATAGACTCGACCTAAATTGCTTTTGTTTTATAGATGAGTACTGAATTGCATGGCCTCTAAAGGCACATTTAAAAGTGGCCCATACAATAAGGGGATCTCCTATGTTATGTCGGAAAAAGTCAGTTATAAATGATTCTGTCCTAGTTAAAAACAAGTTATCATCCAGTAGGCTTTGATCAAATTTCCAATAGCCTCGCATACGTGTAAATTATGTAAGAGTAATATATATATGATGTCAATTGTGTGATGATCCTACTGCATTCTGTCCCCTATCAACACTTTTTAAACTTTTGGTGCCAGAGAGAATGACATAAGAAAGTAATCAAGACGACTAGCTTGATTAAGCCTCCGCCATGAATATCTAACTAGGTCAGGGTATTTAAGCCTCCATATATCCACTAATTCCAACATATCAATGACATTCATGATTTCCTTAAGTGCCTGAGGGTGATACTGTAGCTATGCTTAGTCTAATACAGTGACAACCAAAAAATTACCAAAAAAGATTTAGTTCGGTCAACGTAACCTAAACCTAGGATGTGAAGGTCTATGGTTCTGATTTCTGTGTGCGTGTGCATGCAAGTAGAAAAAACATGTCGACTCACCCTACTTGTACAGAAACGCCAATGCCATCATCCTCTTTTTCATGTTGACAAAAAAGTATATTCTCTGTCATACAGTACACCCTTTATTTTTTATTGTCTTATAGGCTACCTGGCTAAAATGCTTGCTTGCTAGCATAACTTCCTTTCATGTGCAACATTAGCCTCCTACATTTAGCTACATATTGAACTTCCATCCTCTCAGTCCAGGGGCACAATGTGTATGCATTTATGGTTGGATCAGAATTGCGGTTATAATCATTGGCCAGTATGGAGAATTAAGTAAAACCACAAGTCCAAATCCCTATCTCCATCTATGGCTAATTGAAGAATGGGACCATTTTTGCTAGCTAGCCACCGGAGGGAAACAACACAACGAGATGCAACAAATGAGGTTGTTTCTGTCAATTGTGCATTTCTCTTGAAGCGATGTGATAGGAGTCAAGCCAAATCCAAACCAAAAATGCCTTTTCAACATTGGAAATATACGTATTTTAAACACCTGAAAATACTTATTTTCACCTTTAATTCAAAACCTAAATTGAACTAAACTTCAATGTCTGGAAAATATGTATTTTAGACATCTTTTCAATGTAATTTTGCTTACTGGGACTATTCTAGTTTTACAGGGGGCAGCTATGTTTTGGTCTCCTCTAGAGCAGCATGTTAGTTTTAGCCACAGGCTGTAGCAGGGCTGTAGCTGGATGCATCTCCCATCCTCACCTGATTCAGAATATATCATTTTCATAGTGATGGAATGCTTGGTTCAATACAATAGCTATGGCGAGAGAACCAAATATCCAGTATAAAACTAATTTAGCCCCGGTCTCAAACCGCGCACCTGAGAGCAACTCGGGGTCCTGAGGAAAAGGCTATAAGGACACAGAAGCCTGACGCCCAAACGATTTCATTTCAGAATGTATCAAAATTAGGTTAGGGTTTGGGTAGTCTCGTGTTGCCATACCTCCAAAATCACAATGTTGTCGGGCCTGGTTCGCGACGAGGTTAGGTTAAGGTAATGGTTAGCGTTAGGTTTTTGCTAGTCGATCTGAGCGTCAGCTGTGTCCTTATAGTTTCTCCCCGACTCTCTCCTTCGTGGTCCTGAAGTTTTACAGGAAAGCATAGTATGGAGGAATGCAGCATCATTATCCAACTTCCACCTCCCTGATCCTAGATTTCCACTAGTTACTATAGCCACAAAGTCATCATTGTTTATTGTAAAAGTGAATGACAACAAAAATGGGATTTTTGATCATAATTAATGGTAAGGGTTAGACATAAGGTTAGCAGTGTGAAAATCACATTTTCAAAAGATAAATTGTCTTCTTCATCTTCTATGAGGTTTAACAGCGGTTGGCATCCAATTTGTTGCATTACCAACACCTACTAGACTGGAGTACAACTCCCTTATACTTTGCTTGAAAAAATAATAAAAATTTACTAAATAAATACCCTACCATCTAACACTACACTCACTATTTTCAAAATGATATACAGAATTTAACACCATCCTACTCCACTAATTAAATGTATTTATTCCTACCTCATGCCATCATCCTGAAAGGATGTGACATCACCACTTAACACACCCTGTAACTCTTCTGATGTCAAGTCTCGCACACCCAAATACCACCACAACCTCACTTTTCTGAGACTTCCGATCCATCCCTGCAGTACAATTGATAAGCATTGGTATAAATGCAAAAAATCCAATCTTACTGAAACTTATTTCACTTTTTGGCCTATCCCTCTGTAATGGTACATCTCTACTACTCCTCCCCCTTAACCCATCTTCCTCTACTTTCTTCACTGCCTCAGCATATGGCAACTTCTGCTCTACTCTAACCCTGGAAACCTCAACCTGCCTCTCTCGCACCAGACATTTCTGATCCCCAGCCCCATGGGCACCCCTACAATTAACACATTCCACTACTTTCCTCAATACTAAACATCCCTTTGTCTCATGCCCTTCTGCACATTTCTCACACCTTGGACCCTCCCTCCTACACACTGCTGCCACATGCCCATAAGCTTGACACCTGTAACATCGTAATGTATTCGGCACATACGCTTGTACAGGATAACTTATATATTCTAACTTCACTGTGTCAGGCAAAGACTCAACTTCCAAACTCAAAAGAACAGACAATGACTCTTCTGATTCCCGACTCTCTCCAACCTGTCTGCGTCGCATCAATTGACGAGCATCACATACACCGGGAATCTTTGCCCTCAGCTAGTCAACTTTTATATCTACTGCTACCCCAGTTATCACTTTTCTTGAGAATGAAACAATTAACTTTTTTTGCCCCCATTAGTTTTACTTCGAGCGCATTCTTACTCTGCCCAACAGAAACACAAACAATTATCACTAGACCACTTCTGGTTACCCTCACTGATTCCACATGACCCAACTCTTTTTTCACCCACTGTGAAACCACAAATGGAGTCCCCTTTTTCCATAAACCTCGCTCCTACTGTCACAGACTCTTCTTTATCCTGATCCTCGGTGCATACTTCACCCTCATTCACTTCCATTTCTCCTCCTGTCTTTACCTCCCTCTGCTTACACTTTCTTCCCTTCACTTTCTTCCCTTCTTCTTTAACAAACCATCTCCCTTTTTTCAACCATTCTTATCTGACTCAAGCTCACCCTCTTCTTCCCTCTCTCTCTTAGACCTTCTTCCCTCTCTCTTATACCTTCTCTCCCGCTCCATATCCCTCCATTCCTCCTCTGTTTTCAACGTATACGTCTCCTCATGATAATACTGCACTACGCCTGACCGCCATCTCCTTCCCGCCTTCTCCAGGGCAGTGTTGCCAACTCCTCAATAAGTAAAGTAGCTATTGGCTGTCCTAAAAGTCACTAAATTACATCATCACCTAATTTGCATAATTAGCCATGTGCATGTAATTGTGATGGATGCTGTAGGAGAGAGGAATAACATCGTGGGAGAGACAAAAAGTGAGTAAAAAACACCCTAATATGTTTAGAACTACAAATGAACTTTCTTCTGTCGATTCTTGTTTTTTTTCATGTCACAATTCCAACCCTCCTCCTTTATCCAGGCTTGGGACCTGCAAAAGTGACCCAAAAGAGACACTGGCGGTGTCTCTTTTATTAGATTTTTTATTTGATTGATTTTTGTTTTTTAGTTCAATTTTCTTAATTTGGTTTGGTTTTTAACCTTATGGTCCACAACAAGTAAAACATGAACATTTTTAACCATAACATTTTTTTTACATGTTTTTGTATACACTCTAAATGAACAATCTAAATGGACCCAAAAGAAACAATAGAAACAACTGTCAATTGCAATGTGAGAAAATTATGGTAACTAGTCTGGCCCTAATTCGGTTATTTTTTTAAATTTTCAGAACCCCCTCCACACACACAAGATGTGCTGGCTCACAGAAAGAGTGGGTCATCGTAATTTTGGTAAAGGGAGCTGACTTAAATGAGTAAGCAGCTGATGTGCCAAAAAGTTGAAAAACATTATCAGGCAGCTGGTGCTCATAGCAAGCCTCACCAGACAGCTTCAGTCCCATATTGAATGTACAGAATGGAGTTAAGGGTCTGCAAGAACATCCGATTTCTAAGGTTGCTTTTTACACACTCATCTGGCTGTATACTCTCTCGACTTCAGCATTCAAGTGTGGCGAGGACAACACAGACACAGCAGCCATGGCAGGTTCTTGAAACGGGTTGATATCAGCTGCATCCCTGAACTTCCAAATCTCACTCCAGAAGCCCAGTGTGTTTTTTGTCTCATTCCATTTACCAAGATGGGTGGAACGCCATTGCTGGACAATCTTGCCTATCTCTGCAGGTGAGTAGCTTGGCTATTTTTTATATTTCTCCAAGGCTCTTATTGTGCTTTAGAGTTTCCTCCACATTGAAAACTGACATGTACTGCAATTCTTCGATGTGTCCAGCAGTCTCACCCTCAACTCATTAGTGAGGGAGATGGTGAAGGCTACACACCCCTTTCAGACATTGTTTTCATCCTCAGGCGCAAGGTGGAGCTCAGCTGCCTTTGACTCAAAAAGGTAACCAAGGTACGGTTTGGGACTGATGTATCCATCTATTGGCCCTTTGAGAACATCAACATTTGCCAGTGGATTCAGCACCCTGCTGCTCACAGACTTGATCAGGCTAACCAAACTGTCAAGTAGCTTAAGAAGATCTACTTGCTCTCCCTTAAAAACTTTGATGGCCAACTGTACCTCACCCAGAACTGACTTCATAAAAGTCAGATACAATATGTTTTGAAGATCACTGTACATGGAGTATAAAACCTCAGCCATGTAGCAGTGTTCACTGGACTTGGTGACTGCGAAATGCAGCCTAAGCTCCCCCCACTGGTCCAAATGTGTGAAACCGCGGGTTCAATGGAGAGCCAACATGTGGCACACACCTTGGTTATCTGTAAAGGTTTCCCCACACAGTTGATGGTCTCATATATGGCCTTGTAGGCCTCCCTGCGCTTTGGAGACACTGAAAACGAGTTATAAGTATCTCGTACCAAGTACTCCACACTACGGGGATGGTGTATTTGGAAGCATTACTTACAGCAAGCTGCAGAGAGTGGCACACACAGCGAATAAGAACCAGATATTTGAAGCCATACTCCTCCTTCAGCACTTTATGGACCCCATTGTTAATCCCCGTCATAACAGAGGCATTGTCAGTCCTTATTCCCAGGAGTTTTTAAGACAACACTTCTCGAGGAAAGCCACAACAGCACAGGCTATAGATTTGGAATCTCCTCCCTCCAACTCAACAAGCCCTAGAAATGATGACACAATTGTCTGCTTGGTGTCACTAAAGTACGTTATCACAACCCCTAGGTACTTAGAAACACTTACATCCGTGGACTCATCGAGAAGGAGGCTGAAACGCTGGTCACCCATATCTGCAACCAACTTTTTCAGAAAGTATGGTGCTAGAACACCATTAATAATTTCTGTGCACTTTGAAGTAGGTAGCAGCAGTGGAGTCGGAGAAAGAAGCTCTACATGCTTCTCCAATGTGATCACATGCCAGCATGGAACAGTGTTCAGCGATAGCTAATGCCATGCCATGGTGGCCTCAGCCTTTTTTGCAGAGTCAATTTTTTAAACTATAAATGGCAGCTTGTTTTGGGTGGAACTGTTATAAGGCTTTGCCTTTTGAGTATGTTTTTGAGTTGTCATGTGTTTTTTTACATCACTAAGTTTGGCGTAGAAATCAGCCTTACAATGCAGGCAGTATGCCCGTGTACCATCTCCAATAAATGGCTTCAACCAGGCTTTGAATTCAGGATTTGATTCCCACTCCTTTCTGTATTTTTGAGTGTACAGTCGTGGCCAAAAGTTTTGAGAATGACACGAATATTAATTTCCACAAAGTTTGCTGCTTCAGTGTCTTTAGATATTTTTGTCAGATGTTACTATGGAATACTGAAGTATAATTACAAGCATTTCATAAGTGTCAAATGCTTTTACTAACAATTACATGAAGTTGATGCGAAGTCAATATTTGCAGTGTTGACCCTTCTTTTTCAAGACCTCTGCAATCTTTCCTGGCATGCTGTCAATTAACTTCTGGGCCACATCCTGACTGATGGCAGCCCATTCTTGCATAATCAATGCTTGGAGTTTGTCAGAATTTGTGGATTTTTGTTTGTCCACCTGCCTCTTGAGGATTGACCACAAGTTCTCAATGGGATTAAGGTCCGGGGAGTTTCCTGGCCATGGACCCAAAATATCTATGTTTTGTTCCCCGAGCCACTTAGTTATCACTTTTGCCTTATGGCAAGGTGCTCCATCATGATGGAAAAGGCATTGTTCGTCACCAAACTGTTCCTGGATGCTTGGGAGAAGTTGCTCTCGGAGGATGTGTTGGTACAATTATTTATTCATGGCTGTGTTCTTAGGCAAAATTGTGAGTGAGCCCACTACCTTGGCTGAGAAGCAACCCCACACATGAATGGTCTCAGGATGCTTTACTGTTGGCATGACACAAGGCTGATGGTAGCGCTCACCTTCTCTTCTCCGGACACGCTTTTATCCGTATGCCCCAAACAATCGGAAAGGGGATTCATCAGAGAAAGTGACTTTACCCCAGTCCTCAGCAGTCCAATCCCTGTACCTTTTGCAGAATATCAGCCTGTCCCTGATGTTTTTCCTGGAGAGAAGGGGCTTCTTTGCTGCCCTTCTTGACACCAGGCCATCCTCCAAACGTCTTCGCCTCACTGTGCGTGCAGATGCACTCACACCTGCCTGCTGCCATTTCTGAGCAAGCTCTGCACTGATAGTGCCCCGATCCCGCAGCTGAATCAACTTTAGGAGACGGTCCAGGAGCTTGCTGGACTTTCTTGGGCGCCCTGAAGCCTTCTTCACAACAATTGAACCGCTCTCCTTGAAGTTCTTGATGATCCGATAAATGGTTGTTTTAGGTGCAATCTTACTGGAAGCAATATCCCTGCCTGTGAAGCCCTTTTTGTGCAAAGCAATGATGACGGCACATGTTTCCTTGCAGGTAACCATGGTTGACAGAGGAAGAACAATGATTCCAAGCACCACCCTCCTTTTGAAGCTTCCAGTCTGTTATTTGAACTCAATCAGCAGTGATCTCCAGCCTTGTCCTGGTCAACACTCACACCTGTGATAATGAGAGAATCACTGACATGTCAGCTGGTCCTTTTGTGGCAGGGCTGAAATGCAGTGGAAATGTTTTTTGGGGGGATTAAGTTAATTTGCATGACAAAGAGGGACTTTGCAATTAATTCATCTGATCACTCTTCATAACATTCTGGAGTATATGCAAATTGCCATCATACAAACTGAGGCAGTAGACTTTGTGAAAATTAATATTTGTGTCATCCTCAAAACTTTTGGCCAGGACTGTACAGTTTAGACTGAGACATGATGAGCTAGCCAGCTAGACGTTTAGCTTATGTCAGAGAGGCACACACACAGTGGACAAGGTGAGTAAGTGACAGGCTGTGTGAGTCAAATGCAGTGATTTATTTAGACAAATATACAAAGAACATTTTACATTTACATCACGCCCTGAATGTAGACCAGGGCGGGATCAGCCAGCGGCTTCCCGCATGTGCGATTCATTTGCAGTCTGGACGAGGAGGGATGAAGATCTCCTGCTCTGACTGCAGCGCTACGACTGGGCCGCCTGTGAGTGTTTTGGGACGAGACCCACGGCAGCACCCGCTGCAAGTTGAGAAGATTAAGAACAATACGTGCTTTCACGTCAGTCTACAAAAGCACCAGAAAAAGTCGCTAGATTTGTCGCCAGTCGCTTTTTTGAAAATGTGTCGCTAGAGGGGTCTGAATGCTCGCTAAATATAGCGATAAGTCACTAAGTTGGCAACACTGCTCCAGGGACACGTGCTTTCACGTCAGAATCTCCATTAACACCAGAAAAAGTCGCTAGATTCCATTCCATTTCCGGGAACAATAAAAAAAAAACTTCTCAATTTCCATCCGGAATCCCCAAAGATAAATTGTATAAAAGGCGGGATTTATAACTTTGTGACTGTGATAACTAGTGACAACCCTATTCCTAGCTTAGTTGACAGATGCCGGCATCACTCTGTTCGTCCTCCCCGTAACCGCTCGACTCATGTCTCCCGCTTCTCCCCCCAGCGCTCGAATCCTACCTATTCCTCTCGCAGAAAACGGTGCCACGTCTCAAACTGCCTTCGTATCTGTGTGGTATTTAGCTCATGTTTAACCATTGACTCGGTTTTAACGCGGGCGTTGTTAGCTAATTAACTACCTTGCTTCGTTCCGTCTTCCCCTACAAATCAAGCATCCCTTTACTGTGGCCAATCAGAAACGATGGCATCGTAGCGGCAATTTATAATCAACTTCCATCCATTGTCATTTTAACAATCCAGCAACACAGCAGCACCTTAATATCTGTTTAGAGTCCAGCAAAGGACAAATGACAATGTAAAAGAGTATACTTTTGAATTGTAATTAATGAAGTGAAATTATGAATTGGCAAGTAGCTAGCTAGCTAACGTTAAGTGATTTCAGTGCGGTCGCTCATGAGGAGAGTTCGCAGTGTGACAACGCCGGCAATCTGACTGCTTTCATGCTAGCTGTTACGGCAACTGCACAGATTCATATCTTTGGAACATCTGTTCTAGCTAGCTAGCGTCCTTATTTCACGAAGCATATCCATTGAAGATGGAAAAGGATGTTTCCAGCGTAAGCAAACATAATGGTGAGTGTTGGTCGTTGTTGATGGACTTCTATAAGTTACACAACAGTACTTGACGGTTTATTTGTTGGTTTTGTCTGTATCTCCATGAGTTTATTTTTACTTTACAGCCACGAAGACAGATCTGAGTTTGTTGCTGGAGTGTCTGAAGTACCAGATGAGATGTCCTGATTCACAGAAACAAGCTCTTCTTACCATCTATTCTATCTGTCAACAGAGAGGTCACACACACACACACACAGCAAATCCCCTAAAGATATATTTGTCAATTTGTCTATAAATCTAACAGTTATGCAATGGCACTGATTTTCTCTCTCTCTTTCTCAGAGGAGAATGTGAACTTCTTCAGAGAGATTGGAGGGGTGGTGTTTGTGTACAACCTCTCCAAATCTAGTGCTCACGCAGAGGTCAGGGAGACCTCTCTCTTCATACTGGGAACGCTGGCAGAGGCTAATGGTGTGTGTGTACTGGTAGTGTACTTTAAGCAGGTTCTCTGATGCTGTATGTGAATTGTAAACAGGCTGTGTGTGTAGTGTACTGTAAGCAGGCCTTGTGTAGGAGGGAGCTGTTCAGTGATCTGACAGATGGTCTGATGCAGCAGGACAGCCCACTGACCCAGAGGAGAGTAGCTGTCTACCTGATCTCTGTCCTCGTCGCCAACAACAGTAAGCGCTGCAGTTGAGAATTGATTTTGGACAGGGAGTGATTGTCATGACAGGCATGTGTTTAGCTGGTACAGCCAGAGGATGGACCGCCCCTTCTTGGGCTCCCCTGTCTGGTGCCTCTCAAGGTTACTTCCTTCCATGAAGTTTTTCCTTGCCACTGTGCTACTGCTTGATCTTTGGGGTCTAGGCCACGTTACTGTAAGGCACTTTGGGATGTTTATGTGAAATCACTGTATATTACACATTAAATGTGATTGTGTGTGCTGCTTTAGGGTCTGGACAGATTTTCGCTCAGACCTCTGGCTGTCTGGACATCCTGCTAGACTTGTTCAGGTAAACACTGAATAGCACCACTGGTTTTCAGGCAGAAGTTTCCAAATGGAGAACTAATTTACTTTTACAGAAGACCTGAATGGTCGAGGTGAGCAGTAGATACAAATAGCACTGAAACTATATAGGACAACACCAATTCCAGTTCAGGTTGATTGATTTTTCTCTCCGCAGGACTAGTTTCCCTCTCTCTGGCAAGGCCACAGTGAAACCTGCGAACATCACTCAGCTGTTCCAACTCTGGACCTCTGTGTCCAGTGCTCTCTGTGGCTGTGTCAACAACCCCCAGAATGGTAACACCTGTGTCTGTGTGTATGTTTGTGTCCTTGTACAGTGTTCTATGCAGCTGAACATAAAATAAACAACTGTGGTTACGCATGCATGTGTGTATCTTGCAGTAGGTTAATGTTTTAGAGAGATGGAACAGAAGGGAAATCGAAGGAAGAAAACTATTTTTGTCTCATGTCTTAACCCTTTCTTTCCCTAGAGGAGAGCCAGCGTATCTGTGTGTCAGCCTTCCCCCTGGTCAAGTCCTGGCTGCAGCAGCTCTCTCACCCCCAGGCAGAGATGGTTCAGCCCATCTGCTCCTTCATAGCCATGACGGTCGCCAACAACCGTGAGTAAGACCGGGATGATGCACTGACACTGTTTGGAGTCTGTTACTTACATATGTATCTATATCTTGTGATTTAAAATGGCCGGTTAGCCTTTTTCAAAGATTTGCTTAAGTTGTCTGTCACACACAGAATATCTAGGTTGCTCTTGCAATGGATGATTTGTAATTGTAATCCGACTAGTTTTATAAGTGTAGTGTTGTTGGTTCTATTTCCATGATGGCCTGACAAAGATGTGAAGGATTGATGCAGACCTTCAGTCTGTAGAGGTTACAGTATCTTGGAGTGTTTTGATTTAGACAACGTTTCACTAACTGTTCAGATGAAGGTCTCTCTCTCGTGTCATGGATGGATGCTTTTAGTCTGTAGATACTACAGTGTAGAGAACAGTTTTGGTTTATCTATTGAACTCCCATTATCTTGTATTTCACTCCTTTCTCTGTGTCTCACTATCTATCTCTCCCTCTGGATCCCTCTCTCTCTATCAGATTGTGCTCAGGAGAGTTTTTCCAGAGTTGGCGGGCTCGGAACTCTGACCCAAACGCTGATTCACTTTGCCTCTGATGCCTCCCACAGCCCATTGGCCTGTCAGCTGTCTGTCATCATGACCAAAACCGTGTCAGCCTGCATCACTGACAACCGTGAGTGAATCACTCCCTGAATCGCAAATCAACCCCTACCCCCTTGGCAACTAGATTCATCGGCGGGATGATTTTTGTCAGAGCGGAGGGTCGGGGAGCTGGAACATAAGAATTTGTATACTGAAAATTGACCACAACTAAACCCAAAAGGAGATGGTATTTGAAAATAACAGTTTTCATACCTTGATCACATTGAGACACAATCACATATATCCTAAATCATTTTTTGCTGAATTCCTGATGATTTTACAGACTTTGTGTTGCCAAAAACACACAACAAATATTTGTTTTTACTAGAAACTTTGGGGGGGCAAAAAATAAATTGCTCACAGGAAGATTTTGGCCTGTTGCCTATCCCTGCTATAGGCCTAGGCACTTGTATAGAACTCATTCACTCTCATACAGCCATGTAAACCAGCGCTCCTCAGGTAACCAGTCCATTCTCTCCTCTGTGCGTAGCTGTGTTGGTGTCAGGTCTGGCAGGTTATGGTTTGGTTCCCCCCCTCATCTCCCTGCTGTCCAGCCCCATCCTGGATCCCCAAGGCAGGCTAATTATCATACTCACCCTGGGACACTGCACTGAGGCCTCTGGTAACTAGCACAGCTTAATTGGAAACAAATAATGACCATATTACATCAATGATAACCGCACAGTAATAACTGGAATAACTACTAGAGTATTTAACCCCCCCCCCCTCCAGAGGAGCACCAGTCTCAGTTGTTACAGTGTGGAGGTCTGTCCCTCATCATCACTCTACTGACTGAGTCTACCAGCGAAGAGCTCAGGAAGGCTGCTACGTTCATACTGCAGACCTGCAAACAGGCTAGTGAGTGTACACACACACACACACACACAAAGACCTGTTCAAAGGTCCGCGAGTCTGTTAAAGTGAGTCTAGCCATTTGATGTCCAAAGCACTCTCCTATCATCCTTCTCTCTTCCCAGCTGTGTCTCTGCGTGGTGCAGTCCAGGGGGTGTCCCTGGGTCAGAATGGGGAGCTGGAGCCCCCTGTGGACATGGAGGGATACTGGAGGTCAGCACGAGACATGCTGCACAGGATCAACCAGCTGGAGAGACAACAGGCTCAGGTGTACTAAATACACACACACACACACAGCAATCTTTACAAAGGCACTACAAACATCAGTCTTCTCCCCTACACACAGGCAAATACACTCAGTCCCTCATCCACATGCACACTCCTCAAACCCCAAGCTTTTATATAGACACACAAGTCTTCCTCTTATCTTGTGTGTGTGGTGTTGGGGTTGTTGCCCAGGGAGCTGAGGAAGAGTGGGAGGAGGACACACCGAACCCTCCAGACCAACAGAACCCTACAGGATTGGGGAGGAAGGAGCTACTCTCACCCATACCCCTCCCCCCAACCCCCCACCACATCTCCTTACCATACCAGGAGAGGAGAGGAGGAGATAAAAGGTGTGAGGAAAGTTGGAGAGGAGTAGAGCGGAGGGGCCAACAGAGAAGATATGGAAGGGGAGGAGAGAAAGGAGAGGAGAGGGCAATGGATGGCGAGAGAGAGACCCCTGTCCTTCCTGTCTTAGCGAGGGTGGGTAGAGATGGAGAGCGAGTGAAGCGAGACCAGAGAGAGGAGAATCAACCCACAAACAGAGGGCATGACCTAACGGTGAGGGTCTAACTAGGTTCCAGTCCAGTCCCCACACAATTGTCTGTACAGACCCTTGGCCCCTACCCTCTAGGCCAGGCCTGGACAATTCCAGTCCTCGGGGGCCTGATTGGTGTCACGCTTTTGCCCCAGCTAACACACCTGACTCCAATAATCAACTAATCATGATCTTCAGTTAAAAATGCTGGGAGTGTAACCAATCAGGCCCCTGAGGGCTGGAGTTGCCCAGGTCTGCTCTAGGCACTTCATGTTCACCTGAAAGGATTGGATAGGTATAACAAGCAATATTGTAGCTCCACCATGTCGTATGATATGCTGTCAAAAGTTGTGGTTGTTTTGACCACTAGCGTGTAAGGAGACTGGTATTCCAAGCCAGTGAGGAGCCGCAGAAACACAGCCGCAGCAGCAGAGAGCGAGAGAAGAGGACCCGCACACACTCTCTCACACATCAAGAGAGGGAGAGCGACAGGGCAGCACACAGAAACACACCGGCAGCACAGGAAAGATGCACCACGCTGCACACACTTGGAAACACACAAAGAGAGAAGAAAAGGGACAGGGGCTCGGCAGCTATGAGAAACACTTATCCTCTCTACACGAACACACTGGCAGAGAAAGACAAAACCACACAGACCGAGAACCGCCGAGACGAGCACCCTGGGAGGAGACGGCAGACTGTGTCAGCCACGGGCCATGCTGGACTTGGTACAGCTGGTGTCGCGGGGCAGCCCAGTGGTGGAGAGGATGAGAGGTGTTCTGTATGTCTGGGGACGGGAACACTGGTCACCTCCTCTTCCTCCAGGCCACTAGAGGGACACTCCCAGACACACACACACAGGTCAGTACACTGCATAATATGCAAATGCTATATTTATTGAAACATGATTCTAGTGAAGTGTTTCATCTTAATGTTATGTAAGAAATGAAGTGGAATTCTGTATATACCTGTTTTTCTCTCCCTCGTGGTTCGGGGTTTAGCCAAGTGTTCAAGTGCCCAGCTCCAGGCAAGTCAGGTTTGGGCAGGCAGAAGAAACTGTTGGACAATGAAGGTACTACATGTCAATGGGATAAAGTGACAATGCAAAACTGTGTTTATCGCTTTATCTACAGTTCTGAAATAAAGTTGAACAGTCTCTTACCAAATCCCAACAGTAATATAGTTCTTGCCTCTCTTAGATGTCCTCTCTGTGTGTTCTGAGCTGCTGGACAGTGAGATCCGTAAAATAATGGAGACTCCAGTCACCACATATAAACCCACCTATAGGTGCTCAGGTGTGTGTGAGTATGTATACAGTATTGTGTGTGTGTGTGTATACAGTATAGTGTGTGTTTGTTTGTTAACCCAGCTGTTTCCATCTCCCCAGGCTGTGGGTTGCGGTTCAGTGAGGTGACCAGCCGGTCATTCCCTCTCCTCCAGAGGTTCTGTCCTCACAGCTGTGACCTGCACATGGTGCTGCAGCAGGCCACACACAGCTACACAAAGTGCCTCCGAGAAATATGCAGGAGGAGAGACGCACACACGACCAAGCAGAGAGAGGGAGGGATGCAGAGCGTCCCGGATAACTGCAGAGGTAAGAATTCTGAAGTGCTGAACACACACGATCTGACGCAATCTGACGTGATGTGTGTCCTGTTGTAACAGATGCCAGTCTAACTCCTATCCATAAAGGAACCCTGCTGAAGAGCTTCTCAACCCACAGAGGACAACACAGAAATGACCACAACCGTAAGATTCACCATCTCACCAAAAGTTCTATCCTCTGTCTTTGGGTTGGAAAACGACAACCTATTATATCATTCTCTATCGCGCTCTTTCTCCTCCCTCTCTGCCCCCCCCCCCCCCCCCCCCCCCCATCTCTCTCTTCCCCCCCCATCTCTGTCAGATGTGAGTCTCACCCCTCTAAAGAAGCGTAGTCCATATGGAGATATCACCCTGACTCCTGTGCGTAGAGGTGGTCTTATGAGGAGCGTCTCCTCTGTGACCAGCAGGGGGCAGGAGAGAGGAGGTACAGGATGTTCAGACAACTTAACACACTGCAGCACATTGGCACTTTAGCCTTCATTTAACCCGGCTCATAATGAGATAGCCTTATTGCTTCTAATATGTCCTCTCTCTCTCACTCACTCACACACACAGATGTTAGTCTCACTCCCTTGAAGAAGGCTCGGCCCTCTGAAGGTAAGGAAATTAAGCTTTTGTTGAAATGTGATCCTGTATGTTTTGTTTCGATTTCTTTTTGGATGGAAGTGTGTGTGTTTAAATATTACTTCTGGAAGTTGTTCTGATCATGCCTGCTAGCTGTCAGGGTTATATAATCATGCATTATGGTGTTGTGCAACAATTACACTGGTATGATTGGGGGTATCTCACTCGATCATGGCAAGGGGTCAGAGGTTAGGGTCAGTCTTGTGCTCGGATACAGAATGGGGTTAGAAAGAGGCTGAGATTTGGGCTAAATTTGAAATGGGTGTTGGAGATTGGATAGTTATGGGATAAGTTAGACGACGGTGGTGACGGGCTGCTTTGAGGTTATAACCAATATGCGACTTGAATGCCTGTGTGTGTGCGCATTTGTGGTTGTGTGTGTTTCTCGTGAGATTCCTGGTGTCCAGTATATTCCTGGCAGCACAGAGGAATGTTGAACCACTGCCAATGTTCTCACAGGCCAGAGCGGCCTTAGTTGTTCAACACTAGCTCCTAGCTACAGTAGTCATCACTCTGTTACTGAGCTCTACAGCTGTACGACGCTAGCTAGTTTAAACTCTGTTATAGCGCTGTCAAGGCCCCCCCCCTCCCCAATGTCATGTAGCAGTGTCCACTTCTAGTCTTTTGTGTTTCACTCTTCATTTAGATTTACTCTTGCCCTCTCTTTTTGAACACATGCTTCCTCGTCATCCACTTTTTTTTGTTTGAAATACTACATTCTCTTTCTCTGTCTGTCGCCCTCTCGTGGGCTCTAGAGTCTCTACCCCCCTGCCCTCTTTGTCTTTATCGCTTTTCTCTGTTCTTTCTCTGCCCCTCTCTCTTGCTCAGTCTCTCTCCCTCTCTGGCCATTGAATCTCTCCCTTGTGTACTATTGTTCTGGTTGCAGGCAGCTGTATTAGGTGTGACGAGTGACGTAATGTCACTCCAATGGAGAAGAGAGGGAGAGATTGTCTGTGTTTAGTTCAATACGCTCTGACAACTGTTGGTCTCTGCTCTCAATGAGGCGTGACATCAGTTCTTTGCTTTCTGTCTCTCACTCTCTTTCTCTATGACTGACACACACACACACACACACACACAGAATAATGTTCTCTCTCTCGTTGACACACACAGACAGGAGAACAGATCATGAGGAAGATGGTGCCATTGATGATCAGCAGGAGACTCTGTTCATGGGAAAACCCTCTCTGACTGTAAGGAGAGAGAGAGACCAGCTCTGTCTCTGTAGAAGTGTGTGTTGAATGGAGGTTAATCTATAGTGGATGGACTGTATAGGATGGCTAGTGTTCTAGTTACCAGGCAATGTGACAGCAGACAACTATGCCAGTATGTGTTTGTGTGATGGTGGCTCCTTCCCTGTTCAGTAGGGAAGTTTGTCTGTCGCAAAACCAAGGAAAGGAGGATGATGACTGATTTGTGTTTTGTCTCATGTCCTCTTCCTGTCTCTTTCTGTTCTCTGCATTCTCGTACATTCAGTCTTTCCAATTTAAGCCCTGCCCTCTTTCTTTTTCTCTCCCTCCCTCTCTTCATCTACAGAGGGAGAGGAGGAAATTCAGCCGTGACGAGGAGCGTTACCTGTGTCGAGGTTTGGTCTATCCTGGAACACCATCCTGTGGTCCTATCCCTTCCAGCCGGGGCGCACCAATGTAGATCTGGCCAAGACATACAAACACCTGCAGGTAACAGGCATCAACAATGGTTTTACAAATGTTTGTCATTGACTTCAATTTCAGTTGGTGAGTATTCGACTGAGCCTGCTGTCTCTCTGTCCCGTTCTGTCTTGTTCCCTCTCATTTTCTCTTTCTCTCCCACAGGCTAAATTCCAGGGTATGGATTCAACCTCTCCCTGAGATCTGAGAAGAACACACTGATTTGTCTATTGTACATCACAGTAATATATTTGAAATACTCTAATTTAATATTGAGTAATAGTTTTGAAGTACTTACATTTAATCCCCAGTTTGAAATTGTTAACTTCTATTTTGTACTACTGTAAGTAAACTACATGAAGATCTATTTGAAATGCGTTAATTTAATACTCATTGAGGATTAATGACCGATCTGATCTGGTGCCTATGTGAAGTAGTTGAATATTATTTGGAATAGAAAAATGGAAATGATTAATGTAACTCGACATTTTTCATAATTTTGTTCACTGTTCATGTATGTCTTGAGACTGAGACGGTGGTTCACTTGTCATCTCCTGAAGTTGTTTCTATTGCATTAAACAGAAGGGAGGTCCTATATGCAGCACAACACATCTTTGAATAGAGTGGATCAGGCTGTTGATTGTAGAATGTTGTCCTGCTCCTTCAATGGCTATGCGAAGTTGCTGGATATTGGCGTGAACTGGAACATGCTGTCGTAATGTAAATCCAGAGCATCCCAAACATGCTCAATGGGTGACCATGTCTGGGTATGCAAGCCATGGAAGAACTTGGACATTTTCAACTTCTAGCAATTGTGTGCAGATCCATCACCATCATGCTGAAACATAAGCTGATGGCTGTGGATGAATGTCACAATAATGGGCCTAAAGATCTCGTCACTGTCTCTGTGCATTCAAATTGCCATCGATAAAATGCAATTGTCCGTAGCTTATGCCTGGCCATACCATAACCAAACCGCCATCATGGGGCACTGTTCACAATGATATCAGCAAACCGCTCGCCCACACGACACCATACACGCTGTCTGCCATCTATCCAGTATAGTTGAAACTGATTCATCCGTCAAGCGCACACTTCAGAGTGCCAGTGGTTATTGAAGATGATCATTTGCCCACTGAAGTTGGTTAAGACTGCCGAAATGCAGTCCGGTCAAGACCCTGGTGGGGACGACGAGCATGTTGATGAGCTTCCCTGAGACTGTTTCTGACAGTTAGTGCAGAAATTCTTCGCTTGTGCAAACCCAGCTGTCCGGGTGGCTCGTCTCAGATCATCCCGCAGGTGAAGAAGCCGGATGTGGAGGTTCTGGGCTGGTGTGGTTAAGCATGGTCTGCGGTTGTGAGGACGGTTGGGCGTACTGCCACATTCTCTAAAATGAAGTTGGAGGTTGCTTATGGTAGAGAAATTAACATTCAATTCTCTGACAACAGCTCTGGTGGACAAACATTCCTGCAGTCAGCATGCCATTTGCATACTCCCTCAACTTGAGACAACTGTATCATTGTGTTGTGTGAGAAAACTGCACATTTTAGTGGCATTTTATTGTCCCGAGCACAAGGTGCACCTGTGTAATGAGCATGCTGTTTAATCAGCTTCTTGATATGTCATACCTGTCAGGTGGATGGATTATCTAGGCAAAAAAGGAATGCTCACTATCAGGGATGTAAACAAGTTAGTGCACAACATTTGATAGAAATAAGATTTTTGTGCATATGAACATTTCTGGGATCTTCTATTTCAGCTCATGAAACATGGGACCAACGTTTAACGTTTATATTTTTGTTCAGTATAGATATTAGAGTTGGAGACAATTTTATGCAATCCAGGACTTTGGGTGTGTGAGTGTGGTTTAAACATGCATGAAACATAGGAGACTGAATGGGAGAAGAAAAGGTATGTGAAAGTGCAGAGTAAAAACAACTCCAGGAGCTCATACTTTTCTTACATGGAGTTTTACCAGCAATTGGACGTTGGTTCTGATCGCTAGTGAGAAGAACCTGTTGAGTCAAACTTCTGTTCAATACTCCTGTGTTATATCAGAGGTTTTATAAACTCAAATGTTTGACAATTATGATTTAAATTAGCTTATATTATGATTTCTGATAATCAGGAATCCCTGATTAGTTTTTTTACTTCAGAAAACGAATAATGAAGTGATAATAGCGACCACCAGTCAGACTACATCATGAACCTACATATGACTAGCTGCTTTCACTATGTCTTCCTATTAAAATAGGCCAGTAGCCCATCCCCTAATGGTGACCACATCTCGAGTGGATATATGAAGTGTTGTTTATTGAGTTCAGAGCCTGTGGAATGATAGGAATCACATTTGGAGAAGAACAGGCTGCTGGTCTGACTGTTGCTATGTCTGGCAGATCTAGGATCAGATCTATGATGATGTTACCCTCTCCAGATCCTATCCTTAATCATCATGGATGAAACACAAAACTGACCAATGGGAGTGTGTGTGTGGCCACAAGTTCTGTCCTTGAGCTGTTCTTGTTTATTAATGTTCTGTAATATTTCATGTTTTGAGTCGACCCCAGGAAGAATAGCTCCTGCTTTCGCAATAGCTTATGGGGATCCAATAAAATACCAAAATACCCTCACTGACCTAGTCTGCACTGTCATAAGGGAGAGACTGGGGGAGCGATGTGGGGTGTATTCAGTGAGTAAACTGTGAATAGAGCTGACCAGATTCTGGATTCTACATTAAAAACAATTATATTGGTTCTACACTATACATGTCTTATTTTTTTCTCCCCAATTTCAATCTTGTCTTATCACTGCAACTCCCCAACAGACTCGGGACAGACCAAGGCCAAGTCATGCATCTCCCCAATTTCAATCTTGTCTTATTACTGCAACTCCCCAACAGACTCGGGACAGACCAAGGTCAAGTCATGCATCTCCCCAATTTCAATCTTGTCTTATTGCTGCAACTCCTCAACAGACTCGGGACAGACCAAGGTCAAGTCATGCATCTCCCCAATTTCAATCTTGTCTTATTGCTGCAACTCCTCAACGGACTCGGGACAGGCCAAGTTCAAGTCAAGCGTCCTCCGAAACATGACCCGCCAAACTGCGCTTCTTAACACCCGCCTGCTAAACCTGGAAACCAGCTTCACCAATGTGTTGGAGGAAATACCACTCAACTGATGACTGCAGTCAGCCTGCAGGTGCCCGGCCTGCCACAAGGAGTCGTTAATGCTTGACAAGCCAAGTAAAGCCCCTCCTGGCCAGAACCTCCCCTTACCCGGACAACGCTGGCCCTATGGGTGGTGGTGACACTGCCTGGGATCAAACCCGGGTCTGTAGTGATGCCTCAAGCTCTGCGATGCAGTGCCTTAGACCGCTGCGCCACTCGGGAGGCCCCTACACTATACATTTCCATCAGTAATACTACATCCTCCCTGAGGTTTATGAGTAAGGGGACTGGTATGTCAGTATGTGGCCAAACTAGACAGGACAGAAGTATAGCACATTTGAACTACAATTTGAACAGTAAACTCAAACCTTAACGGCAGAACAAGCAGCCGATGTACTACATGCTCATCAGTTTTGACACCTTTGACCTTTCTAGCGTGGTCATCGAATGACTATTGTATAGAAGCACTGGGAGGAGCATGTAGTAAATCAACTTATACAATATTGCATCTGAAACATTCTGAACATTTCAACCCACTGAATACATCCATGGTGGAAGAGTTGTTTCTCAGAGTGGGGGGGGGGGGGGTAGAAAAGTTTCCCATGCTGCACTCTAGCACAGTCACACTGGAGACCACTGACTTAGACCCCTGAAACCCCCTTCCCCCCCCTCACTCCCTCTTCTCCCAACCTTCGTCCTTCCCTCTCCATTCCCTGTGTCTTCCTTTTTCTCCCACCCCCCTTTCTCTATCACCCCTTTCCTCGCTCCTTCCCTCTCCACTCCCACATTCAACCGCCAATTCACTCTGTGAGAGCGCTCGGTCTTCCTCTATGTGCACACATGTTTTGCACTGTATGTGTACGCGCATGTATGTGAACGTGCTTCCGCAGCATGTATGTGTGTATGTGGGTTGGAATGACAGTGTGTGTTGAGGGAGAGTGGGAACTCCCTGAGCAGTGATCAGGATGAGCAGGAGGGGCAAGAGGGGTTCTATGAGCACAGAAACACATTCATGCTTCCCACATGCTGTATTGGCCATGGATCTTAAAGGCCCAGGGCAGTAAAAAAGTGATTTTCCTGTGTTTCATATATTTCCACACTATGGAGGTTAGAATAATACTGTGAAATTGTGACAATGCCCTTTTAGTGTAAGAGCGATTTGTAAAGTCCACCTGAAATTTCAGCCTGTTAAGTGGGAGCGAGTTTTGGCCTTCCACGATGATATATCCAAGCAGTAAATTAGTTAGACCAATAAGAGAGTTCCAAACCTCTGCCAACAGCACATTTTCCCTCTCCACTCAAACCACGCCCAGACTGTCCTAGTGTTGCTTTACTAAACATGTTTGTTCCAACAATTCTAGTTCTATGCTTGCAGTAGTCCCCTCCTACATACCTACAGGGACATGAGCCATAAGGAAATGGTTATGAACAACCAAGGGCTCTATTCAAGCAAAACCACTATCTAGTTGTTTCTGGGGCAGAAATGTTTTTTTGCATAGTGAAAGAGTGTACTGGAGCATAGAAGGAACTTGATGCACTGCTCAAGTGCTCATTCATCTAAATGCAAGTGTTCAGTTAAAAATGTAATGTAGCCCACAACTGATGGTCTGTCATTATGTAGAGAATTAATTCACCTATTGATTTGCTGATCTCTGTATTGATGTTTAGGGATTGAAATTGACTCACTAAGGTAATCTTTATTTGCTGATCTTCTTGGTTATGCTGAGCCATATCGCTGCAGCATTAGTGGCAGCACATAAACCTCTGAAAACAGCCTTAATAGAAAACGTCAGTCTTGGAAACAATGCACTTGCAGCCCTCAGCCTCTTTAAAGATTAAAAACCACATTAGAAAAGAACGAAAACAAAGAATCATCTTCAAGGTGGAACAATCTTATTTTATTTTCACAACCAGACCATCACCTTTAATACATTCCTTCAAACCACTTCTCACCACCAAGAAAATATAATAAGGTCACCTCCGTTTCAGAGTTAAAGAGGAAGGATTGAGAGAGTCCAAGCATGAATGTACATCATAGAATGTAGGCCGATTTCAAACGTTGTTACAATTCATCAGGCGTACACACCAAGGCAAACGTCTTGTCATACATAGTTACCACATAGTTACTGTAAGTGTTCTACTATGCAGTGTTATGTCTATATGGCTCAGAGGGCGATGATGGGTACACTTCTGCCCTGGCCACCCATCACCAAATCCCTTTAGTCAACCTACACTCAGAAAGAAAGGCATGTCTATTACCTGGGGTCTAATCATTATTCCAAAATGTTTCGCAACAGAAACTAGAATTTCTATTGGACAAATTCAGGTAGGTCCCACCCAGTTTAATTCCGTTTGCGTACGCTTGGTTCTGTTTGGTTCCTAGGGAATACATCCCAGGTCTCAGATTATCTGATTGCTACTTCACGGTCTTAGTTTTCCCTTTAGCCTTCTCAGATCAAAGTTGTACTCTTTTTTTATAAATTTTTTTTCTGCTGCGTCTGCCTTTTTTAGAACGTCATTGTCCATTTTTTTCTTCTAGTTTTTATTTTTATTTTCTCCGCCCATATCAGCTCAGTGGACACGTCACCTTCCGGAATGTCGTCTGCTATGACATCATTGACCATGATGTCATCGGCCGTCAGGTCTAAGTGGTTGAAGAATCCGCTTTGCTCAGCTCGCTGCCCATGACATCACACAGAAGCTTCTCCGCCATGGTTGCTGGCTTCTCCGGGGTTTCTTTGGACTCTTCTGGGACGGAGACAGAATTCCAGGCAGCCTTTACTTTGTCGTCATAGCATTCTGCACCCCCCAGGTCTGTGGGCTGGTCTGGGGCAGATCTGTGGGAGGGGGGAGCATCGAGGGGCTTAGGGGTCAGCTCAGGGACACCCAGGTCCAGAAGAGGGGCGGGGGAGGGGAAGGGCTCTGGAATGACTGGCTGTAGGAGGAACTCCTGGGAGAGGTTTGGCTCTGGGACAGCCTCCTGTTCTATGACGACTGGCTTTGGCTCCGGGACGACTGGCTTTGGCTCCGGGACGACTGGCTTTGGCTCCGGGACGACTGGCTTTGGCTCCGGGACGACTGGCTTTGGCTCCGGGACGACTGGCTTTGGCTCCGGGACGACTGGCACTGGTTTGCTGACTGACACCAGGGGCTCGGGTTCAGGCGGTGCTGGGGCTACTAGTGGGACGCTCACCAGCTCCTCCAATGAGGGCTCCGTCTCTGGCTGCTTGGGGGGCTCTGGCTCAGCCTCCTGTACCAGTGCTGGCACTGATTCGACTACTGGTTCAGTCGCCTCTGCAACCACCACTGGCGCATCAGCTACTGCCTCCACCACAGCTTCCTGCGTGTCGATTGCCTCCTCTGCAGCCTTCTGCTCGGCTGGTGCAGTGTCCCGTCTTCTGCTGATCTTGTTTCCCATGGTGCACCTGGAGACAATGAGACCGGCAGAGTGAGAGAGACACCTCAACCATGAGGAGAGGGCCCGACAGCGAGCAGATCAGGAGAGGGGGAAAAGGCCATTTGCACACCCAAACTTTGCACCGAGATAAACTGGGACAAAGTCCTGCTTCTTAAGGGTGGCTGTATACCTGTCCATTTACATGTATGTTACAGGTTTAACAGGTCTGGTGAATCAGTAATTTAAAGAATTATATTTAGTTTGTCGTCTTGGACACGGACTAGCACATGAGCTAATGAACTCAACAATGGATAAAATACATTCACCTTTCATTCACAGCTATTAGGTTGTGTGTGCTGGACTTTTCCCTGACCTTGTGCCTTGTTTGATTTTCCCAGCACCAGTTCCCAGTTTGGATGTGCTTATTGACTTAGTACGCCATAAATCATAGGCATCAGTGAGAGCAAGTAAACTAACTGTGGAAATTAGTGATGCACCGATATTACATTTTTGGTCAATACCGATATTTTCCTTTAAAAAAAAAAAAAACCTGATACCGATATTTAAAATTGTAACAGTCTTAAGCATTCTAGTACAGTTAAATAATTAACACACATGGACGCAGCAGTCTAAGGCACTGCATATCAGGCGTCACCAAAAAGTTTTTGGTTGGCATTTACAACACATGTCCCCCGTACCAGTAAAGCATAATCAAAACCTATTTCTTTCACTTCCTTGCTGTGCCATTTCTTTGCTACGGAACGCCGTTTGGGTCTCTGCGTACGGACCGCCGTTTGGGTCTCTGCGTACGGAACGCCGTTTGGGTCTCTGCGTACGGAACGCCGTTTGGGTCTCTGCGTACGGAACGCCGTTTGGGTCACTGCGTGTCAAAAAAGAATAGTATGACAAGTTGAAAACATTGACGTGTCTGGACATGAATATGACTGCACGCCACATAATTTAACGCGTTCATAATTTAACGTAGTTATTACATTGATTACACCATCACTTATTTCATGTCACAACGATACGTATGCGATGATGCTGGTAGTTCAGTACCTACAGTACTGGTCCTAAATAAAATCTAGCTAGCCCATGGATGCAAACAATGTTCTTCCGCAAAAACATACCAAAACGACAATCTGTTTCAGTAGCTATTAATTAGCTATATAGTTAGCTCGCTAGGTGTTATCTAAAATAACCTTAATTTATAAAGAGTTTTTATTTGATTAATGTTGGTCGGACCCATCTATGTGAAGCAAGCCACAATAGTGGACATTGCGGTTAGCCTTCAAAATAAAAGTATTTGTTTTAATTTGCATCACTGTCAATTACATACTTTTATGTTGAATGCAAACCGCAAATTCCACTATTGTGCCTAATCCTTATTGTGGCTAGCTTCACAACACAACCAAGTCCGGTCGAGCCTCACTGGCCAGATGAAGCTAGCTGGCTGCTTATAACGTTAGCTTTGGGCAACAGGGTTAAGTAGCGGGATAGTTATTTGTCATTAACTGAAGTTCAATTTCAATAGGCGAACAACAAGTGGCAACCTAGCTAATACTTACTCACAAGGATTCCTAAAGCATTGCTACGAATAATGAAATTGACTACAGTTTCTAGTGGAAGTTGCGGTCGAACAAATGATGCTTTATTACCAATGCGGTATGGCAAACACATCGTTTGTGGCTGGTGTTTTCAGACTTTAAAAAAAAAGCTTTGACAGTGCTACTGTATCTTTTTTGAAATGCAAAGACCCAAACTGTGTTCCATAGTATGCATGTCTTGAAGCTAATAGCAGTGACGCTATTACTAAGTAATTCCGGTAGGGCAACATCTGAAAATTAACGCACTTGGTAGTGTGTACCGGTGCCCGACCAGTCCGCGAACCCACGACAGAGAACAGTTGATTGTCAAGGGCATTGAATCCCATTATCTTGGCTTTAATGGATTTCGCCTTTTGAGTTGTCTCGCTGAAATGTTCTTACTCTTTCAAATGACAACTCAACTTGTTGACTGCTCGATCCCCACAGCAGACATTGTGGGCTAGGTTAAGAATGTGGTCTTGCACGTGTAGCGCAAAATGTCATTACGGCATGTACCTACATTATATTAGGTATGCACGTCAGCTTTGACGTTGGGTTTTCACTTCGGCACTTTTAGCTAATATTGGCCGATTTCGAAATGTTCACCGATATATTGTGCATCCCTAGTGGAAATAAGTGTTTGGTTATGTTATATAAATATTCATACACATAGCTCATATAAACAAAGACATTCCATCGCAAGAACACATACATCCAGCCATAAGACTGACCCCCTCTGTTCTCTTCTTTCACGACCCCCTCTGCTCTCTGGTATCAGATTTCCAGACACAAATATCTCCTTGTATAAACACACATCTCATCCCCCTCTACTGGCCAGTCCCAAGAGCAAAGGACTTTTGCTGTGCAAAAATGGGGCCCGCTCTGGCTAGAGCAAGGCCCGCCTCCAACCCTCCGACCAGTCAGAAGACCGAAACGACAAGACTCCACCTACTTTATTCTATGTATAAAAATGAATGTAACCTTTGTATAAGGTCTCTTTTTCACCTGACTCCTTGCCGAGTTATATGAATTAGATCCGTGCACGTAAAACTGCGGGACAAGATATCTTTGACTCATTAAAACTGTCTTTTGTTACAACTGAAATCCACTCTGTCCAGCGTCTGTGATTTGGTCTCAACTCTCCAGTATTTAAACACTAACAGTTACCAACTGATGAACACCGCTCTCATCGCCACAAGCTACACCAGTGAGGAGACGGTGTAGAGTGTAATATCTGAATCAACTTGTCTTATGCTGTCAGGGGTGGGAGGAGATACAGCATTTAGTCTACTTCTCAAAGTGGTTTTTCTGCTCTGTCACCAACAATAAACTGTGGATTTCGAGCTGGCTTATAATCATCGAACCATGGTGAGACTTGTCCCTGATGAACCAGTAATGTGACAACCACATCAGAATTATTTACACCACTGGCAGTTGCATTATCATTCTATTGTATGTGGTATAATTAGTGTGAGCTGTCCATGTCACTGAACTTCTGAGTAGTGGAATCCTTTGTTTCTACATGCATTTTTGGACTTATAAAATGAATGAGAGAGATCGAGATCGAGATAGAGATAGAGATCGAGATCGAGATAGAGATATATATATATATACATACATACACACACACACACCCCCACCCACTGATTCTTAAATAACAACTTATAAATGCCTCGTGAGGTTAGTTCAACTGTCATACACCATCAGAACCCAAAACACAAGCTTGTTTTACTTCAATGTTTGTAAACAAACACTGTATAGCCTAAAAACATGGTTAAAACTCATTTTGATATCATGGATGGTCATCAGTCCTTACATACCCAGCCCATTCTGTGAATTTGAGAGTGGTTTCATTTCTCCAGGCCCATCCCTAAGGTTTGTACCAAAATACAGGTGGGGTGACCATTATTATTCCAGGTCGCAATTGTAAATGAGAACTTGTTCTCAACTTGCCTACCTGGTTAAATAAAGGTGAAATAAATAAATTATTATTATTATTTCAATTAAGGATTCTAGCTTTAACCTATCCAATCCCTTCACAAATTACCAACGTGCATTTACTTCAAACAACTTCACTATTCTGCAAATGGTTGGTGCAATTCTGCAGAGACAAAAATGGTAAACTACTATGGTTAAATATTGGGATCATACTTAGGGGAATTTCACCAACCAAGTTGTGCTACACAGGTTAAGAGGCACTATTGACCTCGATGCATTGGAACATTATGTTCCATCCCGTGCAGGATCACGTGTCCGCTCTATGGAGCGTATAGTGAGTGTCCCGTTCGTCCCCCGTCCCCGTCCCCCGAGCTACAAGCGCACGTGCGTGGTATGTAGGCTACATGTCCATGGGCACCGCCGGTGCATGCGACGATTTAAAACAATCCTCGAAAACGCGTTGGAGTCAAACTACGCACTACGAAGAAACAAGAGATTCACACACTTGTGTTGCGCTCCAAATACAGTGCACGACAAATGCGCAAACAGTGAAATTGATTGTCTCAAGTAATGCGCGCAGTAAGATTTGGGGTTTAAATGGTTAAATATTCGTCAAACTGAACATGCACAAAAGCCACTTAAATTAATCAGTTATTGATGACGAATGTTTCTTAGGGAATCTCATTAAGCTAATTACCACCCAAACCACACGTTCCTCCAGCTGCTGTTTACTAGGCAGCACAAAAATGGGTCCCAGTCCGACATCGTCTACACACAGACAGCCCTCTAAACTCACCCATCACCAAAGTAACCCGAACACCGCACTGAGACCTCCACAGCTGCGCATATTCATACAAATTAGCATTAATAAACGGGGAATGAGCGGACCTTGTGTTCAGGAGATGAAATTGAACGGAGAAAGAACAAAAGAGAGCTGATGAGGTAGGCGGGGTCGCCGATTGCTGAACAAGCTGAAACAGCCTCGAGTGAAAAGCACACTAACATAAAACAGCAGGCTAATCTAAAAATAACAAAAAAAATACATAAATACAATGACTTTTCGTCATTATAGAGTGCAGTGTAGAGAAGATATTTACTAACCTTGGTAGCGGAATTAAAACGTGAATTTAGCCGTGCTAGAGAGCGGAAAGTTCTTCTTGCGCTCTCACGACTTGGCGAGGCACGCACAGACTGAAGGGGAGGAAAGTTTGGACAGAGGTTTAGTGCGTGTTGTCTGGGATGTGTGTATTTGTGCGCGCGCCCACTGTCGCTCGTACGCCCGGAGACTGTGACCATGTTCCAACAGATAAATGTATCCTTCCTTCCCTCCATCCTTCCTTCCTTATTTCATCCCCACTTCCTCTCCTTCTTGAATGGTCCACTGGTCTGGATGTATGAAAGCTATAAAGTGGAATCTTTCCTTTCACCTGGCCAATCATTTGAGATCAGTGATTTCTTCAGGGAGCTGTTGGAAGGATGCATTATGAAAGTATTGTAACAACTACACATGTTTTTTCTCTCAAATAGACAACCTCCTCCTAATGAATGTGATGGAGTGGGCACTATTACTGGGATGTTTGTCTCTCTCAATTTTTCAATTTAAGGGGCTTTATTGGCATGGGAAACATATGTTTACATTGCCATAGCAAGTGAAATAGATAATAAACAAAAGTGAAATAAACAAGAAAAAATGTGTCATTGTTGTTCATTTTCTTAGGCTGTCTGCTTGAAATGTTTAGATTTTAAAGGGAAGCTGAGAGGTCAAATATACTGTTTAGGTTTTCTACTACAAAGTTTACACCTTCACTATTAAAGTGAAACGTTTTGTCCAGGAAGTTGTCTAAAGGGATTTAATTTTGTCACGCCCTGACGGTAGAGAGCCTTTTAATGTCTCTATTTGGTTTGGTCAGGGTGTGATTTGGGGTGGGCATTCTATGTTTTGTTTTCTATGATTTAGTGTTTCTATGTTTTTGGCCTGCTATGGTTCTCAATCAGGGACAGCTGTCTATCGTTGTCTCTGATTGGGAACCATACTTAGGTAGCTCTTTCCCTCCTTTCTTTGTGGGAAGTTGACTATGTTTTGCAGTGCAGTGCAGTGCAGTGCAGTGCAGTGCAGTGCAGTGCAGTGCAGTGCAGTGCAGTGCAGTGCAGTGCAGTTTTTGATTAAAAGAAAATGTACGCTTACCACGCTGCACCTTGGTCCTCTCCTTTCAACAGCTGTGACAAATTTGTTGTTATAAATAGTTTTTTTGGTAGGTTTCCACACTACTTTCCTTCCATCTATAGCATTTCTTAATATTATTCAGTTCCTTTGGCTTTGATGCCTCATGATTGAGTATTGCTCAGACTATGATCTGATAGGGTTGACTGTGAACATTGCGTGAGATTCTGGTTTGAGGTCAGGGATAAAGTAGTCTACAGTACTACTGCCAAGAGATGAGCTTTAGGTGTACCTACCGTAGCAGTCCCCTCAAAGCCTACCATTGACTATGTACATACCCAGCATGCGATAGAGCTGCAGGAATTGTCACCTGTTTTTGTTGGTTATGTTGTGCCTAGGGGGGCATATGGGGAATGGAGGGAATGCTGTCCCCTCCAGGTAGATGTTTTTCCCCCTGTGTGCTGAAGGTGTCAGGTTCTTGTCCAAATTAGCATACCCCCTGAGTCCCTTCCCTGTTTCACACCTGGTAGTTTAAGGAATTGGACCACCAGCTCTCTGTAACCTAGAGGGCAATCAGTGGGTCCCTCTCCTCTATACCATGTTTCTTGTTGGATGACAATGTCTGTATTTCTGATTTATTTGGTGAAGTCCAGGTTCCTGCTCTTCAGGCCAAAGGCAGATGACCTCAGACCTTGGATATTCCAGGATGAGATAGGGAAGGCTTTGTGTTCCTTAAAGTGTCCAATGTTGTGTGGTTTGGCCTCAGACCAGTAAGTGTGAGCAGAGCCTGCTTAGCATCTGGAACATGCCATTGGCTTGGGCTAGTGTAAGAGTGGGGGTTGGGCCTGTTTGCCTGTTCACAGCCTGAGTGTGTGTGTGACTTTCATGTTGAAGCCCTCTTTGTGGGAGTGGTGGGCAGGAGGGGCATAGGTCTGATCTGGGGGGGCCTATATGAGGTGTGCGCACGGTTTGTTTGCGGGGTATTGATTGGTTGGGGTGTGGATGTGGCTGGTGATGCTGTGGTCTGGATGTAGGTCCTCTCGACGTAGGCCTCTCTTTCTTTCTCGCTCCTCTCGCTCTCTGTCTCTAGCCTCCTCACCCATTTAGAACATGGGTTTCATAAATTGGTTTGGCCTGTCTCCTGGCAAGCAGTGAAGCTATTGCAGGAGATTTTTCTAACACTGAATGGAATGAATGAAACAAACATTTGGACTGACTTGTAATACCCTGGAATGATTGGTCTGAGTTTTATTTATTTTTTATTTATTTTTTCACCTTTATTTAACCAGGTAGGCTAGTTGAGAACAAGTTCTCATTTGCAACTGCGACCTGGCCAAGATAAAGCATTGCAGTGTGAACAGACAACAACACAGAGTTACACATGGAGTAAACAATAAACAATAAACAAGTCAATATCATAGTAGGAAAAAAAAAATCTATATACATTCTGTGCAAAAGGCATGAGGTAGGCAATAAATAGGCCAAAGGAGTGAATAATTACAATTTAGCAGATTAACACTGGAGTGATAATTGATCAGATGAACATGTGCAGGTAGAGATACTGGTGTGCAAAACAGCAGAAAAGTAAATAAAATAAAAACAGTATGGGGATGAGGTAGGTATATTGGGTGGGCTATATACCGATAGACTATGTACAGCTGCAGCAATCGGTTAGCTGCTCAGATAGCAGATGTTTAAAGTTGGTGAGGGAGATAAGTCTCCAACTTCAGAGATTTTTGCAATTCGTTCCAGTCGCAGGCAGCAGAGAACTGGAAGGAAAGGCGGCCAAATGAGGTTTTGGCTTTAGGGATGATCAGTGAGATACACCTGCTGGAGCGCATGCTACAGGTGGGTGTTGCCATCGTAACCAGTGAACTGAGATAAGGCGGAGCTTTACTTAGCATAGACTTGTAGATGACCTGGAGCCAGTGGGTCTGGCGACGAACATGTAGCGAGAGCCAGCCGACTAGAGCATACAGGTCGCAGTGGTGGGTGGTATAAGGTGCTTTAGTAACAAAACGGATGGCACTGTGATAAACTGCATCCAGTTTGCTGAGTAGAGTATTGGAAGCTGTTTTGTAGATGACATCGCCGAAGTCGAGGATCGGTAGGATAGTCAGTTTTACTAGGGTAAGTTTTGCGGCGTGAGTGAAGGAGGCTTTGTTCCAAAATAGAGTTGACAACACTAATGCTCCAGTGCTGTATTCACTATAGTTTGGCCCAGTGTGGTTGGCCCTAACTATCAGAGACATTTGCATAATGTGACCAACAGGTTTAAACCCAGGTCATCTGAGCACCACATTACCTTGGGGGAGCTAACACAAGTCTTCAGGTCTGAAACAAGGTTACTCATCATATGACGTGGATCACCGAAACACCTTTGTTACATACACTATGTTAGACGCCAGTGGTTCAAGTTTTGTAACTTCCATGTTAATGCTGTGCCTCTAAGTGAGTGTACCAGAAGATTGCCCTGAACCCCTGAGGCCTGCCTTCCTGATACAAAGTACGCTCAATCACAATCTCACTTCCTGTTTGTCCTGGTATCTATTTCCTGGTTCTAGAAGATGGTTAACTTGTTATCAGCGAGGAAGAGGTGAAGTGAGAGGGTTATCTCTTGCCAAAATAAGGCAATGTGTTTCTATCGGCTTAAGCAGACCTACGCTTGCTGCCTGCCGAGACAACGACTCCCATTGTTAGGGCAGAGACTCCAGGGCTACCATATTACTATGGCTGACCCAGTAAAGCAATACATTTCACTGCACCTATCCGGTGTATGCGACAAAAAAAAGTATGTTTTTCATTTTATTATGAGCACCTTATTATATACAGATCTGTTATCATGTCTGAATGAAAACATGGAAACCGGTAGCAATTTCTATTTCCTTGTGCAATAATGTGGTTACTGCAGTAAGTTTAATCATCAGCTCCCATCCTCACACCTTTTACTCAGTATCCATGACTTACAGTCCTCACCATATGTATACTGAACAAAAATATAAATGCAACATGCACCAATTCAAATGATTTTACTGAGTTACAGTTCATATAAGGAAATCAGTCAATTGAAATAAATCCATTAGGCCCCACTCTATGGATTTCACATGACTGGGCTGGGCCTTGAAGGACTTTGAAGCCAGGCCCACCCACTGGGGAGCTGGCTCAGCCAATCCCCACAAAAGGTCTTTATTACAGACAGAAATACTCCTCAGTTTCATCAGCTGTCCGGGTTGCTGGTCTCAGACGATACCGCAGCTGAAGAAGCCGGATGTAGAGGTCCTGGCCTGGCGTGGTTATACGTGGTCTGCGTTTGTGATGCCGGTTGCAAGTACTGCCAAATTCTCTAAAACGATGTTGAAGGCAGCTTATGGTAGAGAAAGGAACATTACACTCTCTGGCAACAGTTCTCATGGACATTCCTGCAGTCAGCATGCCAATTGCATGCTCCCTCAAAACTTTGGCATTGTGTTGTGTGACAAAACTGCACATTTTAGAGTGGCCTTTTATTGTCCTCAGCACAAGTTGCACCTGTGTAATGATCATGCTGTTTAATCAGCTTCTTGATATGCCACACCTGTCAGGTGGATGGATTATCTTAGCAAATGAGAAATGCTCAATAAGAGGGATGAAAACAAATTGGTGCACAACATGTGAGAGAAATATAGTTTTTGTGCGTTTGGATGGGAGAACTTTTATTTCATGGGACCAACAATTTACATGTTGCGTTTATATTTTGGTTCGGCATAGATATTAGTTTGATACAATTTTATGCAATCCAGGACTTTGGGTGTGTGAGTGTGGTTTAAACATGCATGAAACATAGGAGACTGAATGGGAGAAGAAAAGGTATGTGAAAGTGCAGAGTAAAAACAACTCCAGGAGCTCACATAAAAGTCTAATTTTAGCTCTATTCTCCAGTAATTTGGATTTGAGATCAAATGTTTAATATGAGGTGACAGTACTGAATGTCACCTTTCATTTGAGAGTATTTATATACTTACAGTTGAAGTCGGGAGTTTACATACACCTTAGTCAAATACATTTAAACTCAGTTTTCACAATTCCTGACATTTAATTCTAGTAAAAATTCCCTGTTTTAGGTCAGTTAGGATCACCACTTTATTTTAAGAATGTGAAATGTCAGACTAATAGCAGAGAGAATGATTTATTTCAGCTTTTATTTCTTTCATCACATTTCCAGTGGGTCAGAAGTTTACATACACTCAATTAGTATTTGGTAGCATTGCCTTCAAACTGTTTAACTTGGTTTGAACGTTTCAGGTAGCCTTCCACAAGCTTCCCACAACAAGTTGGGTGAATTTTGGCCCATTCCTCCTGACAGAGCGGGTGTAACTGAGTCAGGGGTGTAGGCCTCCTTACTCACACACTTTTTCAGTTCTGCCCACACATTTTCTATAGGATGAGGTCAGGGCTTTGTGATGGCCACTCCAATACCTTGACTTTGTTGTCCTTAAGCCATTTTGCCACAACTTTGGAAGTATGCTTGAGTTCATTGTCCATTTGGAAGACCCATTTGCGACCAAGCTTAACTTTCTGACTGTCTTCAGTTGTTGCTTCAATATATCCACATAATTTTCCTCCCTTATGATGCCATCTATTTTGTGAAGTGCACCAGTCCTTGCAGTAGCAAAGCACCCCCACAACACGATGCTGCCACCCCCGTGCTTCACGATTGGTATGGTGTTCTTCGGCTTGCAAGCCTCCCCATTTTTCCTCCAAACATAACAATGGTCATTATGGCCAAACAGTTATTTTTTTGTATCATCAGACCAAAGGACATTTCTCCAAAAAGTACGATCTTTGTCCCCATGTGCAGTTGCAAACCGTTGTCGGGCTTTTTTATGGCGGTTTGGAGCAGTGGCTTCATCCTCGCTGAGCGGCCTTTCAGGTTATGTAGATATAGGACTCGTTTTACTGTGGATATAGATACTTTTGCACCTGTTTCCTCCAGCATCTTCACAAGGTCCTTTGCTGTTGTTCTGGGATTGATTTGCACTTTTCGCAACACAGTACGTTCATCTCTAGGAGACAGAATGCGTCTCCTTCCTGAGCGGTATGACGGCTGCGTGGTCCCATGGTGTTTACACTTGCATAGTATTGTTTGTACAGATGAATGTGGTACTTTCAGGCATTTGGAAATTGCTCCCAAGGATGAACCAGACTTGTGGAGGTCTACAAATCTTTTTCTGAGGTCTTGGCTGATTTCTTTTGATTTTCCCATGATGTCAAGCAAAGAGGCACGGAGATTGAAGGTAGGCCTTTAAATACATCCACAGATACGCCTCCAATTCACTCAAATTATGTCAATTAGCTTATCAGAAGCTTCTAAAGCCATCATATCATTTTCTGGAATGTTCCAAGCTGTTTAAAGGCACAGTTAACTTAGTGTATGTAAACTTCTGACCCACTGGAATTGTGATACAGTGAATAATAAGTGAAATAATCTGTCTGTAAACAATTGTTGGAAAAATGACTTGTCATGCACAAAGTAGATGTCTTAACCGACTTGCCAAAACTATAGTTTGTTAACAAGAAATGTGTGGAGTGGTTGAAAAACGAGTTTTAATGACTCCAACCTAAGTGTATGGAAACGTCTGACTTCAACTGTACATTATATGTCTTACCATTTAGAGATAATAAAAGCATAATAAAATGCATTTTATGTATCTGGTTCCCCCATTTGAACAAGTCATAAGTATTTGTGGTCTGGTGGTGGAAAAAGTACCCAATGATGATGTAAAAGTAAAGATACCTTAATAAAAAATGACTCCAGTACAAGTCACCCAGTAAAATACTTATTGAGTAAAAGTCTAAAAGTATTTGTTTTTAAATATACAGTGCATTCGGAAAGTTTTCAGACCCCTTGACTTTTTCCACATCTTGTTACGTTACAGCCTTATTCTAAAATTAACTAAATAAATGTTTTTGTTCTGCTCATCAATCTACACACAATAGCCCACCATGACAAAGCAAAAAAAAAAATGTTTTTTACATTTTTGCAAACGTCTAGCAGGTGTCAGTAAAGCACCTTTTATGTGCTTGCTATGTTTCATGCATAAGTCCCTCACTAAATAAATAGTAGTTCTCTGTGCACTGTGAGGGTAAGGAGTACTTTGAACCAGGAAAATACTCTGTGTAAACAAATAGGCCTAGAACTGAACAGTGGCATAAAACTGCTAAGGTAACGGAAGATGACAGAATTCCTAGCTGTCTGACTGATAAAGATAGAATATTACTTGTTAGATACTACTGCACTGTCGGAGCTAAAAACACAAGCATTTCCTTACACCTGTGATAACATCTGCTAAACATGTGTGTGTGTGACCAATAACATTTTATTTGATTTGAATTTTGTTCTCAAAATGTGTTTAGTGGAATTCAGGTTGAGTCTGCATGTAATTTCTGGACTATTAAGCGCACCTTAATAGCCACACCCCCCTTATAAGCCGCACCCACTGAATTATTAAAAAATATGTATTTTGTACATAAATAAGCCGCACATGTCTATAAGCCGCAGGTGCCTACCGGTACATTGAAACAAATGAACTTTACACAGCCTTTAAATGAAACACGGCTTGTAACAAAAATAAATAGGCTTTTAAATGAAACACGGCTTGTAACAAAAATAAATAGGCTTTAACGAAACACGGCTTGTAACAAAAATTTAAAAAATAGCAGTAAACAGTAGCCTACCAAGAAAGTCATTGGTCACTTCCTCCTCCGGTGCAGTGAAACCACTGAAGTCATATCCTTCGGTGTCGGAGTTGAATAGCCTCAGAATTGCTTCATCCGATGTTGGATCGTTTTCATTGTCGATCGCCTCACTTTCATCCGGAGGCAAATTCCCCGCTGAGCTCATGCTGCCCTCTTCAACACGCAGCAGTCCAGCCTTTCGAAACCTGTTGATGATAGTGGATTTTTTGACAATGCTCCACGCTGTCAGGACCCACTGGCAGACTTGACCATAAGTTGCTCTTCGCATGCGGCCCGTTTTAGTGAAGGATTTCTCCCCACTTGTCATCCAAGCCTCCCACTGAACACGGAGCGCCACCTTAAATGCACGATTTACACTGATGTCGAGTGGCTGCAAATACTTTGGGCCATCTGCCTTTCTTCCCTCTGAAAGCTTTTGTTGTCTTTTTGCACTGAGTCAGTTCCTCACACTGCTGTTTCCAACGTCTTATCATCGACTCATTAAGGCCAAGCTCCCGTGCAGCAGCTCTATTTCCTTTTCCAACAGCCAGATCGATCGCCTTCAACTTGAAAGCTGCATCATATGCATTTTTCCGTGTCGTTGCAATGATGAGGGTGACAAAATGACTACCGTAATCAGAATGATGGGAAGTTTGAGCGCGCTCGATTTACGTCACATTATGTGACGGAGCTCAGTTTTTTTGGCGGCATGAATCTTGTGAAAGCGGGAAAAATCCATAAATTAGCCGCGTCGTTGTATAAACCGCGAGGTTCAAAGCGTGGGAAAAAAGTAGCGGTTTATAGTCCGGAAATTACGGTAGATGTGGTTAGTTTTTCCTAGTGTAGCAAGGTTTTCTTTAATTGCTGCAATGTTATCTAAAGGCCTTTGCAGACTGTATGATTTTAGCCATCTTACAGCAAGATTGTTTCCATCGCAAACAAAATATACATGTCGTGGGCAAATCATTAGGCAGTAAACATTTGTCGGGTGTCTTGGCTCGTTCAGTCTGTCAGGGTCTAGGTCTGCCTAAATAAATGCAGTGCAGCACATATTTCTCAATGCCAGAAACGCATATAATAGTAACTTTACTCTTACCTTCTCCTTTGTACCAGCTTTACGCTCATTTGATCTAAAACCACCAGTCAACACAGCATCAGCACAGGGAGAGGAGCTACCAGTTGACCTAGCTTCAAGACGAGTATATACTGGAGCTACCAGTCAACTAAGATTCAAGAAGAGGAGATAGAGGACCTACCAATTCACCTAGCTCCAAGATGAGGTGATAGAGGAGCTACCAGTCGACCCAGCTTCAAGAAGAGCAGATAGAGGAGCTACCAGTCGACCTAGCTTCAAGATGAGGCGATAGAGAAGCTACAAGTTGACCTCGTTTCAAGATGAGGAGTTAGAGGAGCTACCAGTCGACCTAGCTTCATGAAGAGGCGATAGAGGAGCTACCAGTTGACCTAGCTTCCTGATGAGGAGATAGAGGAGCTACCAGTCGACCTAGCTTCATGAAGAGGCGATAGAGGAGCTACCAGTTGACCTAGCTTCCTGATGAGGAGATAGAGGAGCTACCAGTCGACCTAGCTTCAAGATGAGGAGTTAGAGGAGCTACTAGTCGACCTAGCTTCAAGAAGAGCAGATAGAGGAGCTACCAGTCGACCTAGCTGAGGAGATGAGGCGATGGAGAAGCTACCAGTCGACCTAGCTTCAAGATGTGGCGATAGAGGAGCTACCAGTCCACCTAGCTTCAAGACTAATACACACACAAACGTATGCATGCACACACACACTTACACACATATGTAACTTAAGCAAATGGTCTTCATCTTCTGGCCATGTAAGAAGAGTGCATGTGACAACAGCTGTACACCGCCTTCTTTTTTTTTTGTTTTTTTTTTTAAAATTTTTACCCCTTTTTTCTCCCCAATTTCATAGTATCCAATTGTTGTAGTAGCTACTATCTTGTCTCATCGCTACAACTCCCGTACGGGCTCGGGAGAGACGAAGGTTGAAAGTCAAGCCGCTGCTTCTTTAACACAGCGCACATCCAACCCGGAAGCCAGCCGCACCAATGCGCCGGAGGAAACACCGTGCACCTGGCCACCTTGGTTAGCGTACACCAGCCCGCCACAGGAGTCGGTGGTATACAGAATATAGCGCTATTTGGTAAAAGACCTAGTCCATATAATGGCAAGAACAGCTCAAATAAGCCAAGAGAAATTACAGTCCATCATTAGTTTAAGACATGAATGTCAGTAAATATGGAAAATGTCACAAACTTAGAAAGTTTCTTCAAGTGCAATCGCAAAAAACATCAAGCGCTATGATGAAACTGGCTCTCATGAAGACCGCCACAGGAAAGGAAGACCCAGAGTTTCCTCTGCTGCAGAGAATAAGTTCATTAGAGTTACCAGCCTCCGAAATTGCAGCACAAATAAATGCTTCACGGGAGTTCAAGTAATAGACACATCTCAACATCAACTGATCAGAGACAATGTGAATCAGGCCTTCATGGTCAAATTGCTGCAAAGAAATTACTACTAAAGGACGCCAATAAGGAAAAGAGACTTGCTTGGGCCAAGAAGAATGAGCAATGGACATTAGACCGGTGGAAATTTGTCCTTTGGACTGGAGCCCAAATTGGAGATTTTTGGTTTCAACCTCTGTGTCTTTGTGAGATGCGGTGTGGGTGAACGGATTATCTCCACATGTGTATTTCCCACCATGGAGCATGGAGGAGGAGGTGTTATGGTGTGGGGGTGCTTTGCTGGTGACACTGTCTGTGATTCATTTAGAATTCAAGGCACACTTAACCAGCATGGCTACCACAGCATTCTGCAGCGATACGCCATCCCATCTTGTTTGGGCTTAGTGGGACTATCATTTGTTTTTCAACAGGACAATGACCCAACACACCTCCAGGCTGTGAAAGGGCTATTTGAACAAGAAGGAGAGTGATGGAGTGCTGCATCAGATGATCTGGCCTCCACATTCCCCCGACAACCAAATTGAGATGGTTTGGGATGAGTCGGACCGCAGAGTGAAGGAACAGCAGCCAACAAGTGATCAGTATATTGTTGGAACTCCTTCAAGACTGTTGCAAAAGCATTCCAGATGAAGCTGGTTGAGAGAATGCCAAGAGTGTGCAAAGCTGTCATCAAGGCAAAGGGTGGCTATTTGAAAAATCTCAAATATAAAATATATTTTAACACTTTTTTGGTTATAACATGATTCCATATGGGTTAGTAGTTTTGATGTCTTCACTATTAAAATTGCAACAATAAAGAAAAACTCTTGAATGAGTAGGTGTTCTAAAACATTTGACCGGTAGTGTAGATCACAAACAGAGTGTGATGAAACACATGGATGGACAGAGGTATGTCAGTGCAGGGGGACCGTAGACATCCGTGTCATGCTTCTGTTCTTTTACACGCGTGTTGTTGTTTATTTAACAAAATTGGGTGTTGCAATATACCGTTTTTCCCTTTGGAAGAGTGGGCTATGTTGACAGTCCAACAACCGTAGCGATTTCATGTATGCCTATACAGTGTGCTAGGTCATTCATGTAATCTGTCTCCCCCTCAGTGTTGCTGCTGCTGCTGTTCCTGCGGAAGAGGAGACCAGTGAAGAAGAACGTCCTGCTGAAGGAAGAGGAAGTCAAAGACAACATTTACTACTGTGATGAGGAGGGGGAGGAGAGGATTACCAGATGAGAGGAGAAGAGAGGAGAGGGGGAAGGAGAGAAGAGGATGGGGAAGAGGTGAAAGAAGAGCATAGTCTTACTATTGAGAGAGGCCGACATAGTCAGATCTGGCTTTCAAGAGAAGACAGACTATTAGAAAGAGGAGGAAGGGTAGCGCTACTAAGGTACACAATAGTACATTTTGGTAGATAGAAGGTGCTGTTTGGTAAAAGGGGTAAATTGGTCATCAAAAAGAAAGGAGGACCAAGACAGACTATGTTGGGGCGGCAGGTAGCCTAGTGGTTAGCGTGTTGCGCCAGTAACTGAAAGGTTGCTAGATCAAATCCCCGAGCTGACAAGGTAAAAATCTGTTGTTCTGCCCCTGAACATGGCAGTTAACCCACTGTTCCTAGGCTGTTGTTGTAAATAAGAATGTGTTCTTAACTGACTTGCCTAGTTAAATAAAACATTTAGAAAATGTTCACACTGCCCACAAAATGAGATGGAAACTGAGCTGCACATTGTAACCTCCCGCCAAATGTATGACCATATTAGAGACACATACACTGACCCACAAAGAATTAGAAAACAAATCTAATTTTGATAAATATATATAAATATAAATATATAAATATATATAAATACCACAGTGTGCCATCACAGCAGCAAGATTTGTGACCTGTTGCCACAAGAAAGGGGCAATCAGTGAAAAACAAACACCATTGTTGTCACGCCTGCTCTCGCTTTTCCACCCTGGCGCTGGAGGACTCCCCAGCATTACATTTGCTCAGTACATTGTTTTCACTGAGGAAATGTACAAGTCTGCTGTTAATGATAATGCAGAGGATTTTCCAAAGGTTGCTATTGACGCATATCCCACGGTAGTTATTGGAGTCAAATTTGTCACCACTTTTGAGGATTGTGGTAATCATTCCCTGGTTCCAAATATTGGGGAAAATGTCAGGGCTAAGGATGATGTTAAAGAGTTTAAGTATAGCCAATTAGAATTTGTTGTCTGCATATTTTATAATTTCATTGGGGATACCATCAACACCACAGGCCTTTTTTGGGTTGGAGGGGTTTTATTTATAATCTAACATAATCTACCTTCTCTTTCAAGACTATAATCTGAGTCAGCTCCAGAGAGGTCTGAATAACCGTCCTGAGAATGTTGTGCCGACGTGGCCCCTATGGCTGGACCCCCACCCTTGTGCCGTCCACGAACACCTTTATAAAAAACACCTTCATAATAAGGTATTTGCAGGCTAACAATAACATACAATTCCTAATGTGATGAGTAGGACAAGATTCGGTAACAGTAGTCACTGCAGTCTAAAGTCAATTTCAATAAAAGTGTCAAAAGTATATAATTCCTCCTGTCTAGACATAAATCAATCAAATCATTAAACATACTTCACCAGAGAGCATGACTTAGCCACAGAGGATCATTAGCTTTTTTTTTTTTAAAGCTGTGGATCGTTTCAAATCATAAGCCTGTAGGCCTATCTATATACACAGTTTGGGCAGTGTGCGTGGAAATAAGGGAAAGGGCCTGGCTGATTATTGAGATGTGGCTGCCAGTGAAAAGCAATGCATCTAAAATATGTGTAAAGATAGTGTCTTCAGTATAATTTGAAATGTTGAGACAAGAAGAACGGGAGGGGGGTGTATGGCAAAGATATAGGCTCATCTCGCACCAAAATGCGCTCAGCTCTCCATAATGCACTGAGTTGTCTCCCACCAATTCTTGCACAGTCATTGTTTTTTTGTGTTAATTGTTTTCCCTTTGATTGTTTATTTTCCCCATTACATTAACCACATGACAATGATTTTGAGAAACAAAAACATTATTCAACATTATTCAATTATTCAACACTGTTCAACAAATGTGCGCATATGAAAATCACAACTGGCAGGTAGATCGGTAGAAATGGTCAAATCCATTGTAAGCTTCCTCAAACTTGAAACTCAAACTTAAAACTCACAACTCTAGGAACAGACCATTGTGAAAAGAGAGCACATTGCTTTGTACTGCATAATTACAATGGGTGTGTGTGAGAGAGTGATAAGGAGAAGGTGTGTTGTCACTAAGATTGTGCCTATTAAAACTGAGCACAAATGATCAGCTATGCGTCTTGCTTGCTATGGGCAGGAGCAGGCCTGCAAGCTGAGGGCAACAGAATGCTATGTTCCTTATTTTATATTTTTCCCGTTCCCTTCTCACCAAGTTTACAATTGTAAACTAATAGAAAAAGTGAAGAACTAATTGCAAGCACTGTTCCAGATCACTTGATATCCACCACAAGTGGGAGAGAAGAGAAACTAAACTGTCTATACAGCAAAGCGTGTGTCCGACTCCAAACCCCCACAACTGAATAGATAAGAGCATATCACGCCCCCCAAGAAGCGTATACCTGGTTCAAATCCAGGCTGCATCACATCCGGCCGTGATTGGGAGTCCAATTGGCCCAGTGTCATCTGGGTTTCGCCGGGGTGGGGTCTCATTGTAAAGAAGAATTTGTTCTTAACTGAGTTGCCTAGTTAAATTGAAAAAATCAGTCTAGTACAATAAAAAAATGCAATATAATGAAAATAACTCAAATAATCCCTTCCCTCCTAACCTTTTTTAAAATTGTATTTTACCTTTATTTAACTAGGCAAGTCAGTTAAGAACAAATTCTTATTTTCAATGACAGCCTAGGAACAGTGGGTTGACTGCTTGTTCAGGGGCAGACCAACATACCTTGTCAGCTCAGGGATTTGAACTTGCAACCTTCTGGTTACTAGTCCAACACTAACACTCTAACCACTAGGCTACCCTGATTAAGCCTTTATCAATTAAACGAGGGCCAAGGTCCTCTCAATGTTTTAGCAGACCTGTTAGACCATAAACATAATTTCCACCAATTAGGAAGCATGTCCATAACATTCAAATCCTGAGCTCATTCAAACACCATTCATATTTATTAAACTTTTTATTGTGAATAAACTCTTGCCACAATGATTGAGTTCTATAAAGTCTGCTTTTGTGAAGTTTAAATACAATTTTCACCAAGTTATCACCAGTTATTCTTATTGTAGTGTCTGTAATGGATGTCACTGTTTGATTTGATTTGACCTTTGCCACAGTCCTGGGGGGATGATAACCTAAAAGGGTGACAGCAGCATACGTACATCCAGTACATTTAACATGGGCAAAGTGTCTGAAAGTTTATGCTGTGATGGAATTTGTTTTTTTAAAACTTTTCTAATAACCGTTTTCTGTGTTCATGCGTGACTCACTGAGCGAATCCTTACTATCAGTATCTGCAATTTGGCAGTACACCTAGACCGTTATTTTGAGGACAAAAGATATCTCAGTTTCAAGGTCTTAGCTGAGAGAAGAAGCCTTGTGAGGTATTGATTTGTCACATGGATGACCCAGTGTTGGTTGGCCACATGAATAAAGCAAACGTTAATGATGAATTATTTATGAATAAGCTAAATCATGCAAATATGACCTGTCTGCAGTATATAAGAGAACTAACGGGACTGCCCCGGAAGAGCTCCTGACAGTCGTTCACTATGGTGCGTCAAGTTTGTTGGAACCTCTCCAGCGTGCTTACAATAAACAATGATTAAGGTTGACTTTGAGTGTCCCTGTGTAAGAATTTCTATGACAATGTGATGAGAGAAGAATACCTACACAGAGCACACCAATTAAAACTCTGTGGTTGAAACTTGACCAAAATAAAAGCATTACAAGTGTAGCAATATCAAAATTCAGGGAAGTTTAATACGACCCTCACAGAATTAAGAGGAATCACAACAGGTGACAAGTGGGCAAACATGCATTTAGGAACAAATATTTCTGTAAGCACAACTCCACTCCAGTTACATTTTTTTTAAAGCTTATAAGATCAACATTGACTTGTAAATGATTACTCTGGCCTTACCTGCAACAAGAAGAAGCTCAATCCAAACTGTGATCTGGCAAATCACAACATTTAATTTATGCATGAATTACCCTTTTAGTGTCAAAGTGTCTTGGCTGATAACGTTGACAATGTTGATAAATGCTGATAGGGTAAATGCCAAGGTAACATATAGTTCCTGTAGTGCAGAAAGTATGACCCTGTCCTAGTTATTCTCTGTGTAAAGGTATGTTACTGCTCCAATGAAAGTCTAATCTCTTGGGGCGGGGATGACCTTGTTTACTGGACACATACTGTATACTGGAGATGTAATGGTTAACTAGTGTTAACCATTAACTAGCCTACTGTCTGTAGGAGCAGAGAAACCCCTCAGTCTGTTTGTGCAAGCATAATTGCCTAGCATTAGCACACTGCCTAGCCCTCTCATTGTTAATACATACAGTGCCTTGCGAAAGTATTCGGCCCCCTTGAACTTTGCGACCTTTTGCCACATTTCAGGCTTCAAACATAAAGATATAAAACTGTATTTTTTTGTGAAGAATCAACAACAAGTGGGACACAATCATGAAGTGGAACGACATTTATTGGATATTTCAAACGTTTTTAACAAATCAAAAACTGAAAAATTGGGCGTGCAAAATTATTCAGCCCCCTTAAGTTAATACTTTGTAGCGCCACCTTTTGCTGCGATTACAGCTGTAAGTCGCTTGGGGTATGTCTCTATCAGTTTTGCACATCGAGAGACTGACATTTTTTCCCATTCCTCCTTGCAAAACAGCTCGAGCTCAGTGAGGTTGGATGGAGAGCATTTGTGAACAGCAATTTTCAGTTCTTTCCACGGATTCTCGATTGGATTCAGGTCTGGACTTTGACTTGGCCATTCTAACACCTGGATATGTTTATTTTTGAACCATTCCATTGTAGATTTTGCTTTATGTTTTGGATCATTGTCTTGTTGGAAGACAAATCTCCGTCCCAGTCTCAGGTCTTTTGCAGACTCCATCAGGTTTTCTTCCAGAATGGTCCTGTATTTGGCTCCATCCATCTTCCCATCAATTTTAACCATCTTCCCTGTCCCTGCTGAAGAAAAGCAGGCCCAAACCATGATGCTGCAACCACCATGTTTGACAGTGGGCATGGTGTGTTCAGGGTGATGAGCTGTGTTGCTTTTACGCCAAACATAACGTTTTGCATTGTTGCCAAAAAGTTCAATTTTGGTTTCATCTGACCAGAGCACCTTCTTCCACATGTTTGGTGTGTCTCCCAGGTGGCTTGTGGCAAACTTTAAACAACACTTTTTATGGATATCTTTAAGAAATGGCTTTCTTCTTGCCACTCTTCCATAAAGGCCAGATTTGTGCAATATACGACTGATTGTTGTCCTATGGACAGAGTCTCCCACCTCAGCTGTAGATCTCTGCAGTTCATCCAGAGTGATCATGGGCCTCTTGGCTGCATCTCTGATCAGTCTTCTCCTGGTATGAGCTGAAAGTTTAGAGGGACGGCCAGGTCTTGGTAGATTTGCAGTGGTCTGATACTCCTTCCATTTCAATATTATCGCTTGCACAGTGCTCCTTGGGATGTTTAAAGCTTGGGAAATCTTTTTGTATCCAAATCCGGCTTTAAACTTCTTCACAACAGTATCTCGGACCTGCCTGGTGTGTTCCTTGTTCTTCATGATGCTCTCTGCGATTTTAACGGACCTCTGAGACTATCACAGTGCAGGTGCATTTATACGGAGACTTGATTACACACAGGTGGATTGTATTTATCATCATTAGTCAATTAGGTCAACATTGGATCATTCAGAGATCCTCACTGAACTTCTGGAGAGAGTTTGCTGCACTGAAAGTAAAGGGGCTGAATAATTTTGCACGCCCAATTTTTCAGCTTTTGATTTGTTAAAAAAGTTTGAAATATCCAATAAATGTCGTTCCACATCATGATTGTGTCCCACTTGTTGTTGATTCTTCACAAAAAAATACAGTTTTATATCTTTATGTTTGAAGCCTGAAATGTGGCAAAAGGTCGCAAAGTTCAAGGGGGCCGAATACTTTCGCAAGGCACTGTACATACGGCACTCCACCACAAGTTGTTGAGAAGCTTTCGGAGTGTAATATTCAATCGGGTCTTTTCAGATATACAGTTGGAGTCGGAAGTTTACATACACTTAGGTTGGAGTCATTAAAACTCGTTTTTCAACCACTCCACAAATTTCTTGTTAACAAAGTATAGTTTTGGTAAGTTGGTTAGGACATCTACTTTGTGCATGACACAATTAATTTTTCCAACAATTGTTTACAGACAGATTATTTCACTTATCATTCACTGTATCACAATTCCAGTGGGTCAGAAGTTTACTCTGGCCTTACCTGCAACAAGAAGAAGCTCAATCCAAACTGTGATCTGGCAAATCACAACATTTAATTTATGCATGAATTACCCTTTTAGTGTCAAAGTGTCTTGGCTGATAACGTTGACAATGTTGATAAATGTTGACTGTGCCGTTAAACAGCATGGAAAATTCCAGAAAATGATGTCATGGATTTAGAAGCTTCTGATAGGCTAATTGACATCATTTGAGTCAATTGGCGGTGTACCTGTGGATGTATTTCAAGGCCTACCTTCAAACTCAGTGCCTCTTTGCTTGACATCATGGGAAAATCAAAAGAAATCTGGTTCATCCTTGGGAGCAATTTCCAAACGCCTGAAGGTACCACGTTCATCTGTACAAACAATTGTATGCAAGTATAAACATCATGGTACCACGCAGCCATCATACCACTCAGGAAGGAGATGCGTTCTGTCTCCTAGAGATGAACATACTTTGGTGTGAAAAGTGGAAAATCAATCCCAGAACAACACCAAAGAACCTTGTGAAGATGCCTGAGGAAACAGGTACACAAGTATCTACAGTGGGGCAAAAAAGTATTTAGTCAGCCACCAATTGTGCAAGTTCTCCCACTTAAAAAGATGAGAGAGGCCTGTAATTTTCATCATAGGTACACTTCAACTATGACAGACAAAATGAGAAAAAGAAATCCAGAAAATCCCATTGTAGGATTTTTTATGAATTTATTTGCAAATTATGGTGGAAAATAAGTATTTGGTCACCTACAAACAAGCAAGATTTCTGGCTCTCACAGACCTGTAACTTCTTCTTTAAGAGGCTCCTCTGTCCTCCACTCGTTAACTGTATTAATGGCACCTTTTTGAACTTGTTATCAGTATAAAAGACACCTGTCCACAACCTCAAACAGTCACACTCCAAATTCCACTATGGCCAACACCAAAGAGCTGTCAAAGGACACCAGAAACAAAATTGTAGACCTGCACCAGGCTGGGAAGACTGAATCTGCAATAGGTAAGCAGCTTGGTTTGAAGAAATCAACTGTTGAAGCAAATATTAGGAAATGGAAGATACAAGACCACTGATAATCTTCCTCGATCTGGGGCTCCACGCAAGATCTCACCCCGTGGGGTCAAAATTATCACAAGAACAGTGAGAACCACCCGGGGGGACCTAGTGAATGATCTGCAGAGAACTGGGACCAAAGTATCAAAGCCTACCATCAGTAACACACTACGCCGCCAGGGAATCAAATCCTGCAGTGCCAGACATGTCCCCCTGCTTAAGCCAGTACATGTCCAGGCCCATCTGAAGTTTGCTAGAAAGCATTTGGATGATCCAGAAGAAGATTGGGAGAATGTCACATGGTCAGATGAAACCAAAATAGAACTTTTTGGTAAAAACTCAACTCGTCGTGTTTGGAGGACAACGAATGCTGAGTTGCATCCAAAGAACACAATACCTACTGTGAAGCATGGGGGTGGAAACATCATGCTTTGGGGCTGTTTTTCTGCAAAGGGACCAGGACGACTGATCCGTGTAAAGGAAAGAATGAATGGGGCCATGTATCGTGAGATTTTGAGTGAAAACCTCCTTCCATCAGCAAGGGCATTGAAGATGAAACGTGGCTGGGTCTTTCACCATGACAATGATTCCAAACACACCGCCCGGGCAACGAAGGAGTGGCTTCGTAAGAAGCATTTCAAGGTCCTGGAGTGGCCTAGCCAGTCTCCAGATCTCAACCCCATAGACAATCTTTGGAGGGAGTTGAAAGTCCATGTTGCCCAGCAACAGCCCCAAAACATCACTGTTCTAGAGGAGATCTGCATGGAGGAATGGACCAAAATACCAGCAACAGTGTGTGAAAACCTTGTGAAGACTTACAGAAAACGTTTGACCTCTGTCATTGCCAAGAAAGGGTATATAACAAAGTATTGAGATAAACTTTTGTTATTGACCAAATACTTATTTTCCACCATAATTTGCAAATAAATTCATTCATCAATGTGATTTTCTGGATTTTTTTAAATCTCATTTTGTCTGTACCTATGATGATAATTACAGGCCTCTCTCATCTTTTTAAGTGGGAGAACTTGCACAATTGGTGGCTGACTAAATACTTTTTTGCCCCACTATATCCACAGTAAAACGAGTCCTATATCGACATAACCGGAAAGGCTGCTTAGCAAGGAAGAAGCCACTGCTCCAAAACCGCAAGAAAAAAAGCCAGACTACGGTTTGCAACTGCACATGGGGACAAAGATCGTACTTTTTGGAGAAATGTCCTCTGGTCTGATGAAACAAAAATACAACTGTTTTGCCATTGTTATGTTTGGAGGAAAAAGGGGGAAGCTTGCAAGCCGAAAACACCATCCCAACCATGAATTACGGAGGTGGCAGCATCATGTTGTGGGGTTGCTTTGCTGCAGGAGGGACTGGTGCACTTCACAAAATAGATGGCATCATGAGGGACGAAAATTATGTGGATATATTGAAGCAACATCTCAAGACATCAGTCAGGAAGTTAAAGCTTGGTCGCAAATGGGTCTTCTAAATGGACAATGACCTCAAGCATACTTCCAAAGTTGTGGCAAAATGGCTTAAGGACAACAAAGTCAAGGTATTGGAGTGGCCATCACAAAAATTTGTGGAAATAAAAGCTGAAATATATCATTCTCTCTACTATTATTCTGACATTTCACATTCTTAAAATAAAGTGGTGATCCTAACTGACCTAAGACAGGGACTTTTTACTAGGATTAAATGTCAGGAATTTTGAAAAACTGAGTTTAAATGTATTTGGCTAAGGTGTATGTAAACTTCTGACTTCAACTGTATTCAATGGGGTGCCATATATCAGTAATGTATACAACAAGTTCCAATTGGCTCATTCATACCCCCTTCTCTCTCCTGTAACTATTCCCCAGGTCGTTGCTGTAAATGAGAATGTGTTCTCAGTCAACTTACATGGTCAAATAAGTGTAAAATAAATTTATAAAAAATAAAGACAAGTCTCCAAAATATCCACACTTGATAACAATAGTGATGATGAATTTATAAAATGAAAAGTCAAGTATAGTGCCAGAGCTATAGAGACCTTGCCACACTAGGTCTCAGAGCACTCTCTGGGACAAACTCACCCTATCCACCAACAATGTGTTGCAGCACCTGAGAAATGCATGGCAGACATTTTGTGCAACATGCTATGTAACACACAGGGTTGGCTAAGTTACTTTCTAAATGTAATCTGTTACAGTTACTAGTTACCTGTCCAAAATTATAATCAGTAATGTAACTTTTGGATTACCCAAAGTCAGTAATGCAATCTGATTACATTCAAATAATTTTACATTACTGTCCTCTTAAGAGTAATTAGAAGAAGACATAAACATATGTTACCAATTGAATGACATCTATTGCAGGATAAATCAATGTTAAAGTTTACATAGCTGGCCATATATGGATGTTAAATTTTACTTTATGGGTGGGTTATGTAGGCCTCTTCTGACCCATCGCTTTCTATTGCATATAATAATACGATTAAATTATATCTTTACATTAAAAAACAATGTCTATCAGAATTCCAATAATTCCAATAAATGTTATACCCCTTGATCTTCAAGAATAGGACTTGGAAATATGGAAGTATAGATTAGCCAAATTGCTTTACCTGAGCATAACCCCAAAACGAAGGACTTATTAGCCAGCCCTACTCTGTGGTTTATGATGTTGTTGTCATGGAGGACTGATTGGGCTCATTGATTCGCATTGAAAAATAAATGCTGCTCTCATGGAATGACATGCTTTGAGCACTACTGAAAAGTGCTATTTACATGTGAAAAATGAATGCTATATGCTGCACTTGCTATAGGCCAATTGTTTACCTTTTTGTTTGTGACACTTTGATATCTTGATAATATGCAGCTGTTTAAATGGCAAATCCACAGATGAAACAATAACAAAACGGTTGCCCCGCCTTTGTTTTGGTAAAAAGCTGAGGGATGGGCCTGGAGACATGTAACCGCTCTCAGATTAATAGACAGAGCTATGGATGAAAGGACTGACCATCCATGATATCATAATGATTGTTTTAACCATGTTATGAGGCTATACAGTGTTTGCTTACATTTACAAAGTTTCAAAACATTGGAGAAAAACAAGCTTATATTTTGGGTTCTCATGGAGTGTGACAGTTGAACTAAGCTCATGTGGCATGTGTAAGTTATATTCTTCAAGAATCAATGGAAATGTATTATATATACAGTACCAGTCAAAAGTTTGGACACACCTTCTCATTCAAGGGTTTTCTTTATTTGTATTATTTTCTACATTGTAGAATAATGGTGAAGACATCACAACTATCAAACAACACACATGGAATCGTGTAGTAAGGGAGAAAAAAAATCGAAATATATTTTATATTTGAGATTCTTCAAAGTATCCAGCCTTTGCCTTGATGACAGCTTTGCACACTCTTGGCATTCTCTCGACCAGCTTCATGAGGAATGCTTTTCCAACAGTCTTGAAGGAATTCCGACATATGCTGAGCACTTGTTGGCAGCTTTTCCTCCACTCTGTGGTCCAACTCATCCCGAACCATCTCAATTGTGTTGAGGTCGAGTGATTGTGGAGGCCAGACCATCACTCTCCTTCATGGTCAAATAAAACTTACACAGCCTGGAGGTTTGTTTAGGGTCATTGTCCTGTTGAAAAACAAATTATAGTCCCACTAAGTAAAAAAAATAAAGGGAACACTAAAATAACACATCCTAGATCAGAATGAATGAAATATTCTTATTAAATACTTTTTTCTTTACATAGTTGAATGTGCTGACAACAAAACCACACAAAAAATATCAATGGAAATCAAATTTATCAACCCATGGAGGTCTGGATTTGGAGTCACACTCAAAATTAAAGTGGAAAACCACACTACAGGCTGATCCAACTTTGATGTAATGTCCTTAAAACAAGTCAAAATGAGGCTCAGTAGTGTGTGTTGCCTCCACGTGCCTGTATTACCTCCCTACAACGCCTGGGCATGCTCCTGATGAGGTGGCGGATGGTCTCCTGAGGGATCTCCTCCCAGACCTGGACTAAAGCATCCGCCAACTCCTGGACAGTCTGTGGTGCAACGTGACGTTGGTGGATGGAGCGAGACATGATGTCCCAGATGTGCTCAATTGGATTCAGGTCTGGGGAACGGGCTGGCCAGTCTATAGCACCAATACCTTCCTCTTGCAGGAACTGCTGACACACTCCAGCCACATGAGGTCTAGCATTGTCTTGCATTAGGAGGAACCCAGGGCCAACCGCACCAGCATATGGTCTCACAAGGGGTCTGAGGATCTCATCTCGGTACCTAATGGCAGTCAGGCTACCTCTGGCGAGCACATGGCGGCCCCCCAAAGAAATGCCACGCCACACCATGACTGACCCACCGCCAAACCGGTCATGCTGGAGGATGTTGCAGGCAGCAGAACGTTCTCCACGGCGTCTCCAGACTGTCATGTCTGTCACATGTGCTCAGTGTGAACCTGCTTTCATCTGTGAAGAGCACAGGGCGCCAGTGGCGAATTTGCCAATCTTGGTGTTATCTGGCAAATGAAAAACGTCCTGCACAGTGTTGGGCTGTAAGCACAACCCCCACCTGTGGATGTCAGGCCCTCATACCACCCTCATGGAGTCTGTTTCTGACCGTTTGAGCAGACACATGCACATTTGTGGCCTGCTGGAGGTCATTTTGCAGGGCTCTGGCAGTGCTCCTCCTGCTCCTCTTTGCACAAATGCAGAGGTAGCGGTCCTGCTGCTGGGTTGTTGCCCTCCTACGGCCTCCTCCACGTCTCCTGATGTACTGGCCTGTCTCCTGGAAGCGCCTCCATGCTCTGGACACTACGCTGACAGACACAGCAAACCTTCTTGCCACAGCTCGCATTGATGTGCCATCCTGGATGAGCTGCACTACCTGAGCAACTTGTGTGGGTTGTAGACTCAGTCTCATGCTACCACTACAGTGAAAGCACTGCCAGCATTCAAAAGTGACCAAAACATCAGCCAAGAAGCATAGGAACTGAGAAGTGGTCTGTGGTCCCCACCTGCAGAACCACTCCTTTATTGGGGGTGTCTTGCTAATTGCCTATAATTTCCACCTGTTGTCTATTCCATTTGCACAACAGCATGTGACATTTATTGTCAATCAGTGTTGCTTCCTAAGTGGACAGTTTGATTTCACAGAAGTGTGATTGACTTGGAGTTACATTGTGTTGTTTAAGTGTTCCCTTTATTTTTTTGAGCAGTGTATATTTTGATTTAACACTTTTTTTCATCACTACATGATTCCATATGTGTTATTTCATAGTTTTGATGTCTTCACTATTATTATACAATGTAGAAAATAGTACAAATTAAGAAAAACCTTTGAATGAGTAGGTGTGTCCAAACATTTGACTGTTGTTTGAATTTTCAAACTAGTTTTCATTGGAAAGGCAATTAATCCTAATCATTACTCCACGTGTTTAATTATGTTTTGAGCTGACTTTGCCATGGGTTTTGAAGGGAGCACCTGGCTCACACCCTGGAGGCAGCCCGATTCCTAAAGTTATGCAATCAACTTTCACCAGGTGCAAAACGCGTCCAACCGGGCACCCTGGCCAGATTAGTCAGATCCCCTCATTGATCAAGTCTCTCTCGCTCTCTGGCCAATCAGAACACATTATCCCTTCCTTAGAGGTGGACCATATCAGCCTGGAAGTAAACTATGCCTCAGGTGAACTTTGACCGTGTCAGTCTGGGGTGGTGAGGGCGGAAGAGTGAGACGCTGTGAATGACTGACCAACACAAAGCCTTTATGATTTCAGGTCCCTCTCTTTTTTCCCTCTATGAGGTTTAGAAGGCTTATTCTATTCTTTGTGGATATGAAAGTTGTTCATGAGGAAGCCAGGCTGTGGACCCACTGCAGCTGAAGGTAAGATAGAGAGAGAAAGGCTGTGATCGGAGTGTGTCTGCATGTGACAGTGTGTGTGTGTGTGTGTGTGTGTGTGTGTGTAGCCTGATATGCCCATTAGATGAGATACGTTTTCCTGATATCTTCAGCTGTAGCTATTACATCATCAAACAGCGACATGTTTTTGTTGTCTGCCTTTCTCAGATGACTCAGAACATGTTCCAAGAGGGGCTGTACCATGTTTTTTTTAAGGACCGCACCTCGAGCCACCCACTCACTGTAACCACCAATCAGGAAGAATTTAAAGATGTGCGGATTGGACGCTGGTTTGGGACAGTCGTTAACACCCGCCTCCTTGTCACTGGGGTGAGATGAGGAAAACAAAAAGCAACCCGGTGGTTCTTAATCACTGCCCTGTGACCAAATACTGTTATTAATCAGTTATCATAATTTTACCATGTAGTTTTGTAAATACGTTACCATTTCCTGTGAAATAAAGTGTTACCCAAAACCATCACTCTAGAGTACTTCTCCTGTCCTTCTCTGTCACTAAGGTTTTGCAGGTCTTCGGTGCCCTGGCCTCCATTCTAACCACAGTAACCTACGCCTGCGTGAGCTTCAACTGTTCCGTCTCCTTGACTACACCAGTCTGGTCCGGCCTGTTTGTGAGTCCTCGCTTTTCACTGTCTTATGCAAGACTGTGTTAGCCCACTGAGATAATGCCTAGGCATCCCCGGTTGACACTGTCTATGTTGTCACTACCTGTTTCAAAATGTTTTTCCCATGATGTGCCCTCTGAACACGACCCTGGTATAGATGATGTCAGTAAGCATTTCACTGTAAGGTCTACACCTGTTGTATTCGGCGCACGTGACAAATAAAGCTTGATTTGATGTTTCACTAAGCTGGTTATTGTGTGTTGTTACAGTATCTGGCCACTGGAGGGCTGGCAATGGAAGTTCAGAGGAAACCCAACAAACTCAATGTGAGTATGTATATTTGTATTTTTTTAACTAGGCATATATCACACAAATGCTTTATTCAACGAGTGATCTGATTAATCAAAAAATGTATGATATTGATGATACTTTTTGAATTCATTATCCCAATTTGGAAGTCTCACCCTAGTGAATCTTTTGTGTTGTTCGCCAATGTTAGTAGTGAGTCGCTAAATTCATTGCTTCTGTGATTGTGAAGTGTTTCACCATTTTTTATTTTAAGTTAAGTTGTTATGCTCACTGCTCTGTTAACGTGTTGAACAGGTGACCACACTGATAGGCCTGAACATCTTCAGCCTACTGCTGGGGTGCTGTGCTCTGCTGGCCTACAGCCTCATCACGTCACAGGCTAAATCACTCTACACAGACCAACAGGTGTGTTGTACTGTCTGTGTATGTGTGTGTATGTATGTGCATGTGTCTCTCTCTCTCTCTCTGTGTAACCTCCTCCTTTCTTTGTCTCCCTCTCAGCGTGCGGGTGTGTACATAGCGAAGGGCAGCTCTATCATGTTCACAGTACAGTGTCTGCTGGCCTCTGTCTACACTCTCTTCCTGTCCTGGAGAGGTCTACGACGGTATAGCGGCCCCCACACTCAGACCTACAATCGTCTAGCACAGGCAAGAATAAATGCACACAAATGCCAGCACACGCACTCACACACACAGCAACATATACAGTGCCTTGCGAAAGTATTCGGCCCCCTTGAACTTTGCGACCTTTTGCCACATTTCAAGCTACAAACATAAAGATATAAAACTGTATTTATTTGTGAAGAATCAACAACAAGTGGGACACAATCATGAAGTGGAACGACATTTATTGGGTATTTCAAACTTTTTTAACAAATCAAAAACTGAAAAATTGGGCGTGCAAAATTATTCAGCCCCTTTACTTTCAGTGCAGCAAACTCTCTCCAGAAGTTCAGTGAGGATCTCTGAATGATCCAATGTTGACCTAATTGACTAATGATGATAAATACAATCCACCTGTGTGTAATCAAGTCTCCGTATAAATGCACCTGCACTGTGATAGTCTCAGAGGTCCGTTAAAAGCGCAGAGAGCATCATGAAGAACAAGGAACACACCAGGCAGGTCCGAGATACTGTTGTGAAGAAGTTTAAAGCCGGATTTGGATACAAAAAGATTTCCCAAGCTTTAAACATCCCAAGGAGCACTGTGCAAGCGATAATATTGAAATGGAAGGAGTATCAGACCACTGCAAATCTACCAAGACTTGGCCGTCCCTCTACACTTTCAGCTCATACAAGGAGAAGACTGATCAGAGATGCAGCCAAGAGACCCATGATCACTCTGGATGAACTGCAGAGATCTACAGCTGAGGTGGGAGTATCTGTCCATAGGACAACAATCAGTCGTATATTGCACAAATCTGGCCTTTATGGAAGAGTGGCAAGAAGAAAGCCATTTCTTAAAGATATCCATAAAAAGTGTTGTTTAAAGTTTGCCACAAGCCACCTGGGAGACACACCAAACATGTGGAAGAAGGTGCTCTGGTCAGATGAAATCAAAATTGAACTTTTTGGCAACAATGCAAAACGTTATGTTTGGCGTAAAAGCAACACAGCTGAACACACCATCCCCACTGTCAAACATGGTGGTGGCAGCATCATGGTTTGGGCCTGCTTTTCTTCAGCAGGGACAGGGAAGATGGTTCAAATTGATGGGAAGATGGATGGAGCCAAATACAGGACCATTCTGGAAGAAAACCTGATGGAGTCTGCAAAAGACCTGAGACTGGGACGGAGATTTGTCTTCCAACAAGACAATGATCCAAAACATAAAGCAAAATCTACAATGGAATGGTTCAAAAATAAACATATCCAGGTGTTAGAATGGCCAAGTCAAAGTCCAGACCTGAATCCAATCGAGAATCTGTGGAAAGAACTGAAAACTGCTGTTCACAAATGCTCTCCATCCAACCTCACTGAGCTCGAGCTGTTTTGCAAGGAGGAATGGGAAAAAAATTCAGTCTCTCGATGTGCAAAACTGATAGAGACATACCCCAAGCGACTTACAGCTGTAATCGCAGCAAAAGGTGGCGCTACAAAGTATTAACTTAAGGGGGCTGAATAAATTTGCACGGCCAATTTTTCAGTTTTTGATTTGTTAAAAAAGTTTGAAATATTCAATAAATGTCGTTCCACTTCACAATTGTGTCCCACTTGTTGTTGATTCTTCACAAAAAAATACAGTTTTATATCTTTATGTTTGCGACCTTTTGCCACATTTCAGGCTTCAAAGTTCAAGGGGGCCGAATACTTTCGCAAGGCACTGTACACATATACAAACACTAGCACATATGCACCTGGCCGAATACACACTCACACAATCAAATACATATTGACATGGTCACATGTTTAGCTGCACTGGACTCACTAAACAGTCTCTGTTTTTCACAGGGCCCAGATGAGGACACTAATGAGCCCCTAATGGAAACAGGAGAATTCAGCCTTTAAACCAGCAGACCTGTGTGTGTGTGTGCGTGCGTGTGTACATGCGTGTGTGACAAACTATCTTAAGATATTCATTTGATGAGGATGTCTAAGAATATGCACAATGACGTACCATTCTTACATTGTATTTTATTCCTATGACATTAAATAGAACATTGACAATCAATCCCCTTATACAATGTGTATAAAACCTTGTAAATATGTACACATTTATCCCGGAAAATACATAGCCTATATATTTTTCAAAGATCAGGACTGCACTGCAAACACATGCATTACATTTGTAAAGTAGGTGTTGAGCGTTTTCAAAATGATAAAGTATAATCAAAACATGTATTCATCTCACTTGTTTGTAATGTTACGCTGCATCCGTTTGGTCTATTTGGTCTACACACAGCGTGTTTTTAGTTCAGTGGTTTCAAGAACGGTCGAGCACTACGTCCACCTCACTTATTGACTGTCTCTTCAGAATGCGGCTCATTTCTCGGTCCTGTATGATGATGGCTGTTTCACATTGGGACCAATCTAAAAGAGAGGATTTTGCAGGACAATAACAATGAGTTGTATGTATACAGGAGAGCTAAATACAGGACCATCAGAAAGAAACATATGGCGTAATAAAGAGCTCTGTCATTTTACTGTTCCACTATTAAGGCATTTGTTTTCAGTCACCTTGCATTTTCAATGAAACTCAATGACTTGCAATATTATTAACAAACACAAACACATCTTGAATGACATTTGTGATACTCTTGACACTATACCACAACTATACCACTCACCCCACTTTCTCTAGTTTACAGTGTGGATCCTTCTGCAATGCTTTGAGCTGGGCTTTTCCACGCCCATACCGGTTCTGGTTCAGATCGAGCTCTGTCAGGTGGAAGGGGTTGGCGCTTAAAGCTGAGGCCAGAGCAACACAGCCATCCTCTTTGAACTTACAGTTTGCTACCCTACAGGAAGAGAATCCAGTTATTCCATGTCAGATCAAAAATGATTGTATAAAACTTTTCAGTATAAAGCCCACATCTGCATTGGCTAAGGCTAAGCCATGTACACCTACTTCAGTGTCTCCAGTTTACACTGTGTATTCTTCAATCCAGCTGAGAGTAGCTGTACTCCTGAATCATATAGGTTGTTGTCACTCAGGTTCAGGCTTTTCAGACTACAGGTGTTTGAGCTGAGAGCAGTGGCCAGTGCTGCACAGCAATTCTCAGTGAGGTGACAGTTATCCAGACTGGAGGGGAAACCAAAAACACTGAAACTTAGGATACAAACTGTAATATGACAGCAATGACTTTCTATTGCTTTCTGTATACTACATCTATAACCATACCGTTAACTAAATCAAACCCACAACATGGAATAAGCTAATTGCAGTGATTGTAATATCACAAAAGTTTGTCATGATTAATCACATCAAAATCTCCAGTTTACAACAGGGATCCACTAGCACAGCAAAGAGCAGATTCATTCCAGGGTCTCCTGGAGAATTGGAACTCAGGTCCAGATATTTCAGGTGAGAGGGATTTAACCTCAGCTCTGTGGCCAGAGAAGCACAGCCTTCCTCTGTCATACCACAATTACAGAGCCTGCAGAGGATGAAAGTAATTCACTAAGCCATTTCTGAAATTCAACTCAAAGGTTGAGAAAATCTAAAATAAGCCAAATAATTGGTGACTTTAAAATCAATAAAAATAGTTCAATTAAATCCAATACCTCAGAATCATCAGTTTACAGTGAGGATTGCCCAATCCTGCAGAGAGCATTGTCACTCCTGAATTCCCCAGATAATTGTGACTCAGGTCCAGCTCTCTCAGACTTGAGGTTGAGCGGAGAGCTGCTGCCATTGCCTCACAGCATTCCCAACTCAGTTTACAACAAAACAGGCTGGCAAAAATGTCAACAGATAATGAGAAACAGAATTTTCTCTTAACCACTGTAATTAGTTAAACACTGCCGATTATAAAACTCACCTCAGTTTCTCCAGTTTACAGCATGGATCCTTCAGTCCAGCACAGAGCAGCTTCACTCCTGAATCTCCTACGTAATTCCTGGTCAGGTCCAGCTCTCTCAGGTGCGAGGGGTTTGATATCAGGGCTGAAGCCAGAGAAACAAATGCTTCCTCTGAAATGTAACAGTCTGTAAGCCTACAGAGAGAAATATAATGTTATAACGTCAAAGGAGTGGCTGCATGTGCCAGATTCTCTATACACAGATTCAAATAAAAATGTGTATTTGTCACATGAGCCGAATACAACAGGTATTTTAGTGAAATGCTTACTTACAAGCCCTTAACCAACAATGCAGTTCAAGAAATAGAATTAAGAAGATATTTACTCAATAAACTAAATAAAAATTAACACAATAAAATAACAATAACGAGGCTATATATAGGGAGTACCGGCACCGAGTCAATGAGCGGGGGTACAGGTTAGTCAGGGTAATTTGTACATGTATGTAGGGGTAAAGTGACTATGCATAGATAATAAACAGCGAGTAGCAGCAGTGTAAAACAAAGGTGGGGTCAATGTAAATAGTCTGTGTGGCCATGTGATTAATTGTTCAGCAGTCTCATGGCTTGGGGGTAGAAGCTGTTATGGAGCCTTTTGGACTCTGGTGCTCCGGTGCTGGTTGTCGTGCGGTAGCAGAGACAACAGTCCATGATTGGGTGACTGGAGTCTTTGACCATTTTTTGGGCCTTCCTCTGACACCACCTAGTATACAGGTCCTGGATGGCAGGAAGCTTGGCCCCAGTGATGTACTGGGCCATATGCAATGCCCTCTGTAGCACCTTACGGTCAGACACCGAGCAGTTGCCATACCAGGAGGTGATGCAACCGGTCAGAATACTCGATGGTGCAGCTGTAGAACTTTTTGAGGATCTGGGGACCCATGCCAAATCTTGAGGGGGAAAAGGTGTGTTGTGGACACCAAGGAACTTGAAACTCTTGACCCGCTCCACTACAGCCCCGTTGCTGTGAATGGGGGCGTGTTCGGTCGTCCTTTGCCTGCAGTCCACGATCAGCTCCATTGTTTTCCTGGCACCACGCTGCCAGGTCTCTGTCCTCCACCCTGTAGGCTGTCTCATCGTTGTCGGTGATCAGGTCTACCACTGTGTCATGTGTCAGTTGTGCAGAGGTGAGAGCGGAGTCAGGAGCAGGACACAGAACTGAGTAAAATAACATACTTTTACTCAGGAAAAATAATCAGCAAAAATAAATCCCTGCAATATCACAAACCCTAACACAACAGACTAACACAGAACCGGGAACAATCAAGAACAAAACATAATGACAACCAGAGGGTTAAATAGGGAAATAATAATAATGTAATGGGAACCAGGTGTGTACAATCAAGACATCACAAATGGAAAAAGAAACGTGGATTGGTGGCAGCTAGAAAGCCGGTGACGATAACTGCCGAACGCCGTCCGAACAAGGAGAGGCACCAACTTAACTTCGGCGGAAGCCGTGACACACTGTTGTGTTGTCAACGAACTTAATGATGGTGGTGGAGTCGTGCCTGGCCACGCAGTCGTGGGTGAACAGGGAGTACAGGAGTGTACTAAGGATGCACGCCTGAGGGGATGATGGTGTTGATGTGAGTCATGACCAGCCTTTCAAAGGACTTCATGGCTACCCACGTGAGTGTTACGGGGTGGTAGTCATTTAGGCAGGCTACCTTCGCTTTCTTGGGCACAGGGACTATGGTGGCCTGCTTGTACAGTTGAAGTCGGAAGTTTACATACACTTAGGTTGGAGTCATTAAAACTTGTTTTTCAACCACTCCTCAAATTTCTTGTTAACAAACTGTAGCTTTGACAAGTCGGTTAGGACATCTACTTTGTGCATGACACAAGTCATTTTTCCAACAATTGTTTACAGACAGATTATTTAACTTATTATTCACTGTATCACAATTCCAGTGGGTCAGAAGTTTACATACACTTAGTTGACTGTGCCTTTAAACAGCTTGGAAAATTCCAGAAAATGATGTCATGGCTTTAGAAGCTTCTGATAAGCTAATTGATATAATTTGAGTCAATTGGAGGTGTACCTGTGGCGGCAGAGAAGTCAGACGCAGGAGAACAAAAACTGTGTTTCCAACGGCGCAGTTTAATAACAAAACTCCACCGGAAAACAGAACAATCAATAAATGGGCACATAACCCGACGCACACCAGACATAACGTGCACAAGCACTTCTTTAGCTCTGGGGAAGATACTTCCAGTAGTGCTGGACGAGGAGGAACAGGACAGCCTCATCCTAATTTTAAACACATAGCTTAGAGCCACAGACTTTCACAGTTTGACTCTTTCCAAATATAACAAGGAATTATATGAATGAAGTATTGTTGTAAGTCGTGTAACTGTACCTCAGTGTCTTGATTTCACAGTGTGGGTCCTCCAATAAAGCAGAGAGCAACTTCACTCCTGAGTCTCCTAGGAAATTGTTACTCAGGTCCAGCTGTCTCAGGTGTGAGGGGTTTGACCTCAGAGCTGAAACTAGGGAACAGCAACCGTTCCCCAGGACACTACAGAATGACAGCCTGCACAAAGGAAGGGAAGAGGCCTTCACTCCATCTTGATACCAGCGTTGACAGTAACCTTAGCTAAAAATCCAAATCCCGTTCCTGTTTAGTTACAAATTGTTACAAAAAGACTAACCTCAATTTCAATAGTTTACAACCTGGATGTTCCAGTGCAGCAGAGAGCAGCTTTGCTCCGGTGTCTCCTGCTTTATTGCTGCTCAGGTCCAGCTGTCTCAGGTGTGAAGGGTTGGACTTCAGAGCAGAGGCTAGGGAAGAAAAGCCTTCTTCTGTGACTTTACAGGTTTCAAGCCTTCAGATAAGAGAGGGATATGTTTTTTCTGTTTCAGCTGAGTCTGTACAGTTTGAGTGTCAACCATCAGTATCTCAACTATCTGAAACTCAGATGGTGTCTCCAGGAACAAGATTTAACAACACTATTCTTTATCAGCACTTGCCTCAGTGACTCCAGATTACAAAGTGGATTCCCCAGTGCAGCAGAAAGATTGGCCACTCCTGCATCCTGCAGGTTATGATTGTAGCTCAAGTCCAGTTCCCTCAGGTGTGAGGGGTTTGACCACAGAGCTGAAGCCAGAGAAGCACAGCCTTTCTCTTCGACTTCACAGTTTGACAGCCTGCAGAGAAGTAGAAAAGAGTTTCACTCTTTCAGTATACATACATAAGAGCTGAGAAGCCACACAATAATTTGTTTTACTCAAAATGTTTACCACAACCAAGTGCATTGTCATGTACTGTCATGTTGTGTCTTGTCTCTGTCCTTTCCCTTCACCCTGTCTCCCTCTGCTGGTCGTTGTTAGGTTACCTTTTCTCCCCCTCTTTCCCCCAGCTGTGTCTTGTCTCCTCCTAACCACCTCGTCACCCCTTTTCCCACCTGTTCCCTTTTTCCCTCTGATTAGGTCCCTATATCTCTCTCTGTTTCTGCTCCTGTCCTTGTCGGATTCTTGTTTGTTGTGTTTCATGCCTGAACCAGACTGTCGTCATGTTTGCTGTAACCTTGTCTTGTCCTGTCGGAATCTGCCGGTCCGTCTGAGCCTACCTATGTTTGGTAATTAAAGAAGCTCTGTTTAAGTTAATTCGCTTTTGGGTCCTCATTCACGCACCGTAACAGAAGAATCCGACCAAGAATGGACCCAGCGACTTCGGATCCTCTCCACTCTGCCGTCGAGATCCAGGGAGCGATGCTAGGCAGACACGAGCAGGAAGTGTCTGCTGCTCGACATGCCGTTGAGACCCTGGCCGCCCAAGTCTCCAACCTCACAGAACAGGTTCACCATCTCCGCCTCGATCCACCGGCCACTTCCAGGGCTTTCGAATCTCCGGAGCCCAGAATCAATAACCCGCCGTGTTACTCTGGGAAGCCCACTGAATGCCGCTCGTTCCTCACCCAGTGTGATATTGTGTTTTCTCTCCAGCCCAACACTTACTCCAGGAGCACAGCTCGTATCGCCTACGTCATATCTCTCCTTACTGGACGGGCTCGTGAGTGGGGCACGGCAATCTGGGAGGCAAGGGCTGAGTGTACTAACCAGTATCAGGACTTTAAGGAGGAGATGATACGGGTTTTTGATCGTTCTGTTTTTGGGGAGGAAGCTTCCAGGGTCCTGTCTTCCCTATGTCAAGGTAATCGATCCATAACAGACTACTCTATTGAGTTTCGCACTCTTGCTGCCTCCAGTGACTGGAACGAGCCGGCTTTGCTCGCTCGTTTTCTGGAGGGTCTCCGCGCAGAGGTAAAGGATGAGATTCTCTCCCGGGAGGTTCCTTCCAGCGTGGATTCCTTGATTGAACTCGCTATTCGCATTGAGCGACGGGTTGATCTTCGTCACCGAGCTCGTGGAAAGGAGCTCGCGTTCTCCGTGGCCCCCCTCTCCGCATCACTACCATCTTCCTCTGCCGGCTCGGGTGCTGAGCCCATGCAGCTGGGAGGTATCCGCATCTCGACTAAGGAGAGGGAACGGAGAATCACCAACCGCCTCTGTCTCTATTGCGGTTCCGCTGGTCATTTTGTCACTTCATGTCCAGTAAAAGGCCAGAGCTCATCAGTAAGCGGAGGGCTACTGGTGAGCGCTACTACTCCTGTCTCTCCTTCAAGATCCTGCACTACCTTGTCGGTCCATCTACGCTGGACCGGTTCGTCAGCTTCCTGCAGTGCCTTAATAGACTCTGGGGCGGAGGGCTGTTTTATGGACGAGACCTGGGCTCGGGAACATGACATTCCTCTCAGACAGTTAAAGGAGCCCACGGCCTTGTTCGCCCTGGATGGTAGTCCTCTCCCCAGGATTCAGCGTGAGACGCTACCTTTAACCCTCACTGTTTCTGGTAATCATAGTGAAACCATTTCTTTTTTAATTTTTCGTTCACCTTTTACACCTGTTGTTTTGGGCCATCCCTGGCTAGTTTGTCATAATCCTTCCATTAATTGGTCTAGTAATTCTATCCTCTCCTGGAACGTCTCTTGTCATGTGAAATGTTTAATGTCTGCTATCCCTCCTGTTTCCTCTGTCTCTTCTTCACAGGAGGAGCCTGGTGATTTGACAGGGGTGCCGGAGGAATATCACGATCTGCGCACGGTGTTCAGTCGGTCCAGGGCCACCTCTCTTCCTCCACACCGGTCGTATGATTGTAGTATTGATCTCCTTCCGGGAACCACCCCCCCCCGGGGTAGACTATACTCTCTGTCGGCTCCCGAACGTAAGGCTCTCGAAGATTATTTGTCTGTAGCTCTTGACGCCGGTACCATAGTCCCCTCCTCCTCTCCCGCCGGAGCGGGGTTTTTTTTTGTCAAGAAGAAGGACGGGTCTCTGCGCCCCTGCATAGATTATCGAGGGCTGAATGACATAACAGTGAAGAATCGTTATCCGCTTCCTCTTATGTCTTCAGCCTTCGAGATCCTGCAGGGAGCCAGGTTTTTCACTAAGTTGGACCTTCGTAACGCTTACCATCTCGTGCGCATCAGGGAGGGGGACGAGTGGAAGACGGCGTTTAACACTCCGTTAGGGCACTTTGAATACCGGGTTCTTCCTTTCGGCCTCGCTAACGCTCCAGCTGTCTTTCAGGCATTAGTCAATGATGTCCTGAGAGACATGCTGAACATCTTTGTTTTCGTTTACCTTGACGATATCCTGATTTTTTCACCGTCACTCCAGATTCATGTTCAGCACGTTCGACGTGTCCTCCAGCGCCTTTTAGAGAATTGTCTTTTTGTGAAGGCTGAGAAGTGCACTTTTCATGCCTCCTCCGTCACATTTCTCGGTTCTGTTATTTCCGCTGAAGGCATTAAGATGGATCCCGCTAAGGTCCAAGCTGTCATTGATTGGCCCGTCCCTAAGTCACGCGTCGAGCTGCAGCGCTTTCTCGGCTTCGCGAACTTCTATCGTCGTTTCATCCGTAATTTCGGTCAGGTGGCAGCTCCTCTCACAGCCCTTACTTCTGTCAAGACGTGCTTTAAGTGGTCCGTTTCCGCCCAGGGAGCTTTTGATCTCCTCAAGAATCGTTTTACATCCGCTCCTATCCTTGTTACACCTGACGTCTCTAGACAGTTCGTTGTCGAGGTTGACGCGTCAGAGGTGGGCGTGGGAGCCATTCTTTCTCAGCGCTCCCTCTCTGACGACAAGGTCCACCCATGCGCGTATTTTTCTCATCGCCTGTCGCCGTCGGAACGTAACTATGATGTGGGTAACCGCGAACTGCTCGCCATCCGGTTAGCCCTAGGCGAATGGCGACAGTGGTTGGAGGGGGCGACCGTTCCTTTTGTTGTTTGGACTGACCATAGGAACCTTGAGTACATCCGTTCTGCCAAACGACTTAATGCGCGTCAGGCGCGTTGGGCGCTGTTTTTCGCTCGTTTCGAGTTCGTGATTTCTTATCGTCCGGGCTCTAAGAACACCAAGCCTGATGCTTTGTCTCGTCTCTTCAGTTCTTCAGTAGCCTCCACTGACCCCGAGGGGATTCTCCCTGAGGGGCGTGTTGTCGGGTTGACTGTCTGGGGAATTGAGAGGCAGGTAAAGCAAGCGCTCACTCACACTCCGTCGCCGCGCGCTTGTCCTAGGAACCTTCTTTTCGTTCCCGTTCCTACTCGTCTGGCCGTTCTTCAGTGGGCTCACTCTGCCAAGTTAGCCGGCCACCCTGGCGTTCGGGGTACGCTTGCTTCCATTCGCCAGCGTTTTTGGTGGCCCACCCGGGAGCATGACACGCGTCGTTTCGTGGCTGCTTGTTCGGTCTGCGCGCAGACTAAGTCCGGTAACTCTCCTCCTGCCGGCCGTCTCAGGCCGCTTCCTATTCCCTCTCGACCGTGGTCTCACATCGCCTTAGATTTTGTCACCGGACTGCCTTCGTCAGCGGGGAAGACTGTTATTCTTACGGTTGTCGATAGGTTCTCTAAGGCGGCTCATTTCATTCCCCTTGCTAAGCTTCCTTCTGCTAAAGAGACGGCACAGATCATCATCGAGAATGTTTTCAGAATTCATGGCCTTCCGTCGGACGTCGTTTCGGACAGAGGTCCGCAATTCACATCTCAATTTTGGAGGGAGTTTTGCCGTTTGATTGGGGCTTCCGTCAGTCTCTCTTCCGGCTTTCACCCCCAGTCTAACGGTCAAGCAGAACGGGCCAATCAGACTATTGGTCGCATCTTACGCAGTCTTTCTTTTCGCAACCCTGCGTCTTGGTCAGAACAGCTCCCCTGGGCAGAATACGCCCACAACTCGCTTCCTTCGTCTGCGACCGGGCTATCTCCTTTTCAGAGTAGCCTCGGGTACCAGCCTCCGCTGTTCTCATCTCAGTTCGCCGAGTCCAGCGTCCCCTCCGCTCAGGCTTTAATCCTGTCGCAGTTCGACTTCTTCTTCCGCGATACCTTCGTCGCGTCCACCCGGTCTTCCATGTCTCCTGCATCAAGCCCGTCCTTCGCGCCCCCGCTCGTCTTCCCCCCCCCCCCCCCCCCCATCCTTGTCGAGGGCGCACCCATCTACAGGGTCCGTAGAATTTTGGACATGCGTCCTCGGGGCCGTGGTCACCAGTACCTCGTAGATTGGGAGGGGTACGGTCCTGAGGAGAGGAGTTGGGTTCCCTCTCGGGACGTGCTGGACCGTGCGCTGATCGAGGATTTCCTCCGTTGCCGCCAGGTTTCCTCCTCGAGTGCGCCAGGAGGCGCTCGGTGAGTGGGGGGGTACTGTCATGTACTGTCATGTTGTGTCTTGTCTCTGTCCTTTCCCTTCACCCTGTCTCCCTCTGCTGGTCGTTGTTAGGTTACCTTTTCTCCCCCTCTTTCCCCCAGCTGTGTCTTGTCTCCTCCTAACCACCTCGTCACCCCTTTTCCCACCTGTTCCCTTTTTCCCTCTGATTAGGTCCCTATATCTCTCTCTGTTTCTGCTCCTGTCCTTGTCGGATTCTTGTTTGTTGTGTTTCATGCCTGAACCAGACTGTCGTCATGTTTGCTGTAACCTTGTCTTGTCCTGTCGGAATCTGCCGGTCCGTCTGAGCCTACCTATGTTTGGTAATTAAAGAAGCTCTGTTTAAGTTAATTCGCTTTTGGGTCCTCATTCACGCACCGTAACATGCATGATGTTTAATAGAGTCAGTAATAGAATCGGCAATGTACAGTAATCAATCAATTAATGAAAATGTTTGAAATAAAGAAAGCATCTTAGACTGAGTCACTCATCCTGCTTTGTGAAATATCATCTTCTGTAATTTTTTACAAGAGATTTTTTACAATTTCTGAAATGCAAACGATTAAACATAATGACAATTATCACCTCAGCGTTTCTAGTTTACAATTGGTGCTCCTCAGTCCAGCAGAGAGCAGCTCCAGCCCAATACTGTGCAGGTCATTGCGACTAAGATCCAACTCTCTCAGACTTGAAGAGCTTGAGCACAGAGCTGAGGCCAGGGCATCACAACATGTCCCAGTTAGGCTGCACTCAATCAGACTGAAAAAAGAACATTGGTGCTGTATATTTAATCAAATGTTACTCTAAAGTTAACAAAGTGACCTGCTGAGTGGAGAGAATACTCACCTCAGTGTCTCCAGTTTACAGTCTGGAACCTCCAGTGCAGCAGAGAGCTGCTTCACTCCTGAATCTCCTGGGTTATTGTAACTCAGATCCAGCTCTCTCAGGTGCGACGGGTTTGACCTCAGAGCTGAAGCCAGAGAAGCACAGCCTTTCTCTTGGACTTTACAGCCTGACAGCCTGCATATAAGTAGAAAGGGTTTTACTCTTTCAGGACACCCAACAAAAAGCTGAGAAGTTACAAAATAATTTATTTTACGATAAATAATTAATACATTGAATATAGATCTGTTACCTAAATAACAATAATATAATAGTTATAATACTCACTTCAGTGTTTCCAATTTACAGAGTGGATTGCCCAGTCCAAAACAGAGCAGCTCTACCCCTGAATCAGTCAGGCCATTGTGACTCAGGTCCAGCTTTCTCAAACTTGAGGTACATGATCCGAAAGATAAGGCCAGATTCTCACAACATCTCCAAGTGATATTGCAAGAATTCATCCTTAGGGAAATAAGGAACATTTGAAAATACCACTCAGTGTTTTAGTCCAGTGTTTCTATAACTTTAGTCCATAGACCAGCCCAGGTTTGTGTGTTTTGAACATGTATCTGAATCTGAGAAAGGACAACCTGTCACTTGTTGAATGTTTATGAGAAGAAGAGAAGGATAGAGAGAGAGCGAGAAAGAAAGCAGAGTACTTACAGAGCCGTTTTAGAGGCTTTGATCACTGGCAACAGTCTCATAACGCCTTCGTCTGATCTGACAAATTTATTCAGCTCAAATACATCCAGCTCCTCGTCTGAGGACAACATAACAAAGGCCAGAGCAGACCAATGAGAATATGAGAGTTCAACCTTCGAAACACCTCCTGACTTCAAGTAGATTTGGATTTCCTCCACCAGAGAATTGTCGTTCAGCTCATTCAGACAGTGAAAAAGGTTGATGCACCTCTCTGGAGAGGGATTTTTCCTGATCCTGTCCTTAATGAAGTCGACTGTGCCCTTGTTGCTCTGTGAGCTCCCTTCTGTCTGTGTCAGTAGGCCTCGAAGGAGTGTCTGGTTGGACTTCAGTGAGAGGCCAAGAAGGAAGCGCAGGAACAGGTCCAGGTGTCCATTCTGACTCTTTAAGGCCTTATCCACTGCGCTCTTGTAGATGTTGTCAGGACGAATTTCTTCATACAAGACAATTCCAGTCGAGGAGGATGGTAGTTGGGGTGTTATAACATCCTCATTGTTGTCTTCAAATGAAAGAAACACATACAAAGCAGCAATGAACTCCTGAAGGCTCAGATGAACAAAGCTGTAGACCACTTCCTGGTACATACACTCTTCTCTTAAGATCTGTGTGAACACTCCTGAGCACAAAGAAGCTTGTCTGATGTCAATGCCAAACTCTTTCAGATCTTTCTCATAGAAGATCAGGTTGCCTTTCTCAAGATGTTCAAAGGCCAGTTTTCCAAGTTTCAGAATGATCTCTTTATCCCAGTGGAGATCTGTGTCAGGGTCTTCATGATACTTCCTCATTGTCTGTATTATCTGAAAGATCAGAAACTGTAAGAACATTTGTGTCAGAGTCTTGGGCAAGTCTCCACTTTCTGCTTTACTCATCAGTTTCCCTAGAACAGTGGCTGAGATCCAACAGAACACTGGTATGTGGCACATGATGTCGAGGCTCCTTGATGACTTTATATGTGCGATGATTCTTTCAGCTAGTTTCTCATCACTGACTGTCTTCTTGAAGTATTTCTCCTTCTGTTCATCCCTAAACCCTCGTACCTCAGTCACCTGGTCAACACACTCAGGAGGGATCCGATTGGTAGCTGCTGGTCGTGAAGTTATCCAGAGAAGAGCAAAAGGAAGCAGATTCCCCTTTATGAGGTTTGTCAGAAGTACATCCACTGTGATTGACTTTTTGACATCACAGCAGATCTCATTTCTGTTGAAATTCAGAGGAAGTTGGCACTCATCTAACCCATCAAAGATAAACAACACTTTTTTAAAGTTGGAAAGTCCTGATTCTTTGATGACATTGAAGAAATCATGGAGTAGGTCAATCAAACTGAGTGTCTTTTCCTTCATCAAATTCAGCTCCCGAAAAGGAATTGGAAATATGAACTGTATATCCTGATTAGCTTCTCTATCAACCCAGTCCATAATGAATTTCTGCACTGAGACGGTCTTTCCAATGCCAGCGACTCCCTTTGTGAGCACAGTTCTGATAGTCATGTCCTGTCCAGGTAAGGGTTTAAAGATGTCGTTGCATTTGATTGGTATCTCTTGTGTCGCTGGTCTCCTTAATACTGCCTCAATTTTCATCACCTCATGTTCTTTATCAACCTCACCACTTCCACCCTCTGTGATGAAGAGCTCTGTGTAGATCTTATTTAGGAGTGTTGGACGTCCTTGTGTAGCTATTCCTGGAAATATTCTTTCAAATGTTCTCTTCAGGTACGATTTCAATTCTGTTTGGCACATTTCAATATTCCCATCTGAAAAACAATAACATTGGTGAAGAATGCAACCTTTATTTGTACTTTTTAAACTACTTTAACACAGGACACAATTTAATATTGTAGGAAGTCAGTCAATCAGGTATTGATGATCACAAAGCCAATATTTCACCTCATTTACCTTTGACTTTAGAATTCAGAGTTGTGCTGACATGGACTGCAGAGGGTTCACCTGGGATGAGAGAGCAACAGAACATTAATGGCAACCAATGCCTTCTCATCGGTGCATTTATTATTTTTTGGTGAGGATATCGAGAGACTCAGCATTGTTTACCATTGCCTGTAGTGTTTTTAATCGATGCATAATCAACTGATCCTTACATATGGTAAGCATTTAGCATAAACCACAGCAATGACATTGCATCTTGTCTGAGCTGCGATTGAGGTACTGGCTTTGGTTTAACTCATGGGACAGTGATGAATAGCAAACGTGAAAAAAGCCAAGATATCCCAACTTTATACATTGTATTTCTGCAGCACAAAGAGGGAGAGAGATGCTCTTACCTAGATCTTGGACTATTTGAGGTTGTTGTTCCAGTAGAATCCTGTAAAAGGCTGATTTCACCTTTACCCCTCCTGAATGCAGGGCCTCATACAGCAGTCTCATTTGTCCCTGGCTGGTCCTGGTAGCATGGATATTAGAGTACACCTCCTTATGGATCAGGCGCCTCTGGAGTAGGTCATCTGCTATGGGCATCACTATGATAACCCTCTGAATGAGCTCAGCCATATGCTTATCCACAAACTGGGCATCTGGGAGTGATGTTAGATAAGAAAGATGCAAAGTTATCAAGCCAAGTTATCACATCATCTCTGTGAATCTGCTCCGAAGTGGGTAGGACTAGGAGGGAAGCTTTAAAGATTTGAATATCACATGTTTCACAAATATGACTTTACAAACATCTGTCAACGTCTCTGTGACTGACATTGGAGGGCATCATTCCAGACAGTTTATTACAATTGTGGTATCCCGGGAAGTCTACCCCTGGGGTTGGTAATAGAGGGGGAGGTACGTGCTGCGCGCTGGCTCCCTCTGCTGGGAGTACACGGGCTGGGCACCCCGACACAGATGGCTCCAAGTAGAGGTTATTAGGGGAAAGTGCCAACCAGCCGTGGAGGCACATAAAACGAACACCGTGGGGGAGAACAGAGGCTGAGAAGAAGGGCTGAGCCAAACCTAAGTGATTTTGTTGTTATGTGTATTTTATTGCCTAGTAAAATCGTGTTTTCTGACTAGAACCTCCCTGTCTCTGTGTTAATCTCTGCACGCTCAACCCAACACCCCACAGTTTACCGCACAATGTTAATCTTTAAGGACAATCATTGCTTTGATTTTGAACAAAACACGGCAGCATTTAACTGTATTTACAATGTATAGAAGTATTCTTATAGCTTCCCCAAAATAGTTCCTATGGGCTTTTTAAAATGGAAATCGTTGTCACGTTGTGGGAATAACAAGAGCCAAGCACCACCCAGAGTTAGCAATATCCTACTGGTACATTTTACCATGTATTTGCATCAGGGAACGCCTACTCTGTATGAGTTTGTACGCAAGATCTTGAAACTGCCGTTGCACTCCTTCTAAATAACATCATTTCTAGAGAGTATGGCAATTGCCCAAGTCTAAAAAACTTTGTGCACTCTGTTCACAACACATTCTAGTTTTGGGAACTGAAAATTATGTAGCGATCCGATGTTTCATCTATGAAAAAATAAGCATTAGGTCAACCCAGTTTTATCGTGCTGTATCTTCCCCCTCTGCTTTGCCGCTGGACTCCCTCTCTTTATCAAATAGCGAAAGTGAAATATTTTCCCTTTTTCTTTTCCCATATACCATTCTTGGAGAAATGTGATTAAACCATACAATATTTGGATAAATGTAATTATGTCCGTATCCATATGAAAATAGTTCAGTATCATTTGTGAGTTAAGAGTTGATCACAAAGCCAGTATGTCACATACCATCTGAAATCAAAGCTGCAGACTCAGCCATGCTAGTAGTTTAACCTGGGGAGAGAGAAAAATATAAATTTTCTTCACCCTCTTTAGCTGTGCTACCAGCACTATTCCACACGGCCCTCAAGTACTGCAGTCATCTGCAGAGTTTCACAAAGGCTACTGTGTCAGCATGCATAGCTCAACATTGTTAAAACATAGGAAACTGTCCAAAAGCCTCCAGTGTTAAATTAGGCTATTTCCTTACCGTAGTCCCAGGATGTGAGATTTGAAAGCTAAATCATGTCTGTCTATGGATATCTCCTCGAATGTAAAACTGTTATGCAATGAAACAGTACACCGTCTGTGACTGTATCCGAGATGGCTGCTTATGTAATGTTTCTTCTTCTCCAGTCATTTGTTTCTGTTGCCCCTCCCTGTTCAGAAATTCAGATACAGGGTATGTAAATCGAGATAAAGGCTAACTGATGAAAAGCTGAAGTCAGCCAACCAGTTTGGAGCATGCCGCTGAAATGACGCTAAAATTTGCCTCCCCCTCTTTTGGACATGATCTCACTGTCAGTAAGCTTTGTCATAAAATAAAATGTTATTCATCACATGCGCCAAATACAACAGGCGCATGGTATACCTTACCACGAAATGCTTACGTACAAGCCCTTAACCAACAATAAATAGAGTTAAGAAAATATTTACTAAATAAACTAAAGCAAAATGTTTTTAGAAATATGGAGGCTATGTCGGTACCAAGTCAATGTACTATGGGGAACAGGTTAGTCGAGGTAGCAGTAGTGTAAATTGATTAATTGTTCAGCAGTCTTATGGCTTGGGGGTGGAAGCTGTTAAGGAGCCTTTTGGTCCTAAACTTGACACTCCGGTACAGCTTGCTGTGCATTAGCAGAGAGAACAGTCTATGACTTGGGTGACTGAAGACTTTTACCGTTTTTTGGACAATCCTTTGACACCGCCTAGTATATACAGTACCAGTCAAAAGTTTGGACACCTACTCATTCAAGGGTTTATCTTTATTTATTTTTTTACTATTTTCTACATTGTAGAATAACAGTGAAGACATCAACACTATGACATAACACATATGGCATCATGTAGTAAGCAAAAAAGTGTTAAACAAATCAAACAATGTTTTATATTTTAGATTCTTCAAAGTAGCCACCCTTTGCCTGATGACAGCTTTGCACACTCTCAGTATTCTCTCAACCAGCTTCAACTGGAATGCTTTTTCAACAGTCTTGAAGGAGTTCCCACATATGCTGAGCACTTGTTGGCTGCTTTTCCTTCACTCTGCAGTCCAAATCATCCCAAACCATCTCAATTATGTTGAGGTCTGGTTATCGTGTAGGCCAGGTCATCTGATGCAGCACTCCATCACTCTCCTTCTTGGTCAAACAAAAAATCAAAAATTTTGACCAACATCAGACCAAACGACAGATTTCCACAGGTCTAATGTCCATTGCTGTGTTTCTTGGCCCATCCAGTCTCTTATTCTTATTGGTTTCCTTTAGTTGTGATTTCTTTGCAGCAATTCAACCATGAATGCCTGATTCATGCAGTCTCCTCTGAACAGTTGATGTTGAGATGTGTCTGTTACTTGAACTCTGTGACGCATGTATTTGGGCTGCAATTTCTGAGGCTGGTAACTCTAATGAATTTATCCTCTGCAGCAGGTAACTCTGGGTCTTCCTTTCCTGTGCCGGTCCTCATGAGAGACAGTTTCATCACAGCTCTTGATGGTTTTTGCGAATGCAGTTGAAGAAACTTTCAAAGTTGTTGAAATTGACTGACTTTCATTTCTTAACCATGTCTTAAAGTAATGATGGACTGTTGTTTCTCTTTGCTTATTTGAGCTGTTCTTGCCATAATACGGACTTGGTCTTTTACCAAATAGGGCTATCTTCTGTAAACCAACCCTACCTTGTCACAACACGTCTGATTGGATCAACGCATTTAGAAGGAAAGAAATTTGACAAATTAACTTTTAACAAGGCACACCTGTTAATTGAATTGCATTCCAAGTGACTACCTCATGAAACTGGTTGAGAAAATTCCTACAGTGTCCAAAGCTATCATCAAGGCGAAAGGTGGCTACTTTGAAGAATCTCAAATATATAATATATTTTGATTTGTTTATCACTTGTTTTTGGTTACTACATGATTCCATATGTGTTATTTCATAGTTTTGATGTCTTCACTATTATTCTACAATGTAGAAAATAGTCCAAATAAAGGAAAAACCCAGGAATGAGTAGGTGTGTCCAAACTTTTGACTGTATGGTATATATTTTTTATTCAGTCATATAAACATGCCAAACAGCCTACCTGACCGCTCGGAGGCCTCCGCATGTTCCTAAAGCACACTGTTGCTACATTTTGTATCACATTCTAATGATAAAACTGGGGGAGACAAAAATGCAATTTCAGAATGTGGGTGTGACATGTCCACCCGTCCCCAGTTAAAGTTTCGCCCCTGGCTGGAGACATACCACAGGCCCAAACCGACTGTGAATGATCCTGCATTTTGATTGGTTTGGTTTTCAAATGTCATTAGGTCCATGATGTGCTGCCAATCTGGAAGTTACTAAAACTCACACAAGATTTTACAGCTTCAGTCTAAACTAAGTTTAAGGTTAGGGGTTAAGAAGATTGACCTACATATGGCCAATGGTATAACCCGGCTATTCCCAGGGGTACGCGCAATGCCGTCGGGGCTATGCCAAATAAAAACGTGATTCACATTTTCAAACAGTCCATTTAGATATTCCAATGGGGCTTTACATTTGGGTGATGTTTTTTTCTCACCTGAGTAGCCTCGTTTCTCTGCCAAAAATAAAATGAAACCATCAGTGAAATAACAAAACAAACTCAACTACAGGTAGTCTAATAATTAACATCCAATCACATTAACCGTTCCTCTCTAGCGGGAATTTTACTACTGGTCCTTATGTAGCCAAACGTAGCTGCTGCTCATTCCGTTTGCCCGAATATTGATAAATGGTTCAAAAAATTAAGGCCCGCATCCATAAAGACACATACCCGCTCTACCGGTAGTACTGCTACAACCAGCAGTACTACATCTGCACCTGTCGACAACAGAAGTTGTTCTACTCCCACGCAGCACATCCAATGCTCGCATCAGTAGTTCTACATTTGTTGTTAGCCCAGCTAGCATGGACACTGACAGTTGCGAATCTGATGCAGCCGAAGAGCTACTGCCCCCTTACCTGGGAAAGCACTGAACAACAGACAGGGACGTTGGACCATGATTTGAGGTTCACTTATATTGGGAGTAGTGCCTTTCCTCAGCCACAGTGTGTTATATGTGTAAAAGTATCTCAACTCAATGAAACCTTCACTCTTGCGCAGACATTAAGAAACAAATTTGAAAAATTTGAAAAATAATCCACAGCAGTTTTTGGAGCGAAAATTAAGACGACTTTTGAGTAGTAAGACATGTATAAAAACAACAGATACCATTAATAAGAAGGGTCTAGAAGCGTCTTATATGGTGAGCTACCAAGTGTCTAGGATAGGCAAGCCCCATACTATTGTGGAGGACTTAATTCTTCCTGCTGCAGATATGGCTTGAACAATGCTCGGGGAAAATGCCAAAAAACTATACAGACAATGCCTTCAAACTATACAGACACTGTTTCACGATGCATCAGTGACATAGCAGGAGATGTTTTGAAACAATTAATGCTTCGCATACAAGCCAGTGATCCTGGTATATGTCCGTTACGTTTATGGGGGGGGGGGGGGGGGGGGGTCAATTAAGGAAGTGCCGTGGAATTATTCTAATCAAAAGGAGACACTTACATTTCTTCAAAACAAGTCAACTTTATTAGTTAATTACTGCAATAATTGAGCTTTTCAACGAGCCCCCGTTAAAGAAAAGTCCATCCTCCTGGATGTTCATGACAAATCATAGATGATTTATACAAATGCACATTTTGCTCTCATGCAACAGACATCAACATTTACATGGCGCCAAATATCTGTCTCTAGTTCATTTACTGCTTGTTTATACAAAAATACTAATGCAACCTAGAATACTACATCCTTTCTGTAAAGAAACTGGAGATTGGTTCTCACTGTTACCGACAGACAGGCACACAGACACTAATCATGGAATGGAATGTTGTCACCAATCCATCGTAAATCCACTGTTAGTTTTAAATCTCCCATAGGTCCACTTTCAGTCTACACACACAGATGAGATTGTTCTAAAAAAACTATTATGTTGCAAAAAACAACCATTTTATGCAATAACAGTATTATAACATAATTGTGTAATTTCTGTTCTGGCATTTTCCCATTTTGAGAGTCCTCTCAACTTAAAATAAATGTACAAAGAAAACGTAGAAAATGCATACATTCTTCATAAAACAAGAAGCATAAAATCAATAATTCATTGCATGGATTCATGTATGTGACCGGCTGTTATAGCACTGGCTCAGCCTCCTCCCAAGAAACTTAACACTGTCTCCCATTTCAACCTCCAACACATATCCTAAGCATTCTACCAATTTGTCTGGGAAGGTCATGATACACAGTCACCTGCACGTACCCATGAAGAAAAACAAAAGATGCATACATTTTATATGATTCAAGGCAATATCTTCATAGACAGTCAAAATCAAATATTTAATGCATAATGTAGTGCATGCAACAATGGAGTTTAATAAAATCATCTTTAGTTATCTATCACACTCCAATGGATCAGCATGGTGGAAATAACTATTTCCATCCAATAAACTAAAATGAGCATATCTTGTTGGACAAATCCAGTTAGTGACTCCTGGTTTAAGTAAAATGTATTCCATTGGTGCCTAATGAACATGGCCCAAGACAAGCATCGTGATTCCACTATTTATAAGGCAACTCCTATCGTCTCTATGTGCCATTAACACCATACCTGTTATAGTTCCTGAGTGTTATCACTATCATCAAAAATGTAATTTGGTAATGGAAATAAGTCAAATAGATTAGGATCAGTTTTACTCTCCCCATTCACCAATCATTCCATCAGTTTTACTCTCCCCATTCACCAATCAATCCATCAGTTTTACTCTCCCCATTCACCAATCAATCCATCAGTTCTAACAATCATTCAGTTTCCAAATCATAATCAAAACCCAATTAATTATCCAACCAAGATGTTAAATGACCAATCACTCAAACCCCTCAATTTAACACACATCAACATTGGCAGAATGTACATTTATATTAACATACAGTATAATTATCAGATAATTCAAGTATTAACTTTATTATCATGATTATAATTACAGATCAGTATCCTAATACATTCTTAATCTAAATTACTATAAGTTTAGCACTGTGTAGACCTCTACAATCAACCTGATACCCCGAAATAAACGATTTTTAGAAAAGTCTAAATCAATTTTGGGCACAGTTGACCAACCCCCCCATTCAGGCATTGATTCTTCTGGTGTCTTCTTCATTGCATTCAGATAGCTTTACAGTTCAATGTGGATGTCCCATGATAATGTCCCAATTTCAATGTCTCACATGAGCCACCACCACCGTTACCACCCATTATGTCTTGTCCATTTGTCAACCAGTATACCAGCAACATAAGAGAAGTTAGGAACATATTTCTCCCTATGCTCACTCCACGTGGACTCCTGTCACACTCCTGAGAGAAAAGACATGAGAGAAAAAAACAGCTTAGATTGGATGCTGTACACCGGTTGCTGACTCGGACTCGGGTCTCTGGTAAAAGTCGTGCGGGCCGTATCTAATGCCTTTGTCACTTTTCTTCATCCAGTTAGAGGGGGTTTTGAGGTTCTCACCGTTCTCGTGGTCAAATTATCCCTTTTATGCATTGAGACACCGACTGTGACCTCGAGAGAGGAAAGATCAGAACAACAGTTTAGTTCAGTTAATTTCTGATTCAGGACATCCAGACAAGCATTGACTATATGATAAATTATTACTTTTGACAATTATTCTTAATACCAATGTCTAAACATATGTCAAAGAGAATAACAACACATTGTATTGAAACAATTTTTTCAAATTGGTTTATACTCCCCATCACACTGTCAAGTCCATCGTGGAGCCACAGGATTAGGAAATTAGACCACATCCCAACAATCCAGCAGACCTAATCTGGTGAGATTTGTATCAAAACAGAACAGAACAAAGAACACAAACAACACAACAATACACTCCTTCACATATCACTCAATGCACTCCTACATATTACTCAGAGGACTTTTACCTCCCTCATTTTGACATATGACTCCCAATGTGAGTAATGTGAGAAAAAAAACACTACTACTGGTTAAAAAGAAAACAAAATCATTTCAAATAAAAAAAAATCAAATTAGAATCATTACCCTTAACAACTCCATAAATAAAAATAATTGTACCCATACGGTCATAGTAAAATAGACTTAAGACAGCCTACCCTTAATTAAAGGCAACGCCCTCTCCTTCTCCCCGTTGGTCCAAATCACAAATATGGCTAAGAACTATAAACTTCAACATAATTATCAATATTACAAATGACCTTCAAAACAGTATTACAAATTACCTTAACTTCATCATCCACATGGCTTTCCAGTGAGGGTGATCAAACCGCATTGGAAAATCAGGACAGAGGTCAGAGGTCATACAAACCCTTCAAATAAGTATTTCTTGCTATATTAGACTAATTGATGAAAAACAGTCAAACATTTCATACATTTGTATCCCAGGTTTCCAGCATGTCTTATAAAAATAATTCAGGTGTTCTATTAAAACTTCTTCAGAAGTTCCGTGTGTGTGTGTGTGTGTGCCCCTTTAAGATACCTTGGCACAAAGACAAACTCACTAAACCCAAATGAAATAAAACACTTAACAAATAAATCAAACATAGTATTTTAAAAACACCAACAAATAGTCATAATAAGTGTGTTGTGTGTGGGTATTTGTAAACCTTAAGGTAAAAACAAACAAAAATGGCCAGGCCTTATTTAACTTGGTAGTTTACGATCTCAATCTCACTCACTTCTCTCCTCAAGACCATAGACCATAGAAACATTTCTCCTCCTAGAGAACGTGTACAATTAATCAATATCCACTATACTACATCTTAATCAGCACCCAAAAGTTGTAACTACAAACATAACATAATAATGAAAAGTCCACTGTACTCCCTCAAATCATTAATCATTTGTTTTAATCTACCCCAATGTTTATGTGCGCTTCATTTAGCATGTGCTAGCTACCCTTAGACACAGCAAAATGTATCTCGCCACCGAGTCTATTAATTCCCTCCAATATATTATATGACTGGCCTCTCTTTACCATAACCATATAACAATATCCTGGTATCGTTACTAAATGTAATACTTTTTTTTCCTGTCGCAAATGTAGTCAATTTCTCAGCGTAAGGAATCAGTGATATTTGATCCCAGGCATCTATTAAAAAGTTGTTTGCGACTGGTCTCCTACATCTCCCTTAACATACATACTGCTTGAGTAGTTGGGGCAAAGCTTGCTGTACAACATTAAAACCCATTCAGTCTGTATACAACCAGGCTCTCAAAGTGCTTGATAGGAAGCCCAATAGCCATCATCACTGTTACATCCTCAAAAAGCACAAGTTCCTGATTTGGAAAGTCTTGTGCAATACACTGACGCATGTCTTGTATTCAAGATCCTAAATGGCCTGGCTCCCCCTCCACTCAGTACTTTTGTTAAACAGAAAACTCAAACCTATGGCAGCAGATCCACAAGGTCTGCCATGAGAGGTGACTGTATAGTTCCCTTAAGGAAAAGCACCTTTAATCAATCTGATTTCTCTGTGAGAGCTTCCCATGTCAGGAATACACTGCCATCAGACACACACAACTGTACCACCTATCACACCTTCCCAAAAAACATGAAGACATGGCTAAAAACGAATCAGATTAGTGAACATAATCCCTAGTTGTGTATTTCCACTGTCATTGTTTTCTGTAGCTGGTGAGGTGTGGAAAAACTTTGTTGCTTTTATGTATTTTGTTTTTGTAATGAGTGAGCTGAGAGTCGGGAAGCAAGTTCAGGGAGTGAGTTTTTTAATAAAATAAATGGAACATAATACAAAACAAGAAACACTAACAGCACACAGACAAGAAACAGAAACAATGACACCTGGGGAAGGAACCAAGGGGGGTGACATAGGGGGAGGAGTTAATCAGGGAAGTGATGGAGTCCAGGTGAGTCTGACGACGTGCAATTGCTCGTAACCATGGTTACAGGTGTGTGCCATAACGAGCAGCCTGGTGACCAAGAGGCCGGATAGGGAGCACACATAACAGTTTTGTTGCTTTTTATACTATGGCTCTGTCTGCGTGCTACATGTTGCTTGTTCTTGCTTATTCTATGTTGCTCTGCGTGTGCTCACTACTCATTGATTGTCTGTATTGTTATTGTTTTTAATAACCTGCCCAGGGACGGCAGTGTGGCAATATGTTACCTCATGTCAATAAAGCGAATTGAATTGACTGCAGTTGAAAATGAGTCAGCTGACTAAAACCAGCCCTTTTACTGAAACGTTGATTAATGTGCACTGTCCCTGTAAAAATAAAAATAAACTCAAACTGGATTCCATTTTAATGACCGGACATGGTTCCGCGTAATGGAAACAGATTATAATGTTAGAATACATTCACTTCATGCTCAAATTCACTGGTGTTACCTAAACTATAAAACCCAGCAACAGTAATTATCAAAGAACATTTCCGATTCAACCATTCAGACCTCTACTGCAAATGTCCCACTACATCCCTTACAGCTCGATATAGCCCAGCGAGCACAACACGCTTTCACCAGCGGACTAAAACATGGAACCTCTTGTATTCTTACCAGCTGGGGAAAAAACAACATTCTTAACAATGTTCTGCGCTTACCTCTATCGTTAGGTAAAATCAAACGTGACAACTTTCTCTTCTCTTTCAGCTTCACACTTATGAAATGTCCAAGACTTTAAAATGTGCCAAATGTATAAAATACAGTGGGGCAAAAAAGTATTTAGTCAGCCACCAATTGTGCAAGTTCTCCCACTTAAAAAGATGAGAGAGGCCTGTAATTTTGATCATAGGTACACTTCAACTATGACAGACAAAATGAGAGAAAAAAATGCAGAAAATCACATTGTAGGATTTTTAATGAATTTATTTGCAAATTGTGGTGGAAAATAAGTATTTGGTCACCTACAAACAAGCAAGATTTCTGGCTCTCACAGACCTGTAACTTCTTCTTTAAGAGGCTCCTCTGTCCTCCACTCGTTAACTGTATTAATGGCACCTGTTTCAACTTGTTATTAGTATAAAAGACACCTGTCCACAACCTCAAACAGTCACACTCCAAACTCCACTATTGCCAAGAGCAAAGAGCTGTCAAAGGACACCAGAAACAAAATTGTAGACCTGCACCAGGCTGGGAAGACTGAATCTGCAATAGGTAAGCAGCTTGGTTTGAAGAAATCAACTGTGGGAGCAATTATTAGGAAATGGAAGACATACAAGACCACTGATAATCTCCCTCGATCTGGGGCTCCAGCAAGATCTCACCCCGTGGGTCAAAATTATCACAAGAGCAAAAATCCCAGAACCACACGGGGGGACCTAGTGAATGACCTGCAGAGAGCTGGGACCAAAGTAACAAAGCCTACCATCAGTAAAACCAAAATATAACTTTTGGTAAAAACTCAACTCGTTGTGTTTGGAGGACAAAGAATGCTGAGTTGCATCCAAAGAACACCATACCTACTGTGAAGCATGGGGGTGGAAACATCATGCTTTGGGGCTGTTTTTCTGCAAAGGGACCAGGACGACTGATCCGTGTAAAGGAAAGAATGAATGGGGCCATGTACTGTATCATGAGATTTTGAGTGAAAACCTCCTTCCATCAGCAAGGGCATTGAAGATGAAACGTGGCTGGGTCTTTCAGCATGACAATGATCCCAAACACACCACCCGGGCAACGAAGGAGTGGCTTCGTAAGAAGCATTTCAAGGTCCTGGAGTGGCCTAGCCAGTCTTCAGATCTCAACCCCATAGAAAATCTTTGGAGGGAGTTGAAAGTCCGTGTTGCCCAGCAACAGCCTCAAAACATCACTGCTCTAGAGGAGATCTCCATGGAGGAATGGGCCAAAATACCAGCAACAGTGTGTAAAAACCTTGTGAAGACTTACAGAAAACGTTTGACCTCTGTCATTGCCAACAAAGGGTATATAACAAAGTATTGATAAACTTTTGTTATTGACCAAATACTTATTTTCCACCATCATTTGCAAAAAAATCCTACAATGTGATTTTCTGGATTTTTTTTCTTCTAATTTTGTCTGTCATAGTTGAACTGTACATATGATAAATTACAGGCCTCTCTCATCTTTTTAAGTGGGAGAACTTGCACAATTGGTGGCTGACTAAATACTTTTTTGCACCACTGTACATCAGTCAATAAATAAGGAAAAAAATACATTTCGGAATACCAGAGCCTTTTCATGCCCACAACTTCAGTTCTTTACAGTTGTATCTTGCAATAAGTAATATCCATGTTTAGATATCAGTTATGATCATGGTCACAACTCCATCGCAATCACTTATCCGCTATTATTAGAATTCGTTAGATGTAGGTAACTGTCCCTTATTTGATTCAGTTATTTAAATACGACTCCATTCTCAATATGTTATTCCAGCAGACCATTTAGGCAACAGACAAAGTGTATTACCTCGGAATCGCCATTCATGTTTGTTAGTTGAGAATTATCTGTTCATTGAATGACTAGAATATTCCGCCCTGAAACATATAATTGTATGGAATTGTTTAGAATGTATAAAATCATAATCAATAAATGTGTAGTCCTAGTCAGAATTAGGGTAAAACAATATGTCTTTATGGTATTATAAACACAGACTGTCTGAGCTTGGTGCCGACCTGACTAGAGATTTGGGAGAGAACGGGGAGTACGTCTCAAGGACAAGGTCACTAATCTCTGTCGGCTGGGTAGTGAGGCAGACAGTGTGTGCGTAGCAGGACATTGTGTGCGTCTGATTGTGTGTATGTGTGTGCGTATGGTTGTGTGTATGTGTGTGCGTATGGTTGTGTGAATGTGTGGGCGTGAGAAGTCAGTATAAAATGAATTGTTTTGTATTCTTGACTTTAGAACGTTCCAGTGAATAAACCTGTTTGACTATTTTAGCTGGGCCTGGGTTATGTACCTTGAGAACAAAATTATCTTATCAATGTTGAATTGAAATAACGAAGAAATCCAGCAAATAACACAATTATGATGGTTTGTAGTCTTAACATCTGGCACATAATAATGACACAATTGCCAGAAAATAGCCCTACAGGTCTTATATCGGCTGAAAGCTTAAATTCTGCACTGTCTGATTTACAGTAGCTATTACAGCGAAAACATGCCATGCCATTGTTTGAGGACGGCGCCCCACATTAAAATACTTTTCTACCGGCACAGGTTTCATACATTCACATGTAATGATGAAATATTCACTTACTTTTTGAAAATCTTCCTCTGATTTGTCATCCAAAGGGTCCCAGCTACAGTGCCTTGCGAAAGTATTCTGCCCCCTTGAACTTTGCGACCTTTTGCCACATTTCAGGCTTCAAACATAAAGATATAAAACTGTATTTTTTTGTGAAGAATCAACAACAAGTGGGACACAATCATGAAGTGGAACGACATTTATTGAATATTTCAAACTTTTTTAACAAATCAAAAACTGAAAAATTGGGCGTGCAAAATTATTCAGCCCCCTTAAGTTAATACTTTGTTGCGCCACCTTTTGCTGCGATTACAGCTGTAAGTCGCTTGGGGTATGTCTCTATCAGTTTTGCACATCGAGAGACTGACATTTTTTCCCATTCCTCCTTGCAAAACAGCTCGAGCTCAGTGAGGTTGGATGGAGAGCATTTGTGAACAGCAGTTTTCAGTTCTTTCCACAGATTCTCGATTGGATTCAGGTCTGGACTTTGACTTGGCCATTCTAACACCTGGATATGTTTATTTTTGAACAATTCCATTGTAGATTTTGCTTTATGTTTTGGATCATTGTCTTGTTGGAAGACAAATCTCCGTCCCAGTCTCAGGTCTTTTGCAGACTCCATCAGGTTTTCTTCCAGAATGGTCCTGTATTTGGCTCCATCCATCTTCCCATCAATTTTAACCATCTTCCCTGTTCCTGCTGAAGAAAAGCAGGCCCAAACCATGATGCTGCCAACACCATGTTTGACAGTGGGGATGGTGTGTTCAGCTGTGTTGCTTTTACGCCAAACATAACGTTTTGCAATGTTGCCAAAAAGTTCAATTTTGGTTTCATCTGACCAGAGCACCTTCTTCCACATGTTTGGTGTGTCTCCCAGGTGGCTTGTGGCAAACTTTAAACAACACTTTTTATGGATATCTTTAAGAAATGGCTTTCTTCTTGCCACTCTTCCATAAAGGCCAGATTTGTGCAATATACGACTGATTGTTGTCCTATGGACAGAGTCTCCCACCTCAGCTGTAGATCTCTGCAGTTCATCCAGAGTGATCATGGGCCTCTTGGCTGCATCTCTGATCAGTCTTCTCCTTGTATGAGCTGAAAGTTTAGAGGGATGGCCAGGTCTTGGTAGATTTGCAGTGGTCTGATACTCCTTCCATTTCAATATTATCGCTTGCACAGTGCTCCTTGGGATGTTTAAAGCTTGGGAAATCTTTTTGTATCCAAATCCGGCTTTAAACTTCTTCACAACAGTATCTCGGACCTGCCTGGTGTGTTCCTTGTTCTTCATGATGCTCTCTGCGCTTTTAACGGACCTCTGAGACTATCACAGTGCAGGTGCATTTATACAGACTTGATTACATACAGGTGGATTGTATTTATCATCATTAGTCATTTAGGTCAACATTGGATCACTCAGAGATCCTCACTGAACTTCTGGAGAGAGTTTGCTGCACTGAAAGTAAAGGGCTGAATAATTTTGCACGCCCAATTTTTCAGTTTTTGATTTGTTAAAAAAGTTTGAAATATCCAATAAATGTCGTTCCACATCATGATTGTATCCCACTTGTTGTTGATTCTTCACAAAAAAAATACAGTTTTATAACTTTATGTTTGAAGCCTGAAATGTGGCAAAAGGTCGCAAAGTTCAAGGGGGCCGAATACTTTCGCAAGGCACTGTATAACATGTAGTGTTGTTTTGTTGGATAAAATCCTTCTTTATATCCCTTAAAATCAGTTTAGTTGGCGCCATCGATTTGAGTAATCCACTCGTTCAACTTGCAGAGGAAGGAATCCAAAAATCTACCTGTAAACTTTGTTTCAACAAGTCAAAATATGTTTCTACTATCTACTCCTTAGATGCCCTAAAATGTAATCAAACTATAATATTTATTTAGGAAAGAAGTATGTTCAATTGGAAATAGGATTTTAGCAGGTGCGTAATTTCTTCATGACGCATTCCTTCTACTAAAACTGTTATTTCTTATTTGTTTATTACAGTAATATACATTACTCACATGCATGTCTGTTTTCTACTTTATTTTCTTTGCAAATGCTCCGCTACCTGTGTTAACACTTTGCATGTGTCATTCATGTGCTTCATGTGCAATGTTTGCCGGCCGCGGGGGTTCATGTGATGCTAATTGTATTGCTGCGATCAATCAATTTGGCTGCTTTACCCGTCATTTGTCAATAGTTGTCTACAAACAAACTTACAAATTTAACGGTATTATTTCAGTCGCATGGTTAGTTTATAATTTAATTATCTGCAGCAGTAGGTTTAGGGTTTGCATTTTATTTTATTTTTTACACGTGTCATGTATTTTACACAGGTACAGTAGTTCCTCCCTATCGATTCATCTGTTAGTTCTACCCAAGGGGCCAGGGTTCTGGTCTAGAAGCACAGTTTCAACTGCTCTTACGATCTTGCTTCGGTACTGCAGTTTAACTGATGTAACACCTAAAGATTTTGCAATTGTTTTCGACGCCATTCCCTCAGGTGTTGCTCTGTTATTCAGGAACGTGTCAAGACCTGACCCTCAGAGCCTACCTTCTATTGACCCTGTTGACCCATCAGTAGGAAAGATTTGTTTCTCTTTTGGTCCATTCAACAACAGAGCGACACGAACCTTGTTTCAGCAGGATGTGGTATCTATACCTTATGTCATGCCTTATTGGAATGGATTTATTGATAATATCTGTTGGGAAAAAGTTTGGATGTTGCCACACACATACCTACTTGTTAACAAAATTAAGGAAGTTTCCTTTAAAATTATTCATAAATATTATCCTGCCAACCTCTATATGAAGAAGTTTAAGGAAAACATCAACTCAAATTGCTCCTTTTGTAATGACCACCCAGAAACAGTGTTGCATCTTGTTTGGCATTGTATTCATGTAAGAAAACTGTGGCAAGACATCAGTAGGTTTATAATTGAACACGTTTATGAAGATTTTACACTATTGTGGAGAGATGTACTGCTTGGATTCTTTACATACGATATAATTAATTTCATTATTCTTTTGGCCAAATTTCATATACACAAATGTAAATGTACAAACAAAAAAAACACATCTTCTTACCCTACACAAAGAAATTGAACTGTATTTTAAGACAGTTAAATACTCTACTAACAAAAAAGCTGTTAGAATTGTAAGTGCATGTATGTCCCTTAAGGTCCTTGTGTAATTGTAATGTGATATTCTACCCCCTAGCTCGATTGTCCATTGTTTATCATCTATATACTTGTGTTCCCTCATGTACTTTCTGTATTGATTTGTTGTTAATAAAACTGAGAAAAAAAAGAAAAAAAAGGAGTAGATGAACTTGAAAACAGTGGTCGGAAATCTTGTACTCGGTCTCCAGTGACAATTATTCCATTCATATTCTATACTGCATGCTAGTAAAACAATGATATTGTTTTACACGAATAATCAGTTGTTCTCTTGAAATGACTAGTTTTCACAATTATATTCCCATGTCAAGTGGCCAACTAATTTCTTCTTCAGATATTAATGGTGGTGTGCATACCAATATTGAGTGCATTACCGCCACCTAATGGGTTGGAGTGCGTTGGAAACTATGGATGTATTCTGTACTCTACATGAGCGGAGGAAAGAAAATAGTGCAGAGTGTATTTCAGTTAGTTCTGGATGGGTTTTGAGTAAACTGGGAAAGTTTAAGCTTATTCCCATGGATTTGACTTTTTTCTGAGTGTCTGCCTTTGATGTTAGTATGCATGACATTGAAGGAAGACATCATCTGTGGTTTCTGCTGCTGGACAGTTGAAACATTAACCTGTTGTGTTTTCCTATTTTATGAAGAGAGTGGTTAAGGCCTTTTCGCAGATGGGTGATGATAATTTCTCATCATGTTGATTGTCTTTTGTAGTTATTGCTGAGTGAAACCAGTAGATGGATAGAATGTAAATACCTTCCCTTTTCCCTTTGTGTCCATTCCTTTGACCATTTGTCGGTGATTTCAGCTAGGAACCAGATGATCACAACACTGGACTCAGAACTTCCCTTCCTATTTTCTGTCTTGACACATTCTTTATTTCTCTCCACTAGGTGGCAGTGTACTGCTACACTAATTATATGATCGCTTCATTCTAGTCATGTATCAGCGTCTGTTATTTATTCATCATATGCTTGCATATTATAATCAATAATCTCTTACATACTGGTTATATCATTGATATAAACTATATCTTCTTCCATTCGAATCAAGTAGAAGCCCCGAAGGGTATGTAGGGAGGACCATTACAACTTGTTTATTTTTGTCACGGTAATTATCGTGTTTTACCCCCTTAGAATTATTAAATTTTTTTAAATAAAACTTTCATTTGTTATGCAGCTAGTCTTACAGGTACATCGCATTGCAGAGTTGAATGCTCCTGCTAATTCATACATTAGTTTATGTGCCTGTATCATCTGCACATTATTGTCATGTATGCTTTACTGTTCCAAATCTCAGTCTGGAAAAATGCATCCTTCCTTACCAATGGCCCGATGGCAGGGTTTCAGTTCATCTTGTGTGTCAGGACTCTTCGGCATATAGTCTGCTCAGGAATCCCTCTGACCGCCGACTCTTCATAGCCTATAGAGTAGCACAAGTTTGAGTTTCACATTAAATCACAGGTGCTTTTCCAGAGGCGGACTGTATGATGGCTTTTATGGGTTATTCATTCTGAAATACACTAAATGTTTTATCCCTTCAATGCTTGCATGATCTGGTCATTCTATGTACACACATGTTAACTCATACACTCCAATGGAACATTGATTGTCGTCACTAAATGAACACTGCCTTTGTCCTCTCTCATGTAATGCTACCTGCGTGCTGACCATGGGCGGCACCTGGCGAACCCCTGTTAAACATTGATGCTGGCAACAATGACAAGATCCTGGAAGTAATCACGGTTCTGGTTCCTTCACCAGCGTTGTGGGCTAGCTCTGAGCTATAGACAGCCCACTCAAGCATAGGTGCTGCTACTGCTTCTCAGTTGGTCCCAGCTCACCCTCAAGATCAAGGACCGATGATCCTCTGTGGCTTACGAAATAATATTCTGAAATTGTGGAAGCTAGATGAGTTCCTGCAGTTTTGCTAATTTTGTCATGACTGTCAGTCCTGTGGTCCAGTGGCTATGTTTCTTCTCTCTTACTGCAATGCAAATTGTTATATAACACTGTGTATACAGTATATAGCTGCAGGTGGTTGGCAGGGTTCACAGGTAGAATATTGTCATGTACCAAGATGACAGCTCCTTCTCAGCAAGGACACCGGGCTATGCGTTACATGAGGAATGACCCCATAGTTTCTGAGAAGCTATCTCAGTACGGTGAATTAAGGTGCAGTTCATTTTTACTTACCAAGATAGCATGTTCGTCTTGCTTCAGCGAGGACAAGGTTGGTTGGATAACATGAGAAAATAAGCCTAAACCTTCTCAGTATGGTGTGATTTATAGCACAGTGTACATGGGTGGCTTATTTTTAATTTACCAAGATGGCAGGTTCATCTTGCCTCACTGAAGACACCATCGGGTGAGTAACATTATAAATTACCCTATTCAAAGTTCTGAGAAGCTATCTCAGTATGGTGAATTACGGCACAGTATTAGATGGGTAGCTTATTTTTCCTTTACCAAGATGGCAAGTCACCGGGTAGTGAGTAAAAATAGAAATAAGCCTACTTTTTTGAGAAGCTCTCAGTATGGCATGCCTGTTGTAGCCTACACATAGTTTAATCTTCATGCTACACATAGTATCAATCATATTATATGAGGTGGCTCCCCCTTCCTATTAGGGTGGTGCTCGGCGGTAGTCGTCATCGGCCTAATAGCTGCCACTGATCCCTTTTTCCCTTTTCTGTTGGTTTAGTCTGATTTGTTTCACCTGTTTCTTGTTTAGACTTTTAGTTTGGCTATTTAAGTCGGTAGGCCCGCCTGCTCTTCGTGAGAGCTTGTTTATTCACACTTTGTATGTGTGGTAGTGTGATCTTGGTTTGGTTCCTGTTTTGGACATTTGTTTTATGACGCTCAGTTTCGTTATATAGACTACTCTGCCCGGTGCTGAATAAAGTGCTATTCAGAACTTTCTGCCTCCTGCACCTGACTCCTCACCCACTACGCCTAAGATTGTTACAAAAGCCCGCACCACCGATGGAGTCAGCAGGAGCAACGGCCACCCCCCTTCCATCGATGGAGGAACGCGTTCTCCATCACACCACCATCTTCCATCGGATAGGGTCAGCGATGGACCAGATGATGGAGAGAATGGACCGATGGGAGAGGAGTGGTCTCCCCACTTCACCTCCGGCTCCTCCAACGAGTCCAACTACTCCAACCCCAGTGTCCGGCTCCAGCGCACTGCGTATTGCGCCTCCGAGGGTGTACGATGGAACGGCGGCTGGGTGCCAGGGGTTTCTCCTCCAACTTGAGTTGTAGCTGGCTACCGTGAGGCTGACTCCCTCAGGGGAGGAGAGTGTCTCCTGCCTGACGGGCCGAGCTCTGGAGTGGGCCAATGCTGTCTGGAATAGTCCAGACCCGGCGAATTATCCAGAGTTCACCCACCGTTTCCGGGCCGTATTCGACCACCCTCTGGAGGGCTGAGCGGCGGGTAAGCAACTATTTCACCTTAGGCAGGAGACGAGGAGCGCGTTCCGGACCTTGGCCGCTGGGGCCGGGTGGAACGACAGGGCCCTGATGGACCATTACCGTTGCAGACTCCGTGAGGACGTCCGCCGGGAGCTAGCTTGTCGGGACACCACTCTCTCCCTAGACACACTTATAGACATGTCTACTCGGCTAGACAATCTGCTAGCTGCCCGCGGGCGTTCAGAAAGAGTCCTGTCAGTTCCACCTCCTAGCCCTCCCGCTCCCATTCCTATGGAGTTAGGGGGGGCTGATTCGAGGGGTACCGGAGGAGTCTCCTCCTGCACCAGCTGTGGTCGTAGAGGACACACAGCCGACCGGTGCTGGAGGAGTCCGTCTTGGAGTCGAGAGGGCAGGCGGAACACTTCTCGGTCACCCCAGATGAGTCAGCATCAGACTCACCCAGAGCCCCCTGTTGGTCAAATGTTTGTATTAATTTTTTTCCTTGATTTTTCTCCCTCTTCCCAGCATAAGGTGCTAGTCGACTCAGGTGCAACTGGGAACTTTATGGATCGCGGACTCGCCCTCAAGCTGGGAATTACGTTGGTGCCGATTGATCCCCCCTTCCCCGTGCACTCCTTAGATAGCCGGCCATTAGGGTCATGGCTGGTCAGGGAGGCCATGGTTCCACTGGACATGGTGATGCAGGGGGATCATAGGGAGCGGATTAGTCTCTTCCTTATCGATTCACCGGTGTTTCTAGTGGTGCTGGTGGTTCCTTGGCTGGCCAGTCACAATCCCAGGATTTTGTGGAGACAGTGGGTTCTTCAGGGGAGGTCACATGAGTGTTCAGGTAGGTGTATGGGAGTTTCCATTGGTGCCACGTCGGTGGAGAGTCCAGACCAGGTTTCCGCTGTCTGCATTGCCCCTGAATATGCCAATGTGGCTATCGTTTTCTGTAAGAAGAAGGTGACTAAATTACCACCTCATCGACAGGGGGATTGTGCAATAAACCTCCAGGTAAACGCTGCGCTTCCCAAGAGTCACGTGTACCTATTGTCACAGGAGGAGACGTTGGCTATGGCGACATATGTCACGTAATCTCTGTGACAGGGGTACATTCGGTCCTCCGTTTCACCCGTCTCCTCGAGTTAATTTTTTGTGAAAAAAAGGAGGGAGGTGGACACGGACATTGACCTGGCGTTACGGGTGGAACCTGCACCTCCAAAATGTCCTACAGGTCGTAAGTACGTGCTGCTTGGTGTTCGTGATCAATTGATTCGGTGGGCTCACACACTACCTTCTTCGGGTCATCCTGGTGTGGCGAGGACATTGCAGAGTCTTAGGGGAAAGTACTGGTGGCCCACCTTGGCTAGGGACGTTAGGTTCTATGTCTCTTCCTGTTCGGTGTACGCCCAGAGTAAGGCTCCTAGGCACCTTCCTAGAGGGAAGTTACAGCCCCTCCCCGTTCCACAACGTCCGTGGTCTCACCTGTCGGTAGACCTCCTTACTACCGATCTTCTTCCGTCTCAGGGGAACACCAAGGTTCTGGTTGTTGTGGATCGGTTTTCTAAGTCCTGCCGTCTCCTCCCGTTGCCCAGTCTCCCTACGGCCCTACAGACTGCGGAGGCTCTATTTACCTGCGTCTTCCGGCACTACAGGGTGCCGGAGGACATCGTCTCTGATCGGGGTCCCCAGTTCACATCCCGAGTGTGGAGGGCGTTTATGGAACGTCTGGGGGTCTCGGTCAGCTTGACCTCTGGTTATCACCCGAGAGTAATGGGCAGGTGGAGAGAGTAAACCAGGAGGTGGTTAGGTTTCTGCGGTTGTATTGCCAGGACCGGCCAGGGGAGTGGTCAAGGTACGTACCATGGGCGGAGTTAGCCCAGAACTCACTCCGCCACTCCTCCACGGACATGTCACCATTCCAATGCGTGTTGGGCTACCAGCCGGTCCTGGCGCCGTGGCATCAGAGTCAGACCGAAGCTCCTGCGGTGGAGGAGTGGGTGCAGCGCTCTAAGGAGACCTGGAGGGCCGTCCAGGAATCCCTCAAGCAAGCAGGTGGACGGCTGAAGAGGAGCGCTGACCGCCACCGCAGTGAGGCCCCCGTGTTCGTCCCGGGGGACAGGGTCTGGCTCTCGACGACTCCTACCAAAGGTGGCTCCCCTTCCTATTCGGGTGGTGCTCGGCGGTAGTCGTCATCGGCCTAATAGCTGCCACTGATCCCTTTTTCCCTTTTCTGTTGGTTTGGTCTGATTTGTTTCACCTGTTTCTTGTTTAGACTTTTAGTTTGGCTATTTAAGTCAGTAGGCCCGCCTGCTCTTCGCGAGAGCTTGTTTATTTCCACTTTGTATGTGTGGTAGTGCGATCTTGGTTTGGTTCCTGTTTTGAACATTTGTTTTATGACGCTCAGTTTCGTTATATAGACTACTCTGCCCGGTGCTGAATAAAGTGCTATTCAGAACTTTCTGCCTCCTGCACCTGACTCCTCACCCACTATGCCTAAGATTGTTACAATAGCAAACTAGTAGATACCCAGAAACTTCCAGTCATTGCGCTAACACCAGTTAGCATTGGCTTGGAAAACTACCTCTAACTTCCTTCATACTGGACACAGAGGCAAAAAAATCGTATCCACAAGTTCATTTGCCTTTGGGGAAGTGGATAAAATACCGAAGTATCCCTTTAAAGCGTAATGGCGTGCATCTGCCATACACATAGTTTGTTGTCTAGCAGTGGTTCTGCTGTTTTGGGGATTGGTTTAGCATACCTTGCACTCTGCATTAAATTATTATTATCTTATCATTATGCATGCTCTGGCAGTGAGATACCCCGAAGGAGCCGAGTCTAACGCCAAGACTAACATATTGCATGTATTCTAATCTTTATTTAATAAATGGTTAACTGCGTTTAGTTTCTGAACCTTTATTTAACCATGAAAAGACCCTTGAGGTTAGAAACCTCTTTTGAGAGGGGGACCTCATTTAGCAGATATTCTTATCCACTTATAGTGCAGTTATCATTCATTGAAATGACCATTAACCTGTCTACGATATTGGTTCCCAGCTGGGAACCTACCCTCCCACGTTCAGCTGAAACGGCGGCGCATGGAACGCAAAAATATTCTTACAAATATTTAACCTCCACACATTAACAAGTCCAATAGCTCAAATGAAAGATAAACACCTTGTTCATCTAGCCAGCAAGTCAGATTTCTAAAATGTTTTACGGCGAAAACATAGCACATATAAAAACCACCACCAGACACAGCTCATTTGAATAGCCAAAACATGCAATCAACAAACGCAGGATTAAAAAATAAATCGCTCACTAACCTTTTGAAAATCTTCATCAGATGACAGTAATATGACATGTTACACAGTACATTTTTTTTTCTCAATAATATGCCATTTATATCCATAAATGTCCATTTACAGTGAGTTCACGTTCAGAAATTACTCAAAAATGCCCGCAGGAAATCTAGGTAGCGCGGCAAGATAACGTAAATAGACATCATAAACTTTGACTAAATATACATGTTCTACATATAGTTAGAAAGATACACTGCTTCTTTATGCAACCGCTTTGTTAGATTTATTTTTAACGTTACAGAAATCGCACACTATTCAATATGCTGAGACGGCGCTCAGTTCCAAGCTACATTTCTACGTAATGTTGGAGTCAACAGAAACACAGATTTAAGCATAAATATTCCCTTACCTTCGATGGTCTTCGTTCAGAATGTTCTGGAAGGCTTCATACTTACCCAATACATCGTTTGGTTTCAAGTCTTGCGTCTTTGTATTAGCTACTGCTAATAACATCAGCTGAAATGCACCCAAAACGTCCTCTGGTCCGGAAAAGTTGCGCATCAAAACTTCAAAATTACATATTATATGTCGACTAAACAGGTCAAACTAAGTGCAGAAGCAAGCTTTATGATGTTTTAGACACGCAAAACAAACTTCAATTCAATCGGCCATCGTCTGCCCTTCTCTTGAGTGCTGGAACAAAGGAATGGCTGGGACCAATTCGCGCCCCTACGCACAGCCTATTTTCTCGTGGCACGCACTAATTTCACTCCCATAGGGTCAATTCTCAAATCATAACTGGTTGGGAAGGGTGGGGGCCATGACGTCAAAGTTGCTCCAACTTTCATGGCCACAAAAACTAGTTTGGAAGAATGCCTGCCCTGTGAGTTCTGCTATACTTACAGACATAATTCCAACGGTTTTAGAATCTTTAGTCTTTATCTTTATCCAATAATAATTTTTATTTGCATATATTAGCAATTTTTGACAGATTTTTTTTTTCAGTTTACTAGGGGTACCCAATCTCTCCAAAGGGGGCATATGTCTGCCATATCCTTAACAGGTTTTAAACAATGACGTGTTACCTGAAATAGCTTCTGGCAGGCTCTCTTTCTTCGGTCTCCCAGATTCTTTTACAGTTTTTTTCAATTGCTTTGGTGCATTGTTCACAAATGAACATAGGTTTCTTAAAATTAAAATGTCATAAAATGTCCATAAAATATCTGCAGTAATAGTGGAATGATAGTGTTTCACAGTATTACTTACCCACCAGTGTTATGATTGGCAGTGATATTCGCCTATTGATTTCATCTATCAAAATGAGAAATCTGTTTTGACTTTATCTCTGTGTTATCTAGTGGAACTTGGGTCAAATGGCCAATGTAGAAATCGCTCTGTCATTTGCTTGCTAAAATTCTACACTGTTCGCTCAATTTCAGTATGTGTGAGAAAACAGTGTAGGGAATCATTATACCATCTAAATCGCTGTGAAATCTATTTTCAATTTTTAAAAAAAATGTTTGTTTTTACAGCAGTTTGAAGCTGGTGTACCAAAACCGAAAGTAAAACCCAGCTAGAACAGTGGATCTGGACCGATTCTGGCTGAGACTCGGGGCACTTGGTTAGAGTCAGACTCGACCGACGTCATGTGTTCCGAGTCTGGCCCGCAATCGGTGATGTCACTTGCTCTGAGACCTTGAAGTAGTGGTTCCCCTTGCTCTGCAATGGCTGCGGCTTTTGTGTAGCGATGGGTAGTAACGATGCTTCGTGGGTGACTGTTGTTGATGTGTGCAGAGGGTCCCTGGTTCGCGCCCAGGTATGGGCGAGGGGACGGTCTATAGTTATACTGTTACACTGGGATGCAGGGATTGAGCTCGGGCCGATTCCGGTGTGAGTTATCTGGCCCTAATGTATTACTTGGGGCTCGGGACGATTGTGACTACTCTCTGGCAGATGATTACACGGGCTGCTTTATATATATTATACCATAAAATGGTAGTTCAAATAGAATTGATAAGGAAGACAAACTACATTTAGATTTCAGCTTTGGGGATTCTTATAAGATGCCGGCAAAGTCGGATGAATTCCAGTAGATGGAAACGATTCTGGGCAGTCATTCATTTTGATTCCGGAAGAGTCCGATTCAATCAGTTCTGGCCCCTGGAAGCTTCCTCATTGCTATGCAGGGGAGGGGAGAGATTGGTTTTGGATGCAGCCTTGTGCTGTTGCAATTCATCTAGTTTCCACATAGGCGAGAAATTCTGTGTAGCATCTTTTAAAGGCCAATGCAGACATTTTTAAATCAATATCAAATAATTTCTGGGTAACACTTAAGTACCTCACTGAAATAGTTTTCAATTAAAATAGTCAAAAATGGCTTTTAAGCAGAAAAAATAAATTCAAGTAAGAATTTTGCTATGACAGTCGAGTGGTGAGGTGAATCAGATCAGTGCATGCCTCAGCTAACGTACTAACTAACCTTGAAATGGAGAGAAAAACCAAACCCATAACACACACACACACACATCTCACTCCTACAGTGGCTTGCAAAAGCATTCAAATCTCTGCAAGACTGATACAGGTTTCCCTCAAGAATTTCCCTGTAGTTAGCGCCATCCATCATTCCTTCAATTCTGACCAGTTTCCCAGTCCCTGCTGATGAAAAACATCCCCACTGCATGATGCTGCCACCACCATGCTTCACTGTGGGGATGGTATTCTCGGGATGATGAGAGGTGTTGGGTTTGTGCCAGACATAGCATTTTCCTTGATGGCCAAAAAGCTCAATTTTAGTCTCATCTGACCAGAGTACCTTCTTCCATATGTTTGGGGACTCTCCCACATGCCTTTTGGCAAACACCAAACATGTTTACCTATTTTTTTCTTTAAGCAATTGCTTTTTTTCTGGCCAGCTCTTCCTTAAAGCCCAGCTCTGTGGCATGTACGGCTTAAAGTGGTCCTATGGACAGATACTCCAATCGTTGCTGTGGAGCTTTGCAGCTCCTTCAGGGTTATCTTGGGTCTCTTTGTTACCTCTCTGATTAATGCCCTCCTTGCCTGGTCCGTGAGTTTTGGTGGGCAGCCCTCTCTTGGCAGTTTTGTTGTGGTGCCATATTCTTTCCATTAATTATAATGGATTTAATGGTGTTCCGTGGGATGTTCAAAGTTTATGATAGTTTTTTATAACCCAACCCTGATCTGTTCTTCTTCACAACTTTGCCCCTGACCTGTTTGGAGAGCTCCTTGGTCTTCATGGTGCCACTTGTTTGGTGGTGTTGCAGACTCCGGGGCCTTTCAGAACAGGTGTATATATACTGAGATCATGTAACAGACCGCGTGACACTTAGATTGCACATAGGTGGACTTTATTTAACTAATTATGTGACTTCTGAAGGTAATTGGTTGCACCAGCTCTTATTTAGGGGCTTCATAGCAAAGGGGGTGAATACATATGCACACACCACTTTTCAGTTGTTGTTTGAAAAAAAAGAAATTGAAACCAGTGATTTTTTTCATTTCACTTCACCAATTTGGACTATTTGGTGTATGTCCATTACATGAAATCCAAATAAAAATGCATTTAAAATACAGGTTGTAATGCAACAAAATAGGAAAAACGCCACTGGGGATGAATACTTTTGCAAGGCACTGTATATCCATCAGTTTATCAAAACAGAAGAGGTCATGGGCCCCAAGATGAATCAGCCCTGGGTTGGAGAGACCAGAGCAGGGTCGCATGACTGCACACACACATACACAAATCACGAGTTTGTGATGCTGTTGGAGGTTCTGGTCCATTTAAGTGGTAGCGGGGGATCTCCAGGTACTGCCTGTGGTCCACAAGCAAGGTCAAATATATACACACTTTCAAACATGCACACACCATTCCTAAAGCATTCCTAAATAAAGTGAGGGAGGGGAACCAGGTTCTCACGGCATGCCGAGCTAACAGCTTCCAGCTGTCTCTTGGCTGAGAGTGCTGCTATGGGAACACCAGTGGGGAAAATAGGGATTTATTAGAGAAGAGAGGGAGTATAGCGAGGGAGGTGGGGATAAAAGGAGAGAATGGGAGAAGGGGAAGAGAAAATAGAGGGAGAGGGTGGAAGAAAAAGGACAAGGGGTAAGAGAGAGAAGGCAGAGGGAAGAGAAGGAGTGCTAAAAGCTGGAGTTTACTTCTCTGATGTGAGGGGATATTCAGTCTCCAGTTTTAAAGAGATGGGGTCCCCTAAAAATAAAGGGGTCCCTCCCCAATGCTTCACTCCGTATATGTGTGTGAGGCTGAGCACACATTAATATAAGTGTGTGTGTCTCCATTGTTCCCCCACAAAGGACATGAAAGTTCTTAGTTCTCGCAAGTCTTGCTTCTAAGTCTCCATTTTACACACAGGAACAGCCAATGGGTTCTTAGTTGTAAACATTTCCTACACCACACTCTCAGCTTCAACCACCCAAAAGACAAAGCAGGGCCACACATAGTTTACAACATCACATGGCAGCTCAAGAGGGCACAATAAAGCTAAAGCAGACATGTTAGCCATGCAAACACATCAGCAGACATGTGAAACCCCTAAAACACAGCTGGGATCCTTCTGTTTACCTTTCCTGTGTTCTACTGTTGCCGGTAGCGACAGAAAACCATTGTCCTCTGAATGGAACAGCCCCACCTCTCCTTGCAGGACATTCCTTCAGTAGGAAGAGAATAAGGTGGTATGACATAAGGTAGAGTGTGTGTGTGTGTCTGGGACAGAGGAAGTGGGGAGTCAATATGAAAGGTCCCTCTGATAAGCCTGGCTGAGTCAGTCTCTGTGCTGACTCACACAGACAGGCTTCTCAGTGGATCTGTCTGTCAGCATGGAGACTACCAGGGTGGAGGGATCCACTGTAGTGAGTGTTCTCCTCTTCGTTCTTTTCCCATTTGAATGTGGCTTCCTCTCCTTCATTTGCAATATGGTGCGTGCCAGGCAAGCCTATTGTCTTCAGATAGGTGGTCACGCCTACGCGGATGCTCGTCCCTCAACCTACCCATCGGTCAGTGCAAGCAGAATCGTTATGCTATCGGATGAAAGACGAGGCGAGCCAGGTATTTACTTCCATTAATCCAAAGTTAACATAGCAGGATAAAGGTAAGGATGCCACTGGGCTACAGAGATGTGAGAGAGACACGCTTCTCCTAAAGCTTTAGAAAAACACAACAGACTTAATCTTCTTTATCTATAAAAATGTTTTATGTTTCTATGGAGTACAGACAGTATGGGCGTAGGGGGTACAGATAGTATGGGCGTAGGGGGTACAGATAGTATGGGCGTAGGGGGTACAGATAGTATGGGCGTAGGGGGTACAGATAGTATGGGCGTAGGGGGTACAGATAGTAAGGGCGTAGGGGGTACAGACAGTATGGGCGTAGGGGGTACAGACAGTATGGGCGTAGGGGGTACAGAAAGTATGGGCGTAGGGGGTACAGATAGTATGGGCGTAGGGGGTACAGAAAGTATGGGCGTAGGGGGTACAGATAGTATGGGCGTAGGGGGTACAGACAGTATGGGCGTAGGTGGTACAGACAGTATGGGCGTAGGGGGTACAGACAGTATGGGCGTAGGGGGTACAGAAAGTATGGGCGTAGGGGGTACAGACAGTATGGGCGTAGGGGGTACAGACAGTATGGGCGTAGGGGGTACAGACAGTATGGGCGTAGGGGGTACAGACAGTATGGGCGTAGGGGGTACAGACAGTATGGGCGTAGGGGGTACAGATAGTATGGGCGTAGGGGGTACAGAAAGTATGGGCGTAGGGGGTACAGATAGTATGGGCGTAGGGGGTACAGACAGTATGGGCGTAGGGGGTACAGACAGTATGGGCGTAGGGGGTACAGACAGTATGGGCGTAGGGGGTACAGACAGTATGGGCGTAGGGGGTACAGATAGTATGGGCGTAGGGGGTACAGATAGTATGGGCGTAGGGGGTACAGATAGTATGCTTCTACATCCGCATTGCTTGCTGTTTGGGGTTTTAGGCTGTGATTCTGTACAGCACTTTGTGACGTCGGATGATGTAAGAAGGGCTTTATAAATACATTTGATTGATTGATTGACTACACAGAGAAGAAGAGACAGGAGGACGCCATCTTGAGAACATTCAGCAATAATTTATTTTCCTAATCTCAATAACCACCAAGTCTTCTCCTCTGGACATTTCATCATCAGTTGCCAACAACACCATTTAGAAAAATGTACAGTTACTATACAAATTCTTAATAGAAAAAATAATAAATTAACTGTTGAATTCTGTCTTTTTTTGTGTGAATTCCACATAGTTTTTTTCCTACAACACCTTTTTGTCAGGTTAACGTTGAAGAGAACAAATCAAATCATGTTACATGCTCTATGGTCTGGTGGAGTGGTGTCTTACTGACGTCTAAAGGAACGGTTTCCATTCTGCACAACTGGTATTAAAACTATTGACAACAATGAGGAGAGTCTATATCCAATGTGACAAAGCAGTAACTGGTCATCATGTAGCACCTGAAAGGATTCTTACTATGTTAGAACTTGGAAACAAGGTTAAACAATGTTAAAAACTCCACATAGGCTTACAGTGCCCCTCCGTACAGCATGTTCAGGAAAGAGGTTGATAAAATAGTTAGTTTAATCTTCTTTAACTATAAAAATGTTTTATGTTTCTATGGAGTACAGACAGTATGGGCGTAGGAGGTTCACATAGTATGGTCGAAGGGGGGGCTATAGAAGAGGGTACAACACACAGCGTCACATTGGGCTCAGAGGTCAGAGATTACCACAGGGGTTAGGAGTCAAAGGTCAAACTGGGTGTTGTCATGGATACAGAAATTATTCTCTGTTTAGGAGGAAAAGGTGAGGGGAGAGGGATGGTCCACATGGACTGCTCATGTTTTGGGTTTATTTGTTCATTTTTGTTTGTTTCGGGAACCACAGAGCATGCATGGTATGGTGTGAGCTAGCAGAGGTGGCTCATTCAGGGGGAATGGACAGGCTAACAAGCCTTAGCATAGCATAGCATAGCTGATGGCAGAATTAACTACAGGAGAGGTCAAACACAGCATTTTACCAGGACACCTTGCAGTGAGGCAGGGTTAGGGAGGGGGCTGTAAAACTCCTACAAACAGAAGGAATTTCTGGTCCAACTTGCTGCATGGTACAAGTTCAACTAATCTGACAGGGTAAGATTTTTGTGCAACCTTTAAACCATGTTTTATATTTGTGTTTTTTAAAGATTCAATGGAGGACATAAACCATGTACAAAGCACAGGCAAACATGTGCTTGAGAGACCGCAATTAATTGTTTTGTTTGGGTTTTTGTACACACAATAAGGACTGTCCACATACAGCATTACAACAATGTTAGACCATAAGGTGTGCTTTAAAATACTTGTTTTAGAATTAGCTTATAACAAGAGTTGGTCTATGTGTCGGTCTACGTAAGCAAGAGGTGTATGGAATCTATAAATTAAATGTAGGGGTTCAAGGGTATGGCTATAAGTTCTCGCTGTGTCACAGCCCTGTTACCGTGGGATATGGTGACGGCCTCACTTACTAAACCAATGTCAAAGTTCAGAGTTCATTGATGACATCATCTATACTGAACAAAACTATAAATGCAACATGCAACAATTTTTTTTTTTTTTACTGACTTACAGTTCATATCAGGAAATGAGCTTTTTAAATAAATGCACTAGGTCCTAATCTATTCATTTCACATGACTGGGAATACAGATGTGCATTTGTTGGTCACAGACACCTTAAAAAAAAAAGGTATGGGCATGGATCAGAACCAGTCAGTATCTGGTGTGACCAGCATTTGCCACATGCAGCGCAACACATCTCCTTTGCATAGAGTTGATCAGGCTGTTGATTGTGGCCTTTGAATGTTGTGCCACTCCTCTTCAATGGATGCATGATTATGCTGGATATTGGAGGGAACTGGAACACTCTGATCCACGTTGATCCAGCACATCCCAAACATTCTCAATGGGTGACATATTTGGTGAGTAGGCAGGCCATGGAAGATCTGGGACATATTCAGCTTCCAGGAATTGTGTACAGATCTGTGCCACATTGGGCCGTTCATTGTCATGCTGAAACATGAGGTGATGGCGGCGGATGAACGGCACGACAATGGGCCTCAGGATCTCGTCACTGGATCTCTGTGCATTCAAATTACCATTGATAAAATGCAATTGTCATCGTTGTCCGTAGTTTATGCCTTCCCATACCATAATCCCACCGCCCCCATGGGGCCCTCTGTTCACAATAATGAAATCAGCAAACTGCTTTCCCACAGTACGCCATACATGTTGTTTGTGAGGCCAGTTGGCCAGTTGGACGTGCCGCCAAATTCTCTAAAACAACGTTGGAAGTGGCTTATCGTAGAGAAATTAACATTCCTGCATTCAGCATGTCAATTGCACGCTCCCTAAAAACTTGAGACATCAGTGGCATTGTGTTGTGTGACAAAACTGCACATTTTAGAGTGGCCTTTTATTGTCCCCAGCACAAGATGCACCTGTGTAATGATCATGCTGTTTAATCAGCTTCTTGATATGCCACACCTGTCAGGTGGATGGATTATCTTGCCAAAAGAGAAATTCTCCCTAACAGGGATGTAAACAAATTTGTGCACAACATTTGAGAGAAATAAGCTTTTTGAGCATATGGAACATTTCTGGGATATTTTATTTCAGCTCATGAAACAAGGGACCAACACTTTACATGTTGTATTTATGTTTTTGTTCAGTGTAGTAATAGAAGCACAATAATATAAACACCCTGTTTGGTTCTGGTGTGACATTATTTCTATACTATATGTGTGTGTGTTACTTTTTTATATTAAGTCTGGATTTACTCTTACATCATGAATGTGTTGTTATGCAGATGTTCTTAATCCCCTTATATGTATCAAAAAGTCAGGAGGAGAACTAGATGAAAACTGGTTCTGTATATTATAGGCCTATTGTTTATATATAAAACAACTAGGCAATTCAGTTAAGAACAAATTCTTATTTACAATGACTGCCTACCTCGGCCAATTGTGCACCACCACTATCGGACTCCCAATCATGGCCGGATGTGATACAGCCTGGATTCAAACCAGGGACTGTAGTGACGCCTCTGGCACTGAGATGCAGTGTCTTAGACCGCCGCGCCACTCGGGAGCCCATAGTTTTCATATATTGTGTTTAACTGTGTATGTTGTGCTCTGGTATCAAAACTTAGATTGAATACTTAACTTGACATATCTCTGATTGGTGTATAGACCTCTTCCTGCTGTTCATTTGGCTCTGGGAAGCAGGATCTCTATACAGCAGACACTTCCTCTGCTAGACTAGGAACTGGGCCCTGTGGGATTTATAGTTATATGGTTTGTAGTTTTAGTGAGCGGCTGTTTTCAGCAGGGGCGCGACTTTGGTTTAAGAAGTTGGGGGGACATATTATTATTATTATTATTATTATTAACATTCCAAACAGCCTACCCGACCGCTCGAAGGCGTCCGCATGGTCCTAAAGCACACCGTTGCCTAGTTTTGTATAACATTCCAATGATAAAACTGGGGATGACAAAAATGCAATTTCAGAATGTGTCCCCCCCGCCCCCAGTGAAAGTAGCGCCCCTGGTTTTCAGTGCTGGGTTAGAGTACAGACATAGATGGCACCGCTGAGAAAAGAATGTGTGTGTGTGTGAATCCACACACAAGATGTGTGTGTGTTCTGACCGGTTGATAGATGTTAGGCAGAGAGAGTATAGCCTGAGATAATGACCTGTACAAATGAGAACCTTCTGGAGTTTACAGGTTTCAAGCTTTATCTAAATATTAACCCCCAAATATACTACACTGGTGTCTGAGACAATGACCAATCTTGGGGTTGGACAGACAGACTGACAGATTGACGTGACACAGACAGACTGGTCCTTAAACATGGGTTGCATCCCATTTTTAACATAGGACTGCACAGACAGTCAGATATATGATGTCACAACGCATGGAGAAGTGTTTAATATCTCACCAATCTCATCATATGCACAGCTCGACTGTGAGGGAGGGGTGTGCCCTTCGCTACAACTGTGTGATTGACAGCTCCACACAGCCCTAAACATCCAATTAGCTTTCACCTCTCACCAGAAAGTCAAATGAAGGGGAGGAGCCAGATGAAATAGACCACTGAAAGCCTGCAGATATGTTTGGAAATAAACCCACAAAACTACATGTGGTCTTAATTCCAATTCAACCCAAAACTACTACACACATAGCTACAGTTTCACCCAAACTCAAGACATTAGCTTTAAGCAAGAGATTCCTAGCATATTCTGGCTCTCCAGGACCCAAACCCTGAAGAAGTGTCTGTGGCCCCCAGTCGGTCCCTGTCTGTCTCTGGTCTGGCTGAGCAGGGCCCCCATTCCGTCCCTGTCTGTCTCTGGTCTGGCTGAGCAGGGCCCCCATTCCGTCCCTGTCTGTCTCTGGTCTGGCTGTGCAGGGCCCCCATTCCGTCCCTGTCTGTCTCTGGTCTGGCTGTGCAGGGCCCCCAGTCCGTCCCTGTCTGTCTCTGGTCTGGCTGAGCAGGGCCCCCATTCTGTCCGTCTGTCTCTGATCTGTCTGTCCCTGTCTGTTTGTGGTCTGGCTGTGCAGGGCCCCCAGTCCGTCCCTGTCTGGCTGAGCAGGGCCCCCATTCTGTCCGTCTGTCTCTGATCTGGCTGTGCAGGGCCCCGCGTCTGTCCCTGTCTGTTTGTGGTCTGGCTGTGCAGGGCCCCCAGTTCGCCCATAATCTCCCAGTACAGCTAAGCACAGTGCCCCAGCATAGTGGCAAAACATCCAAGTCCAGGAGCTCACTGCTCAGTAGCAGTGTGGATAGTCCCAGTATCAGAGACTAGTTGATCAATCTGGCTGGCTGTTGTACACCCCCAATCCAGATGACTGACATCCCAATAGATGTGCTCAGAACTCCCAGCAGGATCCCAGTAGAATTGACCAGTCTTTCCGTTCCTCTGAAAACTCCAAGTATGTGGGTTGTAGCTTCCAGTATGATAAACCAGTGTTCCCAGTGTGTCCATGGGACTGGTGCCATTGGTCAGTCAGGTGGATCTTTGGTTGTGGGATAGATAGTTGGGATTGGGATTATAATTGTTGGGAATGTTTGTACGTTTGTCTTTTGTCTTTCAGATAATCTACAATTCTCCAATAATCTGCTCTGCAATTTTCCTAAAGGGTGAAAAAGTAATTGAGTCTCTCCCAAGCAATATTTTCATTTTTTTGTACAAAACGATACAGAGAAATAAACAAAGACTTTAACAATGAAATTAACCTAGCAGATCCAGCGGACACACACAGGCCCAGAATTTGAGCCAAAACACATTTCATCTTGCAGGTATCCTCTGATTGGCTGGCAACACACTGGGGTCAGGGGTAGATATAAGTCAGGGCCTGAGGGCCATGTAGTCTGGGCAGGGGGTTGTGTGTGTGTGTGTGCTCTTACCCCCCCACCTCCCCCCTTTCCCACTCCTGGTCTCCCTGGGGCTCAGACTGAAGCAGGGTCAGGGATTAAAGGTCAGAGTTCACGATCATTCAGCGGTTCTGTTTGGCTGTTCCACAGCAATAGTCCTGCCCAGTTGGGCATGTCCTTCCTATAAACTCCAGCTCAACCAAACTTGATATGCACATAAAATGATAAAGGGAAATATGGATAAAGGGAGGGATGGAGGAGGGTTTCCTGTCCATGATGAGGCCAGTCTAGTCAGGGCTAGAGGAGAGGTTGGTGGAGGCAGTAAAGGTCAGTGTTGAGGGTCAGTAAGGGTCAGTAGGTGTTAGGTGGTGGTCAGTAGGTCAGACCAGGGTTCCAGGTTTGGCCTTGTCGTGTCCGTACCACTGGACATCTGCCAGCTCTGAACACAGAGGACTGCTGAGAAAACAACTATCATTGAATGACCTGCAGACAGAGAGAGTGAGAGAGAGAGTGACAGAGAGAGAGAAAGAGAGCGAGAATACCATTTTTAATTATGGAAATACTGGAGGACTGATGGCTTATGCACTCTGCTTCCACAAAATCTACAGAAGTTATTGTTTTCTTCGCTTAGTAAAACTGTTGGTCACTTCTTCGTCAAGGGGAAGGAAACAAGGACTGTAACAAATCGTTATGATCAATGAACTTGATTGGTTTGTGTCGTTTTTGGTCTCATTGCTCTGATGGTTACTGTCTTTGTCTAGATCTAAAGCTTTTGTGAAAACAATGTGTACAATCCATAAGGCCTTTCCCTCTTTTCAGGCCTCATTTCAAACTGGCCAATCACTCCTCCTATATTGCTGTCTCTATGTCAAGGCACACGTCCTGTTAGTGTACTAGTCTAAAACTACAGTAGGTGACTAGAGTGCATTTCTGTTTCTCCGCTCGCTACCCGCAGTGTCCAATCGTTCACTCCCCTTCGTGGTTTTAGAATGAATGAACTGGTATTATTTTGGATACTCCCTGTGGCTACTGCTTAACAATCTTTGAGGGGGACTGAATGAGAGCACACGCCTGGGACAAGTCAACAGTGAGAATAGCTATTGAGTTGACTAAGTTCGAGTTCAATTAGGGCTGGTAATAGAGTACCGAGGGAGGGTTAGGATTTACTGTAGTAATAATAATAATACATTACATCTGCGAAGCGCTTTTAATTCTACAAGAATAATCTCATTAAACAGTTTGTTTTACGAAAGCAAATATACGTATAACCACATCATAAAAGCATCAATCAAAGTCTAGGAGGAAGGGTAGGCCAGCCGATAAAGATGAGTCTTAAGGCCTGCTTTAGAGAGCAGCCACACACAGCAGACATGCAGAGTCCAGTTACAGTCATAGAAACAGAGCAGATAGAACAGACACCATTCCCAAAGTTGCTATTAGAAAGGATTAGAAACGGGAAGAGCCTATTCAACTCAGCATTTGGTACAAAACTAAGAATATAGAAAACAGATTCTATTTCTACACCTTTGATCTAGTTCAGGTTCTGTTTCTACATATCTAGTCAAGGGGATCTATTTCTATGCCCCTGATCTATTTGAGTTTCTGTTTCTATGTCTCTGTTCTAGGTGCCAGGATTTATTCTATTGTGTGTGTTTCTATGTCCTGGAAGTCTAGGAGTGTCCAGACTGACAGTATATGGGTTGTTTCTATGGTCTATGGTTCTTTATTGTTGTTCTGTAGTTCTCTGGTATATTTGTTGTATTTCTAGGTCTGTGTTCTGGGAGAGTCCTGGCAGACAGACAGTACCTCTATGCGTCAGAGCTGGGCTGAGTGGGAGACTGACACACGTCTTCAGTAGGAGAGCTGTCTGCTGTACCGCTAAACCAGGAAACACAGACAGACAGACAGACAGACAGACAGACAGACAGACAGACAGACAGACAGGCAGACAGACAGACAGACAGACAGACAAAGAGACAGACAGACAGACAGACAGCAGAGAGGTTAGTACAGGAGGAGAGGGAGAGAGGGAGAAAGATAAAGAGGGATGGAATGAGAAGGAAAAATAGAGAAGAGTGAAAGAGAGGAAAGATAAGTTAACAAATCAGTTAGTCCTTTAGGAAGACAAGACAGCCGTGTGATCAGTAGCTAGACAGAGTACCGTGCTGCAGAAGGAAAAAGGTTAGGGGTTGGTAAGGCAGAGGTTATAAAGGTTGTAAGAGAAGCGTAGATGCTGAAGATGTTTTGTGAGGATGCAGATTTTGTCCTGTGAATTACAATACAGGAGCCAAAGCCTTTAACCCAGGATTAAATGTCAAATAGGATTAGGATCCTGAGTGCCTGGTCTTTAACAGTTTATATATCACTCTGCAAATTATGTATTGGTGTGTGCATGTGTTTGTGTGCTGTTTGTCTGTGTGTCTGTCATGTGCGTGCATGTGTGTGTCGTACCCGCTCTGCCAGTTGAGGATGTGTTGTGGGCTGCAGGGGGGCGTGGGTGTTGCGGCCTGTTCACTAGAGGGAGTCCCACTCCTCGGGCTGTGAGGGGACGCTGATGTACAGACACACAGTTATACACACACACACACACGTCAATAGGTGGTCAAGGGCTGTGTTATCCCAGCTATGCCCCACTGTGACTAACATGACTAACGAGCTCCATTTGGTTCAGGGATCACTTTACATTCATTCACACACACTCTGCTAAACTTCAGCCTATCCAATGTTCTTTCACGAACTAACTATTCTGTAAAGAATATACACTACTGTTCAAAAGTTTGTCTAGTTTGAGAAACAGATGCATCACAAGTCCTCAACTGGCAGCTTCATTAAATAGTACCCGCAAAACACCAGTCTCAACGTCAACAGTGAAGAGGCGACTCCGGGATGCTGGCCTTCTAGGCAGAGTTGCAAAGAAAAAGCCATATCTCAAGACTGGCCAATAAAAAGATAAGATTAAGATGGGCAAAAGAACACAGACAGCGGAGAGAGGAACTCTGCCTAGAAGGCCAGAGTCCCGGAATCGCCACTTCACTGTTGACGTTGAGATGGGTATATTGTGGGTACTATTTAATGAAGCTGCCAGTTGAGGACTTGTGAGGCATCTGTTTCTCAAACTAGACACTCTAATGTATTTGTCCTCTTGCTCAGTTGTGCACCGGGGCCTCCCACTCCTCTTTCTATTCTGGGTTGAACCAGTTTGCGCTGTTCTGTGAAGGGAGTAGTACACAGTGCTGTACGAGATCTTCAGTTTCTTGGCAATTTCTCGCATGGAATAGCATTCATTTCTCAGAACAAGAAAAGACTGACTAATTTCAGAAAAAAGTGCTTTGTTTCTGGCCATTTTGAGTCGGTAATCAAATCAAATCAAATCAAATTTTATTTGTCACATACACATGGTTAGCAGATGTTAATGTGAGTGTAGCGAAATGCTTGTGCTTCTAGTTCCGACAATGCAGTAATAACAAGTAATCTAACTAACAATTCCAAACTACTGTCTTGTACACAGTGTAAGGGGATAAAGAATATGTACATAAGGATATATGAATGAGTGATGGTACAGAGCAGCATAGGCAAGATACAGTAGATGGTATCGAGTACAGTATATACATATGAGATGAGTATGTAAACAAAGTGGCATAGTTAAAGTGGCTAGTGATACATGTATTACATAAGAATACAGTCGATGATATAGAGTACAGCATATACATATGCATATGAGATGAATAATGTAGGGTAAGTAACATTATATAAGGTAGTATTGTTTAAAGTGGCTAGTGATATATTTACATCATTTCCCGTCAATTCCCATTATTAAAGTGGCTGGAGTTGAGTCAGTGTCAGTGTGTTGGCAGCAGCCACTCAATGTTAGTGGTGGCTGTTTAACAGTCTGATGGCCTTGAGATAGAAGCTTTTTTTCAGTCTCTCGGTCCCTGCTTTGATGCACCTGTACTGACCTCGCCTTCTGGATGATAGCGGGGTGAACAGGCTCGGGTGGTTGATGTCCTTGATGATCTTTATGGCCTTCCTGTGACATCGGGTGGTGTAGGTGTCCTGGAGGGCAGGTAGTTTGCCCCCGGTGATGCGTTGTGCAGACCTCACTACCCTCTGGAGAGCCTTACGGTTGAGGGCAGAGCAGTTGCCGTACCAGGCGGTGATACAGCCATTTTGCCACAACTTTGGAAATATGCTTGGGGTCACTGTCCATTTGGAAGACCCATTTGCGACCAAGCTTCAACTTCCTGACTGATGTCTTGAGATTTGCTTCAATATATCTACATAATCTTCCTACCTTATGATGCCATCTATTTTGTGAAGTGCCACATCATTTTCCTTCCTCATGGAGCCATCTATTTTGTGAAGTGCACCAGTCCCTCCTGCAGCAAAGCACCCCCACAACATGATGCTGCCAACCCCGTGATTCACGGTTGGGATGGTTTTCTTCGGCTTGCAAGCCTCTCCCTTTTTCCTCCAAACATAACGATGGTCATTATGGCCAAACAGTTCTATTTTTGTTTCATCAGACCAGAGGACATTTCTCCAAAAAGTATGATCTTTGTCCCCATGTGCAGTTGCAAACCCTAGTTTGCTTTTTACGGCGGTTTTGGAGCAGTGGCTTCTTCCTTGCTGAGCTGCCTTTCAGGTTATGTCGATATAGGACTCGTTTTACTGTGGATATAGATACTTTTGTACCTGTTTCCTCCAGCATCTTCAAGGTCCTTTGCTGTTGTTCTGGGATTGATTTGCACTTTTCGCACCACAGTATGTTCAACTCTGGGAGACAGAATGCGTCTCCTTCCTGAGTGGTATGACGGCTGCGTGGTCCCATGGTGTTTACACTTGAGTACTATTGTTTGTACAGGTGAACGTGGTACCTTCAGGCGATTGGAAATTGCTCCCAAGGATGAACCAGACTTAAGGAGGTCTACGATTTTTTTCCTGAGGTCTTGGCTGATTTATTTTAATTTTCCCATGATGTCAAGCAAAGAGGCACTGAGTTTGAAGGTAGGCCTTGAAATACATCCACATAGGCTAATTGACATAATTTGAGTCAATCAGAAGCTTCTAAAGCCATGACATAATTTTCTGGAATTTACCAAGCTGTTTAAAGAATTGTGATACAGTGATTAATAAGTTAAATAATCTGTCTGTAATTGTTGGGAAAATTACTTGTGTCTTGCACAAAGTAGACGTCCTAACCGACTTGCCAAAACTATAGTTTGTTAACAAGAAATTTGTGGAGTGGTTGAAAAATGAGATTTAATGACTTTAAGCTTTAGTGTATGTAAACTTTCGTCTTCAACTATGTGTGTGTGTGTTACATATATCTGTCCTTTACAACGCCTGACCCAATCAAAACTCTAACTATCCTACCAGATTCAAGCCTAGCTCAGAACATAAACGGGTCTACGCGTGTGTGTTGTCACCCACCTGGTGATCCCTTGGCGAGTGTCCCCACCCTGCTCCCTCGTCCGAGTCCCAGCGTGCCTTGCAGTGAGCCGCTGTCCGACGTGTTGGAGCCGGCGTGACTCCTCTCCTTTACACTGCCCGTAGAGCGCTGGTACCAACACTTCAACTCATCTGACACCACCGCCCTCCCCCCTCCTCCCCCCTCTCGCCCCAGTGAGGGAGTCCGTACAATCTGGGAGCGGGACGGGGTGAGTCTGCTGCTCCCCTCTCCCCCCTCCTCGCCCCCCCAGGTCTCCTTGTAGAGCCCCCCGGCTGTGTAGGAGCTGGAGGTTTTGAACTGGGCCTTGACGCTGTAGTGGCCCTCCTGGTCACTCTCCAGGCTGCGCACCACCACCGGGTTGGGGCTGCCCTCTACGTACAGGGGGTACTCTTTAATCCGGTACTGGGACGAAGGCTGGCTCTGGCTGTGAAGGTACACCCCGTGCTGCCCTGACCCAGTCCCTGCCACCCCCGTACCACCGCACCCTGAACCGTTCTTGGCTGCAAGGTTGGGCATGGAACCAGAGTTAGAGGAACCAAGGTGACCTGCAGACCTGGAGAGAGAGAGGAGGTTAACATAAATATTAAACATAGAAACAAATCCTCTGCTAAACAAGCCTAAAGTCAGTCTCTGGACACACCCACCTCTGCTGTACTAACCTGTGCCTCTGTCTCTGTCTCTGCCTGGCTTTGGAAGGGGAGTCCTCTCCTAGGGTGGAGTAGTTTGGGTTGGAGCCTGGAGCTACCCCAGGGTAGTAGTGTTCTGAGCTGCTCTGGGAGGTACAGGACGAACAGTCATCCAACGGGTCAGAGCCATTGAAGCTGCGAGTCCCCGGGGCCAGGAAGATGTCTGGGCTGCCGGGGGCTCCCAGGGTGTGTGTGTGAGTGTGTGTGTCGGGGTCGGAGGCCAGCAGCTTGCCCTGAGATTCCAGGCTGGAGCTGCGGTTCCTAAAGTGCTGAACCAGACTGTGCAGATGGGTGGGACTGATGTCCACAGACCTGGTGGAGGGAAAGAGATGCAGAGAGTGAGGGTGAGAGATGGAGAGAGGAAGGGAAAGATGGAGAGAGAGGTTACAGTATGGTTGTGACTTTGACTTAGTGAGGTGACCATAGCGCGGTACTTTTCTGAAGGTTATTTTGAGGTTATCTGTCGGTTACCTGGTGGAGTGTACGTAGTGAGGGGTCCTGGTCCTCAGGTCGGGGGTGGAGGGCATGCTGGACTGGGAGCTCCAGTGAGGAACACTCCTGATGGGGCTACTCTGCAGAGAGTTACTGCCTCCTGCCTCTGCACAACTACCAGAGCCGGGTAACCGCCTGTGACTGGACAGGGAGAGACAGAGCCCTTAGCAACAGTAATGTTAAGGTTTTCTATCTTCTAATCATTATACTAACATTCAACCAACTATCACATGCCCCACGAGCCCAGTATAGATATATCGTCATGGCAACAGAGTTGACCTCTCACTTGGAGTGTGAAGAGCGTTTCTTGACCCTCTCATAGGGTTCGTCCAGCGAGGACTCGCTCCACATCTTGGGTTTGATGGGGGACTTGTCGTATTCGGAGTGGGCGTAGTGCAGGTGGCTGAGGCCATCTAGAGACTGGGGGGGAGGGGGCCGGCTGTGGGAGGGAGGCCGGGGAGGGAGGCCCTTATGGGGAGACGCTGCCGGAGAGAAGGTGGGGGTCCCTGTCATCTGGGGGTCATCTGATAGAGGAGATAGATGGGGGTCGGTTAGATTGATGGATCACTGATTAGTCCCATTTAGAAAGACGCTGATGAACTTTTAAATGTATTTTAGCGCCAAGAGGGAAAGAGACATACCGTCGTCTAGGACCAGAGCGTCAGACAGAGAGCTGTCCTCTGAGCCCATGTTGGCCTCTGTGGGAGAGAAGAACAGAGGAAAACACTTTCACTATGGCATTAGTTAAGGTGAAGTAGTTGTGTTTTAATTCATGTTCATGAGCACTTCTTGCCATGTGTCTGTGTGTGTATGTGAGTGTGTGTTTGTGAATGTGAATTTGTGATTGTGTGTGTGCCTGGTCTCACCCTCTTTATTACGCGATGTGGTTCTTATAAGCGATTCTCTCAGCATGTGTGTAGTCTCACCCTCTATGATAAGCGATGTGGTTCTTATAAGCGATTCTCTCAGCATGTGTGTAGTCTCACCCTGTATGATAAGCGAAGTGGTTCTTATAAGCGATTCTCTCAGCATGTGTGTAGTCTCACCCTGTATGATAAGCGATGTGGTTCTTATAAGCGATTCTCTCAGCATGTGTGTAGTCTCACCCTCTTTATTACGCGATGTGGTTCGTATAAGCGATTCTCTCAGCATGTGTGTAGTCTCACCCTCTATGATAAGCGAAGCGCGTTGCGTGGGTTTCTTCCCAGAGCGGACACGGTGTTCGTTGATGGCGTTCTCTATCTCCTGGAGTTTCTTCAGCGCGTTCAGGTACGACGTCTTCCTCTGTTTTTTCAGCTTCTTACTGCTCACGTGCGGATCGCTGGCCAGACGCCTCGCAGCCTCGGTGATCTGGGATTGGATGGCAAACTCCCTCTCTAGACGGTCTAGCTCCTCCTCCTGGTGAGAGAGAGAGACACACACAAGGGTTAGGAAGTGTGACACATGCACACACAAACAAACACACTCACACAGTGAGTGTGATGATACACACTCAGACACACACACTCAGACACACATACTCAGACATGAGTCACTCACATCCACCAGTAACTTAAAGCATGTTCCCAGGCCAGTACAAACAAAATGAGGAAACCATCTATCTTCCTTCCTCCCCCACACTTTCCCAGCCCTGCCTCCCATGAGAATCCCTAAAACACCCCCAACTCCCCCTAACTCTCCCACTCACCTCCATACCTCGCCCAGCCTTGGCTAGCTTCCTCAGACCCCAGTTCTCCCAAAAATCACCCCCCCACCGCCCTCCTCCTCACCATCTCCTATGAGACCCCATAGTCGCCCCCCCAAGCACCCCTAGCCATAACACACAGCCCCCTACCCATAACACACAGCCCCCTACCCATAACACACAGCTACCCATAACACATAGCCCCTTAGCCATAACACACAGCCCCCTACCCATAATAAACCAGCCCCCTACCCATAACAAACCAGCCCCCTACCCATAATAAACCAGCCACCTACCCATAATAAACCAGCCCCCTACCCTTAACACACAGCCCCTTACCCATAACACACATCCTCCTAACCATAACACTCAGCCCCCTAACCATAACACTCAGCCCCCTAACCATAACACCCATCCCCTTACCCATAACACACATCCCCCTAACCATAACACTCAGCCCCCTAACCATAACACTCAGCCCCCTAACCATAACACTCAGCCCCCTAACCATAACACTCAGCCCCCTAACCATAACACTCAGCCCCCTAACCATAACACACAGCCCCCTAACCATAACACACAGCCCCCTAACCATAACACTCAGCCCCCTAACCATAACACACATCCCCCTAACCATAACACTCAGCCCCCTAACCATAACACCCAGCCCCATACCCATAATAAACCAGCCACCTACCCATAATAAACCAGCCCCCTACCCTTAACACACAGCCCCTTACCCATAACACACATCCTCCTAACCATAACACTCAGCCCCCTAACCATAACACTCAGCCCCCTAACCGTAACACTTAGCCCCCTAACCATAACACCCATCCCCTTACCCATAACACACATCCCCCTAACCATAACACCCAGCCCCCTAACCATAACACATATCCCCCTAACCATAACACTCAGCCCCCTAACCATAACACACAGCCCCCTAACCATAACACACAGCCCCCTAACCATAACACTCAGCCCCCTAACCATAACACACATCCCCCTAACCATAACACTCAGCCCCCTAACCATAACACTCAGCCCCCTAACCATAACACCCATCCCCTTACCCATAACACACATCCCCCTAACCATAACACTCAGCCCCCTAACCATAACACTCAGCCCCCTAACCATAACACTCAGCCCCCTAACCATAACACACAGCCCCCTAACCATAACACACAGCCCCCTAACCATAACACACAGCCCCCTAACCATAACACTCAGCCCCCTAACCATAACACTCAGCCCCCTAACCATAACACTCAGCCCCCTAACCATAACACTCAGCCCCCTAACCATAACACTCAGCCCCCTAACCATAACACTCAGCCCCCTAACCATAACACACAGCCCCCTAACCATAACACACAGCCCCCTAACCATAACACTCAGCCCCCTAACCATAACACACATCCCCCTAACCATAACACTCAGCCCCCTAACCATAACACCCAGCCCCATACCCATAATAAACCAGCCACCTACCCATAATAAACCAGCCCCCTACCCTTAACACACAGCCCCTTACCCATAACACACATCCTCCTAACCATAACACTCAGCCCCCTAACCATAACACTCAGCCCCCTAACCGTAACACTTAGCCCCCTAACCATAACACCCATCCCCTTACCCATAACACACATCCCCCTAACCATAACACCCAGCCCCCTAACCATAACACATATCCCCCTAACCATAACACTCAGCCCCCTAACCATAACACACAGCCCCCTAACCATAACACACAGCCCCCTAACCATAACACTCAGCCCCCTAACCATAACACACATCCCCCTAACCATAACACTCAGCCCCCTAACCATAACACTCAGCCCCCTAACCATAACACCCATCCCCTTACCCATAACACACATCCCCCTAACCATAACACTCAGCCCCCTAACCATAACACTCAGCCCCCTAACCATAACACTCAGCCCCCTAACCATAACACACAGCCCCCTAACCATAACACACAGCCCCCTAACCATAACACACAGCCCCCTAACCATAACACTCAGCCCCCTAACCATAACACTCAGCCCCCTAACCATAACACTCAGCCCCCTAACCATAACACTCAGCCCCCTAACCATAACACACAGCCCCCTAACCATAACACTCAGCCCCCTAACCATAACACTCAGCCCCCTAACCATAACACATATCCCCCTAACCATAACACATATCCCCCTAACCATAACACTCAGCCCCCTAACCATAAAACACAGCCCCCTAACCATAACACACAGCCCCCTAACCATAACACACATCCCCCTAACCATAACACTCAGCCCCCTAACCATAACACTCAGCCCTCTAACCATAACACACAGCCCCCTAACCATAACACTCAGCCCCCTAACCATAACACACATCCCCCTAACCATAACACTCAGCCCCCTAACCATAACACTCAGCCCTCTAACCATAACACACACCCCCTACCATAACACACACCCCCTACCATAACACACAGCCCCCTAACCATAACACACATCCCCTTACCCATAACACTCAGCCCCCTAACCATAACACTCAGCCCTCTAACCATAACACTCAGCCCCCTAACCATAACACATATCCCCCTAACCATAACACATATCCCCCTAACCATAACACTCAGCCCCCTAACCATAAAACACAGCCCCCTAACCATAACACACAGCCCCCTAACCATAACACACATCCCCCTAACCATAACACTCAGCCCCCTAACCATAACACTCAGCCCTCTAACCATAACACACAGCCCCCTAACCATAACACTCAGCCCCCTAACCATAACACACATCCCCCTAACCATAACACTCAGCCCCCTAACCATAACACTCAGCCCTCTAACCATAACACACACCCCCTACCATAACACACAGCCCCCTAACCATAACACACATCCCCCTAACCATAACACTCAGCCCCCTAACCATAACACTCAGCCCTCTAACCATAACACACACCCCCTACCATAACACACACCCCCTACCATAACACACACCCCCTACCATAACACACATCCCCTTACCCATAACACACAACTCAATAACAGCAGAGAGCAGATCATGACTCAACAGCAACAGTGTTTCATCACATGGGAACCATTAGGACGTAGTTTCTGTATGTTCTACAGGGACTAGTGAGTTAAGACTAGTGAACAGACAGAAAACAGTAACTATTTCAGACAGACAGCTTTTCAACTGGCTTTCACACGGCTCTATGCATGGATGCATACAACACACACATCCCCCTACCATAACACACATCCCCCTACCATAACACACATCCCCAAACCATAACACACATCCCCCTACCATAACACACACCGCCCTACCATAACACACATCCCCCTACCCATAACACACATCTTCCTACCCATAACACACATCTTTCTACCCATAACACACATCTCCCTACCTATAACACACATCCCCTACCCATAACACACATCCCCCTACCCATAACACACATCCCCCTACCATAACACACATCCACCTACCATAACACACATCCCCCTACCCATAACACACACATCCCCCTACCCATAACACACATCCACCTACCATAGCACACATCCCTCTACCATAACACACATCCCCCTACCATAGCACACATTCCTCTACCATAACACACATCCCCCTACCCATAACACACAACCCCCTACCCATAACACACATCCCCCTACCATAACACACATCCCCCTACCATAACACACACATCCCCCTACCCATTACACACATCCACCTACCATAGCACACATTCCTCTACCATAACACACATCCCCCTACCCATAACACACATCCCCCTACCCATAACACACATCCCCCTACCATAACACACATCTCCCAACCCATAACACACATCTCCCTACCCATAACACACATCTCCCTACCATAGCACACATCCCCCTACCCATAACACACATCCCCCTACCCATAACAACCCATACCACACAGCCCCCTACCCATAACACACATCCCCCTACCCATAACACACACCCCCTACCCATAACACACATCCCCCTACCATAACACACATCCACCTACCCATAACACACATCCCCCTACCCATAACACACATCCCCCTACCCATAAAACACATCCCCCTACCCATAACACACATCCCTGTGTATGTATGGTCCATGTGTGGGTGACCTTATGTCCAGGGCAGGGGTTCAGAAAAACACAACAGAACAATATGATCACAGCTCCCAAAGATAAAGAGGTAAATACACTAGGTTTGTTTAACACACACAGGTCAACAAGACTACCTCAGCCTGGAGGAATCCCATTTACTAAACAATCTCTACATCCCCCCTGCCATAATAACCTCTGTGTGTGTGTTCTGAGGTAACAAGGTTTGACTAGTGTAAAACCTGAGACATCTTCCTGCTAGCATCGCGGTTTCATAATGCTGTGACCCTGGATTTGTTTCAATGCATACAATCCAAGACACACACACACACACACACACACACACACACACACTCTTTCTTTTTCTCCCACTATCACCACTTCCTGTGTTACGGAGCAGACAAGCTATTTTTAGTCAGCCCTGAAGCAGTGGAAAATCTACTGAGGCACAAAATAGAAGAACAGACAGACAGATTCAGCAATAGAAGAAGAGAAGAAGAGAGAGAAAGAGGGATTGAGGATGACTTCAAACCAACTTCAAAGCAGATCCCAAACTTTTCAAAGTGCTGGCTTGGCCACTGCCCCAGTTACTCTTCTGTTTCAACCAATGATTTAAGATCAATTCTCCCCAAGTCTAACCATATAGATGAAGATAAACCATATAGATAAAGATGCACTATGTAGATATCGCTCCTCCATTTCCTGGTTGCTAAAATTCTAATAGTAATTTCAGTTTATGTTTCAAAACATGCAAGTATATAATGTAGAGAATTACTGTACCTTCTAAACCACTGTGAAATATATTTTCCATAAATATATGAAGCTGGTGTACAAAAGCAAAAGTAAAAACTTAAGAATGGGAAGCATAGAGAATGACAGATCTATAACTACATTTCTATGTAAATTTGGTCGGGTCACCCAAAAAGTTACATATTGCAGCTGTAAATAACCCCAGGTTCATGAGTTAGTTTATCTACACTGGGAGCCAAACAGAACTCCTCCAATTAGCTAGAACTGAATGGAACCACTGGAAACGGTTGGATCAGATGTGGACTTTGGGCAGGTACGGTTTGAGATGTTTCTCTGACCTCTCCTTTAGGCAGGATCTTAAACGGGCAGTTATGGTTTGAGAGATTTCTCTGACCTCTCCTTTAAGCAGGATCTTAAACGGGCAGTTACGGTTTGAGATGTTTCTCTGACCTCTCCTTTAAGCAGGATATTAAAGGGGCAGTTATGGTTTGAGATGTTTCTCTGATCTCTCCTTCAGGCAGGATCTTAAAGGGGGAGTTACAGTATGAGAGATGTCTCTGACCTCTCCTTTAAGCAGGATCTTAAACGGGCAGTTATGGTTTGAGAGATGTCTCTGACCTCTCCTTTAAGCAGGATCTTAAACGGGCAGTTACGGTTTGAGATGTTTCTCTGACCTCTCCTTTAGGCAGGATCTTAAAGGGGCAGTTACGGTTCGAGATGTTTCTCTGACCTCTCCGTTAGGCAGGATCTTAAAGGGGCGGTTACGGTTTGAGAGATTTCTCTGACCTCTCCTTTAAGCAGGATCTTAAACGGGCAGTTATGGTTTGAGAGATGTCTCTGACCTCTCCTTTAAGCAGGATCTTAAACGGGCAGTTATGGTTTGAGATGTTTCTCTGACCTCTCCTTTAAGCAGGATCTTAAAGGGGCAGTTACGGTTTGAGATGTTTCTCTGACCTCTACTTTAGGCAGGATCTTAAAGGGCGAGTTACAGTATGAGAGATGTATCTGACCTCTCATTTAAGCAGGATCTTAAAGGGGCAGTTATGGTTTGAGATGTTTCTCTGACCTCTCCTTTAGGCAGGATCTTAAAGGGGCAGTTACGGTTCGAGATGTTTCTCTGACCTCTCCGTTAGGCAGGATCTTAATGGGGCGTTTACGGTTTGAGAGATTTCTCTGACCTCTCCTTTAAGCAGGATCTTAAACGGGCAGTTATGGTTTGAGAGATTTCTCTGACCTCTCCTTTAAGCAGGATCTTAAACGGGCAGTTATGGTTTGAGAGATGTCTCTGACCTCTCCTTTAAGCAGGATCTTAAAGGGGCAGTTACGGTTTGAGATGTTTCTCTGACCTCTCCTTTAGGCAGGATCTTAAAGGGGGAGTTACAGTATGAGAGATGTCTCTGACCTCTCATTTAAGCAGGATCTTAAACGGGCAGTTATGGTTTGAGATGTTTCTCTGACCTCTCCCTTCGGCTGGATCTTGTGTTCGTCCAGCTTGAAGGCAGTGCCAATCTTCCTTCTGACCGTCGGAGGCTCCTCCCCTGGGTCCAATGGATACTCCTTAGGCAGCTTCCCTGTCAATTCCTAGAGGGAGGAGGAGAGACGGAGAGACAAAGAAAGCGAGAGAAAGAAAGGGTGAGAGAGAAGCAGGAGAGAGGAATACATTTAATTTATCATTACTCATTGAAGTTGGTATGTATGTGTGTTTGTGCACGAGTCTTACCGCCTCTCTGATACAGATGTTCTTGAGTTCCTCTAATCTTTGTTTGAGAGTCTCCTCCAGAGCCTCCTGTCTGGCCCTCAGGGCTGCCAGCATGTCTTTCTTAGCTGTCTGAGAACTGTCCGACTCCTGGGAACCTACACAGACACACACAGAGCAGAGATACAGTCAGAACACACACACAGAGCAGAGATACAGTCCGAACACACACACAGAGCAGAGATACAGTCCGAACACACACACAGAGCAGAGATACAGTCAGAACACACACACAGAGCAGCGATACAGTCAGAACACACACACAGAGCAGAGATACAGTCAGAACACACACACAGAGCAGAGATACAGTCATAACACACACACAGAGCAGAGATACAGTCAGAACACACACACAGAGCAGAGATACAGTCAGAACACACACACAGAGCAGAGATACAGTCAGAACACACACACAGAGCAGAGATACAGTCAGAACACACACACAGAGCAGAGATACAGTCAGAACACACACACAGAGTAGAGATACAGTCAGAACACACACACAGAGCAGAGATACAGTCAGAACACACACACAGAGCAGAGATACAGTCAGAACACACACACAGAGCAGAGATACAGTCATAACACACACACAGAGCAGAGATACAGTCAGAACACACACACAGAGCAGAGATACAGTCAGAACACACACACAGAGCAGCGATACAGTCAGAACACACACACAGAGCAGCGATACAGTCAGAACACACACACAGAGCAGAGATACAGTCAGAACACACACACAGATAACAGATACTCTTAGAACCTAACACTGAACATGGACCAGAGTGTAGAAAACTGTAAGAAACAAGCTTACTATCAAATCAAATTGTATTTGTCACATGCGCCGAATACAACAGGTATAGATAGACCTTACCATGAAATGCTCAATTACTTAACCAACAATGAAGTTCAAGAAATAGGGTTAAGAAAATATTTGCTAAATAAACTAAAGTAAAAAATAAAAAGTAACACAATAGGATTACATAACAATAACGAGGCTATATACAGGGGTTTCCCGTACCGAGTCAATGTGCAGGGTTACAGGTTAGTCCAGGTCATTTGTACTATAACCTTACTGTGTAGGACTCATATACACCCCCTGTACTGTTGATAGATTGATCCAGAATGTCTACACTGCCGAAAACGGTAGAGCGAAAGTGACGGAGGCACATTAACATAACAGCACTACTCATATCAGTGACAGTGACATATCAGTGACATCATTCTGTTGCGAGGCAGCGTGTCATTAGATTAACACACACACACACTGGTCTGAGGGGACGATGTTGAAAGTGAGAAGAGACTGTGTGGCCTTGTAGGAATATGTGAGTGAGTGTGTGTATTAGAGGTAGTCTCTGTCGGAGGGTGAGAGAGAGATATAAACACTGAATGTGGAGGGTGAGAGAGAGAAGGGGGTATGTGGAGATAGCAGAGATACAACGTCAGGGAGAAAGAGAGAGGCAAATACAAAGAGAACTGGGACAAGAGATAAAGATAGATATCAAACAGGACATTAGAGAGGAAAAATATGAACTGTGTTGTGGAGACTACTGTGTTGTGGAGACTACTGTGTTGTGGAGACTACTGTGTTGTGGAGACTACTCCTTCTAAACACAGTAATTGATTTCATAAGTTGTCAGCGGTGTCTGGAAATAGCTGACACTGCACACACACAGTTGGCAGCATATGTGTATCGACCTTTGCTCCCTCACTCAAAACTAGTAGAGTTTTTAGTACAAACATTATTTGAGCTTTCGTGTGTCTTTCACACTTCCACCATGTTGGTGGAAACAGCCTTGGGAAAACATGAGGCTAACAGCATAATGGGTTTCTGTCCTGAAGTTTAAAGGTTGATTCACAGCCCTGCCCTCTCTCACTCTGTTCCCACAGACCCCTGGCCTAGATAGGGGGGTGGAGGGGTGAGTTACCACTGACTCCTCTCACAGATCTCTCTCTAACCACATTAACCCTCACATCCCTCTTTTCTCCCCTTACAGTCCTCTCTTCCCTCTCTCCTCTACCACACTACATTTAGAGGCAGGCGCCTCCACATTATTGGGCGGAGTGAGAGTAGGGCAAGGGTACTGTTGGCCACAGACACACATGCAAACACAGCCACACACAGAGATAATTACCCGAGGAGAGCAGACTGCCAGAGCTGCCGCTGATGATCTTGCCCTTGCTGCCCATGTTGGCCAGTTTAGATGTCTTCAGAGTGCCAGTCTCTGTCAGGTCGATGGCTATCTCACTGAGGCTACGAGCCGCATGGATCTTAGACTGGACAAACATAATCAGACATAATACCCCATGTCTGCTTGTTGCTACTGATTTGGTTATGAACTCCACACACATTCTAGATCCTCAGTCCTACTAGAACCCCACAGTTATTCTAGAATCTCACTCGCATTCTACAACCCCACAGTTATTCTAGAATCTCATGCGCATTCTACAACCCCACAGTTATTCTAGAATCTCATACGCATTCTACAACCCCACAGTTATTCTAGAATCTCACACGCATTCTACAACCCCACAGTTATTCTAGAATCTCATATGCATTCTACAACCCCAGTTATTCTAGAATCTCATACGCATTCTACAACCCCACAGTTATTCTAGAATCTCACACGCATTCCAGAACCCCATACTCATTCTAGAACCTTGTGGCCATTCTAGAACCGCCCGGTCATTCTAGAGCCTCACAGTGATTATATGTGTTACCTTGCTCTGCTTGCGGTCCAGGTAGAACTGGTGTTGGCTGATGGCCATGGCCCAGATAGACTTAATGAGAGCAGGGCAGGCGTACCAGGTGTGGACAGCTATACCACTGTGGCCAAACGTCCTTCTGGTCACCGACGCCCTACAGTAGAGACGGACACAAGGCCTCCTTATACACACTGAATAAACACACACACACAGTAAATGAAATAACACGCACACAGGTACACATGCAACACAGCGACCTATAGCATGGCCAGACGCAAGGCATCCTTGAACACACTTATTCTAGAAAGAGAGAGTATGTCTAGTAGTGATGTTTATCATAGCGCACGTTGTCTCTCATGACATGATTTACTCTACACTGTTTAGACAGAAAGACATCTGTGTCTACAGACCCGCTGACACTAACTACGGCCTCCTATAAAACAGCTCTCTCTCTCTTCTCTCTGCCCTTCTCTCACTCCTTTTCTCCCTTCTTTCTCTCTCCATCTGTCTTTCTCTCTCCATCTGTCTTTCTCTCTCCATCAGACGGTAAACAAACAAAAGAGAGGTGACTTCCTCCTCTAGACAGCAGAGTTCAGTGTGTGTGTGACTAGCAGTAGTTCTGTCTGTGCAGGCTCTATTTAAGATCCTCTGAATCTCACTCTAACGCCAAGATAAACTGAAGCGGATATGCCTCTCTCACGGTTTGTCTGTATGTGTGCACAAGCTACTCTGTTCAATCACATGCCCCACAGGGGATCTCTTGCTGCCTCTACTACTCTTTAATATATTGTCGCCAATAACAACAACACCTCTCCAACCCATGACCATCTCTGCTCTGTGTTTGTTAAGTCTGCTAACATTTACACAAAGCAGCTATCAGCATTGACAATGGGGGACAATAAAGACATTATACATTGCATCTATCCAAGCTTCATATATCCTACATACTATTTTCCCACCTCCAGCAGTAATGAAGTATCATCAACACAACTAACTAACATTAGCTATGTGTCATATATATTATATATATTATTACTACACTTTACTACTTTTGTGATACAAAACTATTTACAGTGCTGAAACAAACGCGTGCGCAGGAATGCAAGCACACACACACACACACACACACACACACACACACACACACACACACACACACAGTTGTGATATAGATTTACCTCCTGGGGTCGTGAACTTCCACTGAGAACTTCTTCTCTCTGAAGTAGAGGTTCTCCAGCTGACGCCATTGGAACACCTGACACACACACACACACACACACACACACACACACACACACACACACACACACACACACACACACACACACACACACACACACACACACACACACACACACACACACACACACACACACACACACACACACACACACTTTAGAACTGAGAAATGCTCACACACACTTGAAACTGAGATACACACAGGCATACACACACAAGCCTCAGAACTAAGAAACACACATCACAGGTGGCTCCTTAATTGGGGCGAACGGGCTCATGGTAATGCCTGGAGCAGAATAGGTGGAATGTTATTAAATACATCAAACATGTGTTTATACCATTCCATTTGCTCCGTTCCAGCCATTATTATGAGCCGTCCTCCCCTCAGCAGCCTCCTGTGACACACATACACTCCAAGCTTGAGAATGCAGAAACACACATTCCAGCTTGATATGGTATCCCTGTACTTACTGAGAGTTAAGATTGGTTTTGCAACACCCCAAAAACAGAAAGAAGAGGAGAGGAGTGAGGGAGGGAAGAGATGGTAAGAGGGAGGACCTGAGGTAAGGGTCTCAGATCAGATTCAGACCCAGCGGGCTCGTCCAGAACTCTTCCCCCGGCTGAATGACCTCACCCCCGAGAGAGAGAGAGGGAGGAGGCTTTCTCTCCTCCGCTCGCGTTCTGTCTCTTTCCTTCTTTTCCGTTCTTTTTACGAACCATCAGCTTCTTTAAAAAAAAAGCCCCACTGGGCGAGAACGTCTCTTCAGTGTGTGTGTGTGTGTGTGTGTAAAATCCTCCCAGGCGCAGAGGAACAGAAAGTTCTGAGTGGACGGGTGTTCACCATCTGTAGGCGAGTGAGCGAGTGCATGTGTGTGAACTAAAGTTTCCTTCTTTCCTGTAGCCAGGCAAAGATCCTCCCCTCCCTCCCCCTGACCCTCCTCTCTCCCTTGGGGAGTACGCTTCCTGCTCTGGGCTCTGTGGCTGGGAGGGAGGGTGTGGGGTAGGGAGGGAGTGAGGGGAGAGGGTGGAGGCTTACTGTGGCCCAACCAAACGGAGAACTTTTGCTTTGTTAAGTCAGCCAGCCCCCTCTTCACACACACACACACACACACACACACACACACACACACACACACACACACACACACGGTCTGAGTCTGTTTCTCGTTACACAGAAAGAGAGCAGAGTCACAGCAGTTACTGTTACACTGGAGACACTACTAGCAGCTGGGACACATACACACCAACAGTGGTGGTGGTAGAAATGTGAAGGCAGTGAGATGGTTTAAGAAACGGTAAAAACACAAACTCTGTACCAACAGGATGAGGGAGGACAGGACAGACTAGAGAGGAGGGAAGAGAAGACGAGGGGGCACGGCCCAGGAATTTTAACAGCCTGGAAAAACAATGTAGAGAGGGGGATAAGAGGAGAGGAGAAGAGGGGGATAAGATGGAGCATATAAACACAGCATATGGACTAAGTGTGTGTGTGTGTGTGTGTGTGTGTGTGAGCATGCATGCATGTGTGAGAATCAGTGCAGTTATGATCACACTCGGCGTACTGTACACTCAATGGAGTATGAAGACTTAATGTGGCATGGTGCTAAAAATAGGAGTCAGTTGAGGAGAGTGGATGTGTGATTCCAGACAGGGAGCGTGTGTAACAGCTTTCCATCACCAGAGCGTTTGACACACACATGCTTCCTCAAAACTAGGTTGTACGGTGGGCCCCATCTTGTCAACTCAACACTGTAGCATTGGCATCATATGTATGAGACGCAATACATCCCAGAACAACTAGTGTGATCAGGTTTTTGCTGGGTAGGGACAAAAGCTTGCACACCATGTGTGTTTAAAAGACTAGGGTCGGCCATCCAATGGCTGAGACCATCGCTTTCATCTTCCCTCAGATCAGACTTTAGTAATCATAGTCAATGAGCCATAGAACATTACTGCAAACCACAGTCACATTTTACAGGAAGGCTACTTCAAAATGTACATGTACAGCACAATATAATGAGGAATTAAACCAGTTTCAATATTCAAGAAGCTCTGTCCAAACTAACAACTGACAGGAGTTCTATAAGTGGTGTGTATTTAGTAACAGCTTTAGAGAAACTGAGAATAATCTCAACAATAATATCAGATACAGACATGGTGACACTGCCTTTCTACACAGCACTGAGAATGGCAAAGGGCGTGTCCACTGTTAGGCCAGTGTGTGTGTTCGTGTGTGACCACAAAGAAAAGGTCATGCCTGAGAAAGCTTGAAGTGGACACCCATGGTATTGTTTAAAGATGTATAACTGCTCAGTAATGTTGGAGTAAAGCCAAGGTCTATTCTAGTACAGGGCAGAGCTGTACCTGTAGACAGTAGCAGGCAGTTAGGACTAGAAGCATGTCTGGGGACTAGGGTCTAGAGGGGACCCACTTACCATCACTGGTTCCCCCCCTTTCCCTGTTTCTCTCCCTGTTTCTCAGTTCCTCCCTCAGAAAGTTGGAGGGCAGTGAGTTTGGGGGGGCGTTAAATGTTTCCAGATTGTTCTTTAGTCACTATGGAGACATGCCTACTGCTTCCTGTTGTTTTTGTTTTGGTCGTAGTTTTTTCAATGTGTTTATGTTAGAAGGTGTGAGGTTAGGAAGGGTGTTTACAAACCAAGGCAAACTCCTCACTCATTACTCATCAGTGTTCCATACCTTCATATGCCTGTCTGATCCGGCAACACACTAGTTAGCAGAGATATGGGCTCAATATCTGTCAAGAAAATCTCAATCCAATTCATTTCCTCAGTCAAAAGGACACTCCTCTCACTACTGGAGCTTCACACAGTTACTTAACCACCAGCAGCTGCTTCAGTCACTCACAAACCCTAATCTCTGGATAAGTGACTCAGAACTCACTAACAAGGCATTTTTCCCGGCTGTGGTTGAGCTGTAACTTCCTACCGGTGTGTGTGTGTGTGTGTGTGTGTGTGTGTGTGTGTGTGTGTGTGTGTGTGTGTGTGTGTGTGTGTGTGTTAGGGGTAAAGTATTTAAACAACCCCAAATAAACAGTCAGAAGGCCACCTCAAAGTGGTGGTCTAGTCACTCCAGGTTGTCCCCTAGTAAAACACAACCTATTCCTGATGTGAAACTGAAAACAAAAACAGCCTTATCTAAAACACTGAAAACCTAGTTTGACATAATGATAGTGGCCTTGTCAGGTAACCAGTAATGCACAGCCTCTAAACACAGTTTTCACAGGGTCTCAACCTTCATTGAAATTCACACCAGAGTAATTAAAGACATTAATAGCCATCTGTAAAGTGCCAGCGCTCTGTGTGTAGATAACATTAGTGTGGTGATGAGAAGCCAGAACATGAAGTCCTGAGCCTCCCTTCATTCTACCTCCCCTCTGAACACAATCACTCTATTGTAGTACAGACCCCTTTCAACTGGGCATGGCCCACTGCCTTTTATTGTGTGTGTGTGTGTGTGTGTGTATATATATCTACAAATGGTGAAATATGGGGAGAAAACATCCTGCCAATAATGAAAGATCCAAGAGGGCCCCTCCCAGCAAACCGGGAACATTACCAGAACATTAGTTAAGATTCCCATTAAGTTCTAGATAGGATTATATCTAACATTAGGATGATAACATCCCCAAAACATTTGTAAAAGTTTTTTTTAATGTTTACGTTTGAAATGAAATATCCTTAGAATGTTCTCCTACCATTCACTAAAATGTTGTAACAACCACCAAAGAACGTTCTCAAAATGTTCTCATTGGGATTCCAGGTAAGGTAATAACACAATGTACCAGTAATGTTTTCCCAACAAATCAAAATTGGTTATGTGAAAGTTCCCTGAACGTTTGTTAGATTGTGGTAAATGTTCTCATTAAACAGAAACTCTCCAGTCATGCTGATGATTATACCATGTTTGTATTAAACATTTGCCTGATATTGAAGAATTTTCCCATACCACAATTTGTTTCATTAGATTGTGGGAACAGTTTGGTGGGAACATTGTGGGGACATCACAAAATATATTTTCCCAAAACACACAAAAAAATGTCAATTTTTGTGCATGATTATACAATGTTTTATGTTTGGTTGCACAGGACATTCCCTTAATGTTATAAGAATGTTGACAGAATAACTGATCTAAGTTCTTTAAAGGTTCCCAGAACATTTAATTAAGTTATGGGAGTTGTCTGGGATGTTGCAAGAATATTTTATATTTTTGTTTTATGTTCAACATAATATTTCATTGAATATACATTTGACCTAGTCTTAGAGGTCCTCAGAAAATGTCAATAACACTACTTCTTATCACACTGCTCACTTCCAGAAGTCAGCCTCGCTTAACCCAGAAGTCAGCCTCGCTTAACCCAGAAGTCAGCCTCGCTTAACCCAGAAGTCAGCCTCCCTTAACCCAGAAGTCAGCCTCCCTTAACCCAGAAGTCAGCCTCCCTTAACCCAGAACTCAGCCTCCCTTAACCCAGAAGTCAGCCTCACTTAACCCAGAAGTCAGCCGCACTAATGTGTCAGGGGAAACACCATTCGACTGATGAATGAGGTCAGCTTGCAGGTGCCCGGCCCTGCCACAAGGAGTTGCTAGAGCATGACGAGCCAAGGAAGCTCCCAGAGCAAACTGTATGCCGTCCTATGGGGCTCCCGGTCACGGCCGGCTGTAACACACAGGCTGTAACACACACTGCGATGCAGTGCTTTTGAACGCTGCACAACTCAGGAGCACTTCAATAACCTTTCTGACTGGATTTTTAAATAGGGACGAAATAAAAACTTTTAGTAGAGTACAGTGCCTTGCGAAAGTATTCGGCCCCCTTGAACTTTGCGACCTTTTGCCACATTTCAGGCTTCAAACATAAAGATATAAAACTGTATTTTTTTTTGAAGAATCAACAACAAGTGGGACACAATCATGAAGTGGAACGACATTTATTGGATATTTCAAACTTTTTTAACAAATCAAAAACTGAAAAATTGGGCGTGCAAAATTATTCAGCCCCTTTACTTTCAGTGCAGCAAACTCTCTCCAGAAGTTCAGTGAGGATCTCTGAATGATCTAATGTTGACCTAATTGACTAATGATGATAAATACAATCCACCTGTGTGTAATCAAGTCTCCGTATAAATGCACCTGCACTGTGATAGTCTCAGAGGTCCGTTAAAAGCGCAGAGAGCATCATGAAGAACAAGGAACACACCAGGCAGGTCCGAGATACTGTTGTGAAGAAGTTTAAAGCCGGATTTGGATACAAAAAGATTTCCCAAGCTTTAAACATCCCAAGGAGCACTGTGCAAGCGATAATATTGAAATGGAAGGAGTATCAGACCACTGCAAATCTACCAAGATCTGGCCGTCCCTCTAAACTTTCAGCTCATACAAGGAGAAGACCATGATCACTCTGGATGAACTGCAGAGATCTACAGCTGAGGTGGGAGACTCTGTCCATAGGACAACAATCAGTCGTATATTGCACAAATCTGGCCTTTATGGAAGAGTGGCAAGAAGAAAGCCATTTCTTAAAGATATCCATAAAAAGTGTCGTTTAAAGTTTGCCACAAGCCACCTGAGAGACACACCAAACATGTGGAAGAAGGTGCTCTGGTCAGATGAAACCAAAATTGAACTTTTTGGCAACAATGCAAAACGTTATGTTTGGCGTAAAAGCAACACAGCTGAACACACCATCCCCACTGTCAAACATGGTGGTGGCAGCATCATGGTTTGGGCCTGCTTTTCTTCAGCAGGGACAGGGAAGATGGTTCAAATTGATGGGAAGATGGATGGAGCCAAATACAGGACCATTCTGGAAGAAAACCTGATGGAGTCTGCAAAAGACCTGAGACTGGGACGGAGATTTGTCTTCCAACAAGACAATGATCCAAAACATAAAGCAAAATCTACAATGGAATGGTTCAAAATAAACATATCCAGGTGTTAGAATGGCCAAGTCAAAGTCCAGACCTGAATCCAATCGAGAATCTGTGGAAAGAACTGAAAACTGCTGTTCACAAATGCTCTCCATCCAACCTCACTGAGCTCGAGCTGTTTTGCAAGGAGGAATGGGAAAACATTTCAGTCTCTCGATGTGCAAAACTGATAGAGACATACCCCAAGCGACTTACAGCTGTAATCGCAGCAAAAGGTGGCGTTACAAAGTATTAACTTAAGGGGGCTGAATAATTTTGCACGCCCAATTTTTCAGTTTTTGATTTGTTAAAAAAGTTTGAAATATCCAATAAATGTCGTTCTACTTCATGATTGTGTCCCACTTGTTGTTGATTCTTCACAAAAAAATACAGTTTTATATCTTTATGTTTGAAGCCTGAAATGTGGCAAAAGGTCGAAAAGTTCAAGGGGGCCAAATACTTTCGCAAGGCACTGTATATCTGAGCCTCATGGTTAAAGAATATGTGGGATTGAACCTGCAATCTTCAGCCAGATCATTAACCCTAAATAATTAAGACACACAAATGACTCGAGGGAGCCAGAGATCAAGATAGTCTAACCAGAAGAAAAAAAAACTTCCACCCGCTGCTGCTGGCCTTCGCAGATTCTGCTGTTTCCTGATAGGCTACACCAGGGGTCGGCAACCTTTTCCATTTTGAGTGCCAACTTATCTTACCATTTCTACAGATCTGCGTGCTGTCCTGAAGTTTGCTCTAGCAAACTTGCAACATTGCATACAACATTCTGGGCCCTAAGAGTTTCCAGCTCCAGTAAACTCTGGACAGACATAGCTGTAGGCTATTTGCGCAAGGGATAAGAAATAATCAGGTAGGCCTAATTTCCACCGGATCAGAGCACAACATTTTTTGCTGAGTGGTTATCAAAAGAGAGCTGGAAAGATTGACAATAGTTCCTCAACGTAGCCTATTTGAACATTTTCAGTGGATGTAAAAACAGACCTTGTTAACTTGCTGTTTGAGGTGAAGAAAAAATGAAGTTTCACAGTGGTGATGAGTTAAGACAATCAGAAATACTATCAGATCCCCAAATGGGCACATTAATAGGCCTACATTTGCACTCAGGCCAGGTAGCCTAGGCCTATTTCTATGTATAATCAGGTGTGTCCTTACTCAACATTGACAGGCGTGCTACAAACAAATTCTAAATGGAGTGAAATAAACGATAACGTGTTCCTCACAAGTGTAGCCTAGGTTGTGCGGCGCGCAAAACAAGGTGTCCACTCCTACAACAAGGACACAGCAAGGACACAGCAGTCCCCTGGTGGTGGAGAGGTTTAATGATCTGTCTACAAAGCTGAAGAGTGCAGGTTCAATCCCATAAGATCTTTAACCATGTTTCTTTTGAAAAACAAAAACAGTGACATTGAAGCTCAGATATAATCTACTAAAAGAGGGGATGTCTTTATTTCTTCCAGTCAAAAATGCAGAATTTAGACTAACTGTAAAAACAACAACCAACGTGTAAAAATGGACTGTTCAACAAACAAAAAAATGCACCTGATTTAATTCCTGCTTTGAAATGCTTGATATGGCCCCCCTTGTCTTATTTTTCATGATCTGAAAACCAAAGGTGATCCTAGATCAGCACTCAAGAGTCTTGCATACATTCTAAATTTGGGCCCAGAAGTACACAGTTTATAAAGAGGATGGGGAAGTGATGGCGAATAACCCAGTTACCAGTATTTCCCTGTCTAAGAATGCTACAATGGAAGCATAGTAGTCCTTATTGACTATACTGCCATGGCTATATACTAAAAAAATGTGATGCGCGAGAGCTTCCCCAGTGGTGCAGAAGATAAAAGAATTGGCTTTGGAACCGAATATTGCAGTTCCAAACCCTGCATGTGCAGGTTGTCAACATATAAAAGTGTCACAATATGTCTTGTATGATTAAATGCTGTTCAAATGTCATATGAATGAAACTGTTAACATGTAAGATCTTAATGACAAAAACATTTTACACTGTTAATTGAGTCTTCAGTTCTATACTGCACAGACCCTTTTAAGTGCACGTGGTTCCGCACTAGGACTGACCCCATTTAGTTGTCTGGTCGATTGTTTGGTCGATAGGGTGTTGGTCGACCGAGATGTTTTCAGTCAAGCAGACGCAAATATACAGTACCAGTCAAAAGTTTGGAAACATAGGCAGAGTTGCAAAGAAAAAGCCATATCTCAGACTGGCCAATAAAAATAAAAGATTAAGATGGGCAAAAGAACAGACACTGGACAGAGGAACTCTGCCTAGAAGGTCAGCATCCCAGAGTTGCCTCTTCACTGTTGACATTGAGACTGGTGTTTTGCGGGTACTATTTAATGAACTGCCAGTTGAGGACTTGTGAGGCGTCTGTTTCTCAAACTAGACACTCTAATGTACTTGTCCTCTTGCTCAGTTGTGCACCGGGGCCCCCCACTCCTCTTTCATTTCTGGTTAGAGCCAGTTTGCGCTGTTCTGTGAAGGGAGTAGTACACAGCATTGTACGAGATCTTCAGTTTCTTAGCAATTTCTCACATGGAATATCCTTCATTTCTCAGAACAAGAATAGACTGACGAGTTTCAGAAGAAAGTTATTTGTTTCTGGTCATTTTGAGTCTATAATCGAACCCACAAATGCTGATGCTCCAGATACTCAACTAGTCTACAGAAGGCCAGGATTATTGCTTCTTTATTCAGAATCACAGTTTTCAGCTAACATAATTGTAATAATTGGTTTTCTAATGATCATTTAGCCTTTTAAAATGATAAACTTAAATTAGCTAACACAACGTGCCATTGTAACACAGGAGTGACGGTTGCTGATATTGGGCTTCTGTACACCTATGTAGATATTCCATAAAAAATCATAAATTTCCAGCTACAATAGTCATTTACAACATTAACAATGTCTTCACTGTATTTCTGATCAATTTGATGTTATTTTAATGGACACATTTGTTTTTGCTTTTCTTTCAAAAACAAGGACATTTCTAAGTGACCCCAAACTTTTGAAATGTAGTGAATGTTCCCATTTGGGGATGTCGTAACTCAACACCACTAATGAGCTGTGGAGCTTCTCATAGTATTTTTTTCTTCAACTCAAACAGCAAGTAAACCAAGTCTGTTTTTCAAATGCATTGAGAATTACAATAGTTCCTCAATGTACTTGAAAAATATTTACAGCTCTCTCCCTTTAGATAACCAATTGGCATGAAAGGGAAAAATGTAATGCTCTGATCCAGTGGAAACGTCATAAAATACCTGATCATTTCTTTTCCCTTGCACAAATAGCCTACAGCTGTGTCTGTCCAGAGCGCACAGGCGCAGAAACTCTGAGGGCCCAAAATATTTTATACAATGTTGCAAGTTTGCTAGCTCTAGCTTTGGGCCATACCCAGTTGATAGTTGAAACAATGTTTCAAGTTGAAGACAGGCCATGTGTAGCCAATGTGAATCATAGGATATTTATTTTTATCAGGATATTTTCTACCTGCAGGCTGCAATGTTTAAATTTGTTGGCTTTATGTAGGCTACTTTTACATAGTTGGCAATGGTAATAGAAGTTACTTTTAGATTTGTATCATTTTCATTTAGATTTAGATACAGTTGAAGTCGGAAGTTTACATTCACTTAGGTTGGAGTCATTAAAACTCATTTTTCAACCACTCCACAAATTTCTATCGTTTTGGCAAGTCGGTTAGGACATCTACTTTGTGCATGACATAAGACATTTTTCCACCAATTGTTCACAGACAGATTATTTCACTGATAATTCACTGTATCACAATTCCAGTGGGTCAGAAGTTTACATACACTAAGTTGACTGTGCCTTTAAACAGCTTGGGAAATTCCAGAAAAGTATTTAACAGCTTTAGAAGCTTCTGATAGGCTAATTGATATCATTTGAGTCAATTGGAGGTGTACCTGTGGATGTATTTCAAGGCCTTCATTCAAACTCAGTGCCTCTTTGCTTGACATCATGGGAAATTCAAAAGAAATCAGCCAAGACCTCAGAAAAAAAATTGTAGACCTCCACAAGTCTGGTTCATCCTTGGGAGCAATTTCCAAACGCCTGAAGGTACCACGTTCACCTGTACAAAGAATAGTACGCAAGTGTAAACACCATGGGACCACGCAGCCGTCATACCGCTCAAGAAGGAGACGCGTTCTGTCTCCTAGAGATGAACGTACTGTGGTGCGAAAAGTGCAAATCAATCCCAGAACAACAGCAAAGGTCCTTGTGAAGATGCTGGAGGAAACAGGTACAAAAGTATCTACATCTACAGTAAAACGAGTCCTATATCGACAAACCTGAAAGGCCGCTCACTGCTCCAAAACAGCCATAAAAAGACAGACTATGGTTTGCAACTGCACATAGGGACAAAGATCGTACTTTTTGGAGAAATGTCCTCTGGTCTGATGAAACAAAAATAGAACTGTTTGGCCATAATGACCATCGTTATGTTTGGAGGAAAAAGGGGGAGGCTTGCAAGCCGAAGAACACCATCCCAACCGTGAAGCACGGGGGTGGCAGCATCATGTTGTGGGGGTGCTTTGCTGCAGGAGGGACTGGTGCACTTCACAAAATAGATGGCATGATGAGGGAGGAAAATTATGTGGATATATTGAAGCAATATCTCAAGACATCAGTCAGGAAGTTAATGCTTGGTCACAAATGGGTCTTCCAAATGGACATTGACCCCAAGCATACTTCCAAAGTTGTGGAAAAATGGCTAAAGGACAACAAAGTCAAGGTATTGGAGTGGCCATCACAAACCCTGACCTCAATGCTATAGAAAATTTGTGGGCAGAACTGAAAAAATGTGTGCGAGCAAGGAGGCCTATAAACCTGACTCAGTTTCACCAGCTCTGAGGAGGAATGGGCCAAAATTCCCCCAACTCATTGTGGGAAGCTTGTGGAAGGCTACTCGAAACGTTTTACCCAAGTTAAAGGCAATGCTACCAAATACTAATTGAGTGTATGTAAACTTCTGAGCCACTGGGAATGTGATGAAAGAAATAAAAGCTGAAATAAATTATTCTCTCTACTATTATTCTGACATTTCACATTCTTAAAATAAAGTGGTGATCCTAACTGACCTAAGACAGGGATTTTTTTTTATACCTAAGACAGGGGATTGTGAAAAACTGAGTTTAAATGTATTTGGATAAGGTGTATGCAAACTTCCGATTTCAACTGTATCATTTTGATTAACTATATGACAATGATTTTGCGATAAGAAGACCTTAATATAAAGGAAAATGTGCACATGAATATCATAACTGGCAGATCGTTAGAAATGGTAAGATAAATTAGCACCCACGTGGAAAAGGTTGCCGACCCCTGGTCTATTACCGGCAACTTCAGGAGCGTAACGGCAGAATCTGCAAAGGCCAGCAGCAGTGGGAGGAGGACGGTCTCTGGCTCCCTTGAGTCATTTATGTGTCTTAATTATTTAATCAAACAGTGTGCTTAAAGCATCAGAGAAGCTCAGTAGCCTACACATAGTTGATTTTATTAAAACACATAAATATAGAAAATAGGGTGTGTCTATATATAGACAATTATATTATATATATAATGCGTCTCTATAATATATATCTTTAACATTTTCGACCTATCGAAAGAACAGACGACTCTCGGTTGACCAAGATTTGTTTTGGTCCGGGACAGCCCTATTCCGCATGGAGCCTTTTAAGCGCAACACCCAACACGCTCTGTGCCTTGTGCAATCAGTGTTCACTCAGTCTTGGTAGCGCTGTCTTTCTCTATTGTGGTGCACTATACGCACAACTTTGAGCAAGAATTGTGAAGGAAAACATATAAAAAGTTATAGGAAAACATATTTAATGTGTATATATACTGAGATCATGTGACAGATCATGTGACATTTAGATTGCACACAGGTGACTAATTATGTGACTTCTGAAGGTAATTGGTTGCACCAGATCTTATTTAGGGGCTTCATAGCAAAGGGGTGAATACATATGCACACACCACTTTTCAGTTTTAAATTTTGTATAATTTTTTATCAAGTTATATTTTTCATTTCACTTCACCAATTTGAACTATTTTGTGTTTGTCCATTACATGAAATCCAAATAAAAATCTATTTAAATGACAGGTTGTAATGCAACAAAATAGGAGAAACCATGGGGGATGAATACTTTTGCAAGGCACCGTAGCTAGATAGTTATGCTAACATTGGCCAGCTAGCTAACCAAAATAATGTTTACAATGCCATGGCTGAATGCCTCTTGATTCAACTAACCCTCCACAATGATTTTAATCAGAATAGGACATTCATTCCATTTAGCTACTGTTTTTGTTGTAGTTCTCATGTCAAAAGATTTAAGCAAATTATACCAATTCTAGTAGTAGCAGCTTGTGACTAGTTGATGTAGAAGAACGTGGATAAGTCACCTAGGCTAGATCCAATAGCTGTATTATACTTTACATGAACTCAGACCTGGCTGACCTGTTGTTATTGTCTTCTATGGATTTCATAACATTCTTGGACAGGTTTAAAAGCTCTTTGTTCTTCGTATCCATAGAGCCAGTTATGTTTTCCTATAGTCAACCCTCCAATCACAAATTGTGAGAACACTCATTTAGAAGGCCTGAAGCTCTAACAGTACTTGTGTGTATGTGCACAAGTGTAGACTTTAAGAATGTTGATAAGAGGGACATTGGGAGGACTAATACCTGTATGTTACACTGACTTTTGTGTTGTTCATGGTGACCATGCATTCAAAACATTCTGATACAGATTCTCTTTAAATGGAAAATGGTTTGTTTAGGGCCAAATTTCCAATATTGAAATGAAACACAATTAACTAAGGCCATTAGCTCAATTAATTATTTTCATAGTTTTACAGTCCTAGTTTGTATGATTAAATGCTGTTGTTTGCATGATTAAATGTCATGAATGAAATGAATTGCCATTGGCAATATCACCTACAATACAGTCTTCGAATGCGAATTGCCACTCCATCTAGAGAGAAACTATGGGGATTTATTCCAAATCTGCTTTTGTTATGCTTTAAGGAGCTACAAATGTGCATGCTTAAAATGATGTGGTAATATTAGGTCAAACTTAAATATAACATTTCCTTCATGTTATTGACATGTTCCAAGGACCCCCAAGACAAGGAAAAAATGTACAGTACAGTGGCAAGAGAAAGTTTGTGAACCCTTTGGAATGACCTCTATTTCTGCATTGATTACTCATAAAATGTGGTCTGATCTTCATCTAAGTCACAATAATAGACAAACACAATCTGACTAAACCAATAACACACAAACAGTTGTACTTTTCACATTTTTATTGAAGACATTGAGTAATCATTCACAGTGCAGGCTGGAAAAAGTAAGTGAACCTCTGTGTTAACGACTTCTCCAAAGGCTATTTGGAGTCAGGTGTTTCTATTTAGGAGATGAGATTGGAGGTGTGGGTTGCACAGCTGCCCTGCCCTTTAAATAAAGGCACGCAAGGCCTGGTTACTGACAAATCTGTTCTTCTCCAGAAAGATTGGTTAGTGTGAACCATGCCTCGATCCCAACATCTTTCACAGGACCTTAGAAGACACATTATAGAGATGCATTATAGAGACACATTATAGAGACGCATTATAGAGACACATTATAGAGGCGCATTATAGAGACGCATTATAGAGACACATTATAGAGACGCATTATAGAGACACATTATAGAGACGGAAATGGAAAAGATTCAGGACTGTAGCTACTCTCCCTAGGAGTATGCGTCCTGCGAAGATCACTCCAAGAGCACAAAGGTAATCCTAAAAGACGTGAGAAAAGGAACCCAAGGGTAACAGCAAAAGACCTTCAGAAAACTCTACAAACAACGAAAGTCTGTGTTCAGGTGTCCACTCTCAGAAAAACACTGAACAACAATGGTGTTCATGGATGGACACCACCAAGGAAACCACTGCTGTCTAAAAAAAACATTGCTGCGCGTCTCAAGTTTTCCCAAGACCACCTGGATGTTCCACAACACTTCTGGAAAAATGTACTGTGGACAGATGAGACAAAAGTTTAACTATTTGGCAAAAATGCACAATGCTATGTGTGGAGGAAAAAGGGCACTGCACACCAACACCAAAACCTCATCCCAACTGTGAAGCATGGTGGAGGGAGTATCATGGTTTGTGGCTGCTTTGCTGCCTGAGGGCCTGGATGCCTTGCAATCATTGAGGGAACAATGAATTCAAAAGTGTATTAATACATTTTACAGGAGAATGTCAGGGCAGCAGTCTATGACCTCAAGCTTAAGAGAGGTTGGGTGATGCAACAAGGCGATGATCCAAAGCACACAAGTAAATCAACTAAAGAATGGCTGAAAAGGAATAATATTCGTGTTTTGGAATGGCAGAGTCCTGACCTTAACCCAATTGATGAACTGAAACAGATTTGTAGGGAGGAATGGTTCAAAATTCCTCCTCAACGTTGTGCAAGACTTATAAGAAGCTACAGGAAACGTTCTGTGGAGGTTGTTGCTTCTAAAGGAGGATCTACGAGTTACTTACTTTTTCACTTACTTTTCCCAGTCTGCATGGTGAATGAGTACACAATGTCTTCAATAAAAATGTGAAAAGTACAACTGTTTGTGTGTTATTAGTTTAGTCAGATTGTGTTTGTCTATTATTGTGACTTAGATGAAGAGCAGACCACATTTTATAAGTAATCAATGCAGATATCCAGGTCATTCCAAAGGGTTCACAAACTTTTTCTTGCAACTGTATATTGTGTAAACATCAATTGAATATTATGTTAAACCTAAATCAAATATGAGATTAATGTCATAAAATACTTATTTGGGAATTGTGGATCATTGTGGGAATGTTCTGTGCAACCTATGTGAATGTCACAAGAACCTGCCAGACAACTCCCATAACTTAAGTAAATGTCCTGGGAACCTTAGACCAGGTGTTCTGTCAACATTCTTACAACCTCAATTAAACATTGCATTAATGTCATCACAAATTAGCATATTTTGTGTTTTAGGAACCCCTCTCTTGTAATGTACCCATACTGTTCCCACAAACTAATTAAATGCTATGAAACCTTTAAATAACTCAAAGTCTGTCTGTGAACATTCTTGCAAAATCCAATTCATGTTTTGTGCACCCTGATACAAACATTATCCAAATGTCAGCACAACTGGACAGTTTTTGTGCAACATATCCTTTGTGATGTCCCCACAATGTTCCCACCAGACTGTTCCCACAACCTAATGAAATATTCTGGGAACCTTTAAAGAACTGATTAAAAGTGCTCTAGGAACGTTCTTGCAACATCAGGCGATAATCATTAGAAGGACGTACAGTTTTTGTGTTATGAGAACATGTGCCTTACAAATGTTCTGGGAACTTCACAGAACCAATTTCTGGTTCTCCAACTCACAAGTCATTCTTGTGACCTAAAATAGGAGACTAGGTCAGCATTCCCATCCTGTCTCCATGGAAACATCTAGGAAACCTCAAGTTATGAGACTATTATGGGATAGAGCTGGAATCTGGGGGGAAGGGGGCACAGTGGTGAGACATTTAGACTGGAATGCACGCACACACACACACACGCAAACACACACTGGAACAGGATGGGCAAACAGGAAAGCTGAAGCAGACAGGAAGCCTTTGTCAGGGCTGAGGGGCCAGAGTTCACAGACGGCATGTGTGTGTGTGTGTGTGTGTCCGTTCATCTAGTGAGGAGACGTTGGACATTACTAGGGTCAAAGGTGAAAGGATTTAATAGACTACCAGGTGACTGATCGAACGACAGGATGTTACATCTTTAGAAAACTTCAGACATACAATGGATATTGAAAGGGAGTGAGATAATTCATGTCTGTGTCTTACCTTCCTGGGTTTGACCTTGTCTTGGTAGTCATACTGGAAGATTCCTTTATAACTCAGTCCCAGCCACCACGGAATTCCCTGCTTATCCTGACACGCACAGCGAGAAGACACACACATCAGAGGTTGTGTGTGTATTTCATAGCCCCCCAAAGCCCCCCCCCCCCCCCCCCACAAAAAAAAGTCACCCACCCACTCAGCCCCCAACCCCAAGAGAGAGAGAGTGTGTGACTAGGTGATAAAGTTGTACCTTAACAGTGTAGTAGTGTACTCCATATGTAGGCAGAGACTCAACAATGCTCATATAACTGTAAGAGACAAAGATACAGAGACACACAGAGAGAGACATTTGTCAGTCAGAGAGCTCCCAGTGTTCAACTTCACAGCATACAATGAAGAGAGAGAGCACCATAAACACACGCACACGCACGCACACACAAACATATATGGATACACACTCAGCATGTAAGAGAGATGTCTGAACACACACAGCTCAAGGGAGAGAGCATGCAGAAAGAGAACATGAGACAAACACACACACACACACAGCTCAAGAGAGAGAGCATGCAGAAAGAGAAAACGAGACACACACACACACCCTTCCCCTGTCCAGTCTTACTTGACTATGGCCTGCCCTCTGGACTGTCCATTCAGCTTCTTGTAGTGTTCTATGACCCGGTCCTCACTGGAACAGAAAACATACACAACATATAACTGAATCATAGCTACCAGGCAGTAGAGTTTGGTGGTCCTGGTCAATTAGGCCAATAAGACAGGCTGGGACTAACCAGTAGGCCAGAGATGGGTGTTCCTTCAGGGCCTGAGTCGGCAAAGCTGGAAGCTTCTTCAGGTCTGACCTTGTCACGTCATTACTGCAACACATACAGAAACACACACGTCATTACTGTGAACACACACTGAACTCAAACGGCCAAGAGATGTTAGAGACAGATTGGCATTAGTGATATATGCCCCTCCAAAACGTGTCTGCAATAATGTGATGTTTGTCTACTCCAATGATGTATTGACTTTAATCCAAGGGTATTTCCTCATGATTCATCTATGGGTTTGGCCAGAGTTAGTAACTGACAAGGTGTGTGTGTGTGTGTGTGTGTGTGTGTGTGGGGGGGGGGGGGGGGGGGGGGGGGGTAATGCTGCCCTGTTGTGTTTTAGGGGGACTGATAAGACAGTCACACAGCTGGCTGGGCGTTATCTAGGGAACAGCTGTAGAGAGTGAGAGAGATGACGAAGACCCCAGACTCCCAGTCTTAAACCCGTCTGTAATCCCCTAACCCTCCCAGCCCCCTGAGACTGAGACTGGGGGAAAGCACTGGAAACAAGGCAGCTAACACTCTGGAAATATAACAGTAACCTAACACCTGACCGAAAGCAATGGTTCCCAATCCCAACCTCTACCACCCAATCTGGAAACGACAGCACAAAGAATCAGAGCCGGCCCCAGGCATAAGTGACATTGGCGGTCGCCCAGGACTCCCGACCCCCAAAAAACAAAAACCTTTGTAATTATTATATATATATATATATATATTTAACTCAGTCGGGGTCTCAACTTACTGTTGAGAGTTAGAATAGGAGAATACACAAGGTATGATTTTGGTTGTGCATCAGCAGTTTTTCTCTTGTTAGGTCAGTCATTGACACAGTCAGTCAATTAGCCATGTCAGCTCATCATTTTTAGATTGGTAAGGTAAGTCTAGCCAGCTATCTAAACTTGTAGAAATCATGGCCGAATATGCCCGGGCACGCAGGGCACGTGCCCAGGGGCCTTGACCTCCAGGGGACCCCCATTGATTTTGTAAGTCACTCCCACTCAGGTATCATTTACATGGCATAAGACATGGCAAAGTGTGTCGAATGGCAGGACATTTGCTTTAAAACTGCAAAAATGTCTCTCCATCCTCCCATGGAAAAATTTGTAGAATTGCATGACATGTTTTATAAAATTACAAAATGTTCTCTCTGCCCCATGGAAAACTGTGTACGGTGGCAGAAAACTTTCTCTCCGCCATTTAGGAGGTCACTAAAATGTTTTGCCCGCGAGGTGGGGGGCACACCAACCAAATCCCACCTAGGGCCCCAAAAAAGGCTAGCAAACAATGCTAGCTTAATATCTAGCCTAATATGTCTGTACAGTGCCTTGCGAAAGTATTCGGCCCCCTTGAACTTTGCAACCTTTTGCCACATTTCAGGCTTCAAACATAAAGATATAAAACTGTATTTTTTGTGAAGAATCAACAACAAGTGGGACACAATCATGAAGTGGAACGACATTTATTGGATATTTCAAACTTTTTTAACAAATCAAAAACTGACAAATTGGGCGTGCAAAATTATTCAGCCCCCTTAAGTTAATACTTTGTAGCGCCACCTTTTGCTGCGATTACAGCTGTAAGTCGCTTGGGGTATGTCTCTATCAGTTTTGCACATCGAGAGACTGAAATTTCTTCCCATTCCTCCTTGCAAAACAGCTCGAGCTCAGTGAGGTTGGATGGAGAGCATTTGTGAACAGCAGTTTTCAGTTATTTCCACAGATTCTCGATTGGATTTAGGTCTGGACTTTGACTTGGCCATTCTAACACCTGGATATGTTTATTTTTGAACCATTCCATTGTAGATTTTGCTTTATGTTTTGGATCATTGTCTTGTTGGAAGACAAATCTCCGTCCCAGTCTCAGGTCTTTTGCAGACTCCATCAGGTTTTCTTCCAGAATGGTCCTGTATTTGGCTCCATCCATCTTCCCATCAATTTTAACCATCTTCCCTGTCCCTGCTGAAGAAAAGCAGGCCCAAACCATGATGCTGCCACCACCATGTTTGACAGTGGGGATGGTGTGTTCAGCTGTGTTGCTTTTACGCCAAACATAACGTTTTGCATTGTTGCCAAAAAGTTCAATTTTGGTTTCATCTGACCAGAGCACCTTCTTCCACATGTTTGGTGTGTCTCCCAGGTGGCTTGTGGCAAACTTTAAACGACACTTTTTATGGATATCCTTAAGAAATGGCTTTCTTCTTGCCACTCTTCCATAAAGGCCAGATTTGTGCAATATACGACTGATTGTTGTCCTATGGACAGAGTCTCCCACCTCAGCTGTAGATCTCTGCAGTTCATCCAGAGTGATCATGGGCCTCTTGGCTGCATCTCTGATCAGTCTTTTCCTTGTATGAGCTGAAAGTTTAGAGGGACGGCCAGGTCTTGGTAGATTTGCAGTGGTCTGATACTCCTTCCATTTCAATATTATCGCTTGCACAGTGCTCCTTGGGATGTTTAAAGCTTGGGAAATCTTTTTGTATCCAAATCCGGCTTTAAACTTCTTCACAACAGTATCTCGGACCTGCCTGGTGTGTTCCTTGTTCTTCATGATGCTCTCTGCGCTTTTAACGGACCTCTGAGACTATCACAGTGCAGGTGCATTTATACGGAGACTTGATTACACACTGGTGGATTGTATTTATCATCATTAGTCATTTAGGTCAACATTGGATCATTCAGAGATCCTCACTGAACTTCTGGAGAGAGTTTGCTGCACTGAAAGTAAAGGGGCTGAATAATTTTGCACGCCCAATTTTTCAGTTTTTGATTTGTTAAAAAAGTTTGAAATATCCAATAAATGTCGTTCCACTTCATGATTGTGTCCCACTTGTTGTTGATTCTTCACAAAAAAATACAGTTTTATATATTTATGTTTGAAGCCTGAAATGTGGCAAAAGGTAGCAAAGTTCAAGGGGGCCAAATACTTTCGCAAGGCACTGTAAATGCTATTTATTCACCAAAAAAGGTGTGTAAACATAATTTATCCCCCCACTACAACTCTGGCCTTTACCATTTTGGCATGATTTGGTGAATCATGACCTCTTTTCTGTGTGTGTGTGTGTCACATTCCAGATCTCAGTGGGACACCATGTTTATTTATGCTCTCTGTGAGGAAGACAAAACGGGGTCAAAGGTGAACGCTGTTCAACCCTCTAATCTACACTGTCTTCACCGCTCACACACTGATGAATAATCTGTATCCTTTACCTCTCTAAAATACAGAGCAACGATAAGATACTGTATGTGTTTCCCTTTATCTGTAAAGGCCTTGCAATCCATCTGTATTTAAAGCTAGATAATAACGCAAAAAACACCATTATAAATGACCAAAGTTATACACTGTAATATAATTGCAAACACATGTAATTTTGTAAATGCACATTTTCACTACGATGCTTCTAACTAACCTTCACTGTCCTAACCGATACAGTGGCCAATATATCATGCATCCCCATTAAAGTGTAAATCAATAGAGAGCAAAGTGTTTTAGGGGGCAGAAGGCTCATCATGTGAGCCGCCCTCCCCGGCTTCGTCTCACCCTGTTACACTGCTCTGGTCTTAATTGGCTAGCAGTCATGCACAGTGGAGCCCTGTCACACACACACACACACACACACACACACACACACTACAATAAGCTACGCCCCACTGACCCTCTCTAAAGACAGACTCTTCAGAGCTGGATGGAGAGAGTGAATCAGGGGACTGGGTTTGAGAGGAAAGGGAGAGAGGGATAGAGGGAGGACAGACAGACAAAGGCAGGTCCTTTGAGAGGAGAGGGAGCAGAGCGATTTGCTTTGCTGCTCTGAGGGGCTCAGAGGGCCAGGGACAGACCCCATACACAGGGTGTAATTGTTCCCCTGTCACACACGCGCATACACACACACACACACACACACACACATTTTACATTTGTCAACACACAGACAAACACAAACCTATCCCACCTTCCCCTCAACCAAAAACCAAAGAAACACGTGGGCCACCTCCCCTCTATTGTACATTACACACATACAGCTTACTGTAGTAGAGATACATAATAACTGTTCTTACCTGATGAAGTCACCTTTAGCCTCCTGGAGAGAGAAAAGACATAGAGGTGCTTAGCACCAGGGTTGGGCTCAATTCAGAATTTTGGAATTTACTCACATTCAACTCATTATTTGAAATTGGAAGTAGAATTTAATTCAGTGCATTTCAAAGAAGTTCCACTCAGTCATAGAAGATGGGAGTTTCATTGAATCTTACAGGTCACACTTCCAGATACCAAAGATACCTCTTTTAACCTTAGTGCTTAGAGTAGGCAATTATATTTCCACTAACCGTTTCATTTATTTAGCTTCTTTTTGAAGGCCTCAGGGTCAACATGAGGGTTAAACTAATGTATTCTGGGAAATGTAGTGTTTTCCCCATATTTAACAAAATGTACAGTACGTGATTCATAACTTATTATATTCGTATATAGGTTTTGTTTCCTTGGTCATTCATTTTAAGAGTTTGTCCTGGAAATCTATTGTTTCAACAAAAATGTTTCTGCATGTATATAACACCAGGTTTGATGTTTTATGTACAAGATGTATATTTGTATAGATTATACCTAATATAGAATAGAAGAGGCATTTGAATTTCATTGAATTTCACGATTTAATTATATTTCCTTGAATTCAAATGAAATTCAAATTCAATAATTTTACTGGAATATATGAGTCATTCTCAATTCAATGATGCTTTGACACTTGAATACTGTTTACATATCTTGCATTACTCATCCCATATGTATATACTGTATTTTATGCCACCTATTGCATCTTACCTATGCCGCTCGGTCATCGCTTATCCATATATTTATATGTATATATTCTTATTACATCCCTTTAGATTTGTGTGTATTAGGTAGTTGTTGTGGAATTGTTAGATATTACTGCACTGTCGGAACTAGAAGCACAAGCATTTCGCTACACTCGCAATAACATCTGCTAACCATGTGTATGTGACCAATAACATCTGCTAACCATGTGTATGTGACCAATAACATCTGCTAACCATGTGTATGTGACCAATAACATCTGCTAACCATGTGTATGTGACCAATAACATCTGCTAACCATGTGTATGTGACCAATAACATCTGCTAACCATGTGTATGTGACCAGTAACATCTGCTAACCATGTGTATGTGACCAGTAACATCTGCTAACCATGTGTATGTGACCAATAACATTTGATTTGAGTACGGTGAGTTCTCCTGTGGTGAAATCAGAGAGAAATATTATCCATCTGGAGCCAAACCTCTAAAGGCCAAGAGATAAATCTGATAAATCTGCACCGGCAGACACACACACACACACACACACACACACACACACACACACACACACACACACACACACACACACACACACACACACACACACACCACAGTCTGTGTGTGTACGCTGATGTTGCAGGATACTGAGGTAATGGGCTGACCTACACTGAGGGGGAACCCTACACACTCCCTGGCCAATATACACACTCACTCCCTGGAACTAGGGATTGGAACCCATTCAATTAACGTCTTGATTTTTCTAATGATAAACATGACATACCAATAGCAACAGTCAGAGGAGTTGGCTAGAGCAGACACAGATCCAGGCTTGAGAAACAACACTTCCAATATAAAGCAGGATTAAAGGAGAGACAGCTCACTATTTCTGGAAAGGTCAAGTGAGTAATGTGCTCTGTGTCTGGAACACCCACATACGTTGGAGTCAGAGTACTGACTTACCTGTAGGATATAGGAGGCCAGCTCAAAGACCACCTCACTGTCCACCTCAATGAGCTCCTTAGAGAAATAGAGAGAGAGAGAGAGAGAGAGAGAGAGAGAGAGAGAGAGAGAGAGAGAGAGAGAGAGAGAGAGAGAGAGAGAGAGAGAGAGAGAGAGAGAGAGAGAGAGAGAGAGAGAGAGAGAGAGAGAGAGAGAGAGAGAGAGAGAGAGAGAGAGAGAGAGAGAGAGAGAGAGAGAGAGAGAGAGAGAGAGAGAGAGAGAGAGAGAGAGAGAGAGAGAGAGAGATAATTAACGTATTAGATAAGGTTATTTCTTGACTCTGAACTCGCAGTGCTAATAAAACTAATCCTTGCGAGCTGCGAGGGGCACATTTCATACATCACATTCATCCTATGACAATACTGTAATGATGTACCTACAATACAATGATGAAAAACACATTCATACAGAATACACATTTTTCTATCACATTTTCCACAGGACTCTTTTCTCCATTGTTTTGTTTCATCTATCCCTCGTTTCCCCCCCTCCCTCCCTGATTTCTTGCTCTCTCTTCATGGGGGGTTGTGTTCTCTGCTTCAGCTCAGAGATGACAGTATGATGGGGGAAGAGAGAATGAGGGAATGCACTGGTGACTCGCTTCCATTCCACAGAGTCTCTGTCTTTCACTTTGTCTCTCCATCCTGTTTACTTAGATGAGCAATGCTGGGACTGGGCCTACTCACACACACGGAAGGGGGTCTGAGGGAAGTGTGTGTGGGTGTTAAGGGGTGACTAGTGACTAAAGGGGTCAGGTATGTAAGGAATGTCCTGTATACGATCCCTGGCAGTTAATTGGTTAAGAGATCAGACAGCAGAGTGAAACACAACACTGAGTGCACTACCACCCAGCATGGGCTCTCACCATGGGGCTGTGGCCTAGCAATGTGTGTGTGTGTGTGTGTGTGTGTGTGTGTGTGTGTGTGTGTGTGTGTGTGTGTGTGCGCGTGTGTGCGTGCGTGCACGGGTTTCTGTCAGGGTGTGGGTGTGTGTGTCAGTATGTGTGTGGTCCAGTGTAAAACATGCACTCCATCAACGCAGACAGGAGATGACTGCATTATAATGACTCAAGATCAGCAACACAACTCTAACATCTTAAACTTATCCACGTGTTTAACATTGACACTGAGAGACCAGGCGAAACTCTAAACTATCTGTTTTCATGTGGTAATAGGTTGATTTATGTAAAGTAAAACAATAAAGCAACGTGGTCTATTTTGATCTATTGGAGCGTGTCTGGAGACTTCACAGACGACCCTCTCTTCACTAGTTGGCCCGTCAGAGTGAGCCAGTCTCCCTTTATAAACAGCCTATCCTTAGGGGTGAAGTACTGGCTATGTGTTAGCATATGCTAAGCTATTAGTGCTGGGGATATATTAGGAAAACATCTGGGTGTTGCTGGAGTGTTAGCATCTCTGTTGGTGGAGGCATTTTGCTAGCAGAGGCCAGTTAACACTTTTGGTGCTGGAGATAGCATGAGCTTAGCTAATGTTATATCTGTTCAAACATCACACTGACGACCCAACAACCCACATATGCCCCCTTGTGGTGCAGTTATGACATGAATGGGAAAATAAATACACTACTGAAGGATGAATCATCGATAAAAAAAACATGTATGCAAACACAACTACAGGTAATGACTAACTTACCTTGTATATGCAGGACTTAGCATTGAGGAAGAAGAGTTCGATAGTAGCATTGTCCTTCAGGTAGGAAATACTCTCTATGTAAAACCTGTAACACATAGTCAATGAAACCCATTATTATAGATCATCAGGTATGACAAACTCTCTAATACCTGTGATGAACAGAAACATAAATTCCATTTCAGTATTATAGACCATGACACAATGTTGAAATGTTATGTTGCCTGGAACCAGACTGACATCAATAGAAGCTCATTCAATCCACAGTAGTTCCAAACCCATTATTATAGATGTAAATAAGAATTTGTTCTTAACTGACTTTCCTAGTTAAAAAAGGGTTAAATAAATCAAATAAAAAAGATCCAGAATACTGTGGCAGAACTGCAGTGAGCAGAGTGTCCAATAGGTGTCAGCAGACATTAGGCTTCCATACAGTTCCCACAATAAAAATCCGGACATACCCCAACCATACCACTGGATGAACGGAGATATGTGAACAACGCAGAGAGCCAGTACTGCAGCATTCAATGTCAGCAGAACGCTCACCGATGACTTGGTGGCGTGTGACGTGTACAAGGCAAGCAGATACGAGCTCCACAAATCCATTAGGGACGCAAAAAGACAATAAAGACTCAAACTTGAAATTATGTTTGCCAACTCAGATTCGGGATGCATGTGGCAAGACTACAGACTATCACGGACTACAAAGGCAAATCCAGCTGTGTGGTGCCCACCGACGCATACCAACCAGATGAGCTTAACATATTGTATGCTCTCTTTGAGGCAGACAATACCGAGCCATCCTGGAGGACTCTTGCTGCTCCGGATGACCAGGTATCCCTGGTCTCGTCCTCGGAGTGTGTGCTGACCAGTTGGCGAGCATCTTCTCGGATGTTCAACCTGTCCCTGTTCCAGGCTGTAGTCTCCACCTGCTTCAAGGAGACCACCATCGTCCCAGTGCCCAAAAAAAACAAGGTGACATGCCCAAATGACTATCGCCCCTTCGCACTCATCCCTCCGCCTTGGTCATCATGAAGCACTTCTAGAGGTTGGTACTGGTCCACATCAAGGCCAGAATGCCAGCATCACTTGACCCATAAAAATGTGCCGACCGCTCCAACATATCCACGGAAGATAACATTTCCATCGGTTCTCACACACCCGTAACGTATCTGGACAAGAGGTTCACCTATGTGAGAATGCTGTTCATACAGTTCAGCATTCAACATTATTGTTCCCTCCAAGCTCAACACCAAGCTCAGAGCCCTGGGGCTGGACACCACACTCTGCAACTTGACCCTGGACTTCCTGACGGGCAGAACACAGGCTGTGAGGGTTGACAACAATCCTCCACAGGGGTGTGTCCTCAGCCCTCTGCTGTACTCCCTTTTCACCCATGACACCAACTCCATCCTCAAGTTTGCTGACAACACTATGGTTGTAGGCCTGATAACCAACAACGGCGAGTCAGCCTATAGGGAGGAGGTAAATGAACTGGCATTATGGTGCCAGGACAACAACCTCTCCCTCAACGTCAACAAAACAAAGGAGTTGATTGTTGACTTCAGGAAGCAGAGAAGGGAACATGCCACAATCCACATCAACGGGACTGCAATAGAGAAAGTCAGCAGTTTTAACCTCTTGAAGCTAGGGGGCACTATTTTTATGTTTGGAAAAATAACGTTCCCAAAGTAAACGGCCTATTTCTCAGGACCAGATGCTAGAATATGCATATAATTGACAGATTAGGATAGAAAACACTTTAAAGTTTTCAAAACTGTAAAAAATATTGTCTGTGGGTATAACAGAACTGATATTGCAGGCGAAAGCCTGAGGATAATCCAATCAGGAAGAGACTCTTATCTTGAAACGTCTGTTTTCCTATGCGTACCTGTCCTCCATTTAAAGCCTTTCAACTGAAAGGTTGCAAGTTCAAATCCCCGAGCTGACAAGGTACAAATCTGTCGTTCTGCCCCTGAACAGGCAGTTAACCCACTGTTCCTAGGCCGTTGTTGAAAATAAGAATTTGTTCTTAACTGACTTGCCTAGTTAAATAAAGGTAAAAGGGGTATCAACCAGATTCCTTTTTCTGTGGCTTCCCTAAGGTGTCAACAGTCTTTAGACATAGTTTCAGGCTTTTATTTTGAAAAATGAGTGTGAATGATCACCTTGCGTAAGTGGAGAGGCGTGGGCTCTCAGAATGAGTTAGTGCGCAATTGAGTAAACCGGCCATTGTTCCTCCCGCTGTTATGGAAAAAGCTACGCACTCGGTTGATATATTATCGAATATATATTTTAAAAACTACCCATGGAATGATTATAAAAAACGTTTGACATGTTTCTGTGGACTTTATGAAGACTATTTGAAATTTCCGTCTGCGTTGTCGTGACCGCTCTTTCCTGTGGATTTCTGAACATAACGCGACAAACAAACGTCAGTATTTTGGGTATAAAAATAATCTTTATGGAACAAAAGGAACATTTGCTGTGTAACTGGGAGTCTCGTGAGTGAAAACATCCGAAGATCATCAAAGGTAAACGGTTCATTTGATTGCTTTTCTGATTTTCGTGACCAAGCTTCCTGATGCTCAGTGTACATAATGCTATGCTAGGCTATCGAGCAATATTATTTGACTGTTGCGCTATGCTATTCAGCGGTTGCAGACGGAAGTTATCCCTCTACAGGGATTGGTAGCGTCAAGAAGTTAAGTTCCTTGGCGTCCACATCACCGAGGACTTGCAATGGACCAACAACACCACCACTCTCATCAAGAGGGTGCAACAGCGTCTCTACTTCCTAAGGAGGCTGAAGAAATTTGGCATGCTACCCCGGGTCCTCTCCAAATACTACCGCTGCACCAACGAGAGCGTCCTGACCGGTTGCATCATGAACTGGTACAGGAATTGATCTGTCCACGACCGCAAGGCCCTCCAGAGGGTTGTGAAGACAGCCGAGAACATCACTGGGATGTGCTCCCACCAATCCAGGACGAAGGCCTGTAGGAAGGACCCCACACACAAGATGTTCACTCTCTTACCATGGGGAGGCTCAACAGGCTCAAAACCAGTTTCTACAAGCCATTAGACTACTTAACACTTGAACTGGACTGACCACCTAAACTGACTCTCCGCACCATTAACACACATGCACTCACTCACTCACTCACTCACTCACTCACTCACTCACTCACTCACTCACTCACTCACTCACTCACTAACATAGATATCCACACACACACACACACACACACACACACACACACACACACACACACACACACACACACACACACACACACACAGTACATTCATGCTACACACACACAACTGTTGCTACCAGACTCTTATTTTGATTGCTACACACTGCACAATTAAGCCCCCCAACCCCCCTTCCCCAAAACACGTGTACATATTGTAAATAAACTTGAAACACACACACACACACACACACACACACACACACACACACACACACACACACACACACACACACACACACACACACACACACACACACACACACAGCTTATCACACTCGGCTGCTCTGGGTGGTGAAGACTGATCATGGATTCAGCTCTGACATTTAGACTGATTGCAGTTTCATCTGGCTGTCTCTGTGTGGCTGTGTGGCAGAGTGAGTGAGTGAGTGAGTGAGTGAGTGAGTGAGTGAGTGAGTGAGTGAGTGAGTGAGTGAGTGAGTGTGTGTGTGTGTGTGATTGCATTGTATTAACAAGCTTTTTGAATGCGTGTGTGTATCTGTGTGTGGGACTATTAGCAGTTATAACAGAGATAATAGCAACAGTATAATACTATTGAATCTGTACTGATGTCTAGACACTGGTTAACTTACCATGAACACAAGGTAATGTATTTGATAGTGATTTGTTGTTAGAACAATACACCACATAAAATAATACAACACTCCATACAATAATACAATACTCCATACAATAATACAACACCACATAAAATAATACAACACCACATACAATAATACAACACTCCATAAAATAATACAACACCCAGTACAATAATACAACACTCCATACAATAATACAACACTCCATACAATAATACAACACTCCATACAATAATACAACACTCCATACAATAATACAACATTCCATACAATAATTCAACACCCCATACAATAATACAACACCCTATACAATAATACAATACCCCATACAATAATACAATACCCCATACAATAATACAACACCCCATACAATAATTCAACACCCAATACAATAATTCAACACCCCATACAACAATACAACACTCCATGCAATAATGCAACACCCCATACAATAATACAACACCCTATACAATAATACAACACCCCATACAATAATACAACACCCCATACAATAATACAACACCCTATACAATAATACAACACCCCATACAATAATACAACACCCAGTACAATAATACAACACCCCATACAATAACACAACACCCCATACAATAATACAACACCCAGGACAATAATACAACACCCAGGACAATAATACAACACCCAGTACAATAATACAACACTCCATACAATAATACAACACCCCATAAAATGATATAACACCCAGTACAGTAATACTGTCACGCCCTGATCTGTTTCACATGTCCTCGTCTCCACCCCCTCCAGGTGTCGCCCATCTTCCCCACTTATCCTCTGGGTATTTATAGCTGTGTTTTATGTCTGTCTGTGCCAGTTTGTCTTGTTTATCAAGCTTACCAGCGTTTGTCCTGTCAGCTGCTGTCTTTTCCCAGCCGTTCTTTTTCTCGACCTCCTGTCCTGATCCTATACCCGCCCACCTGTCCACTCTACCCGTCCCTGACCTTGAGCCTGCCTGCCGTCCTGTACCTTTGCTCCTTCCCTGGATTATCGACCCCTGCCTACCTTGACCTGTTGTTTGCCCACCCCTGTGGTTACAATAAACATGTTTACTTCACACAGTCTGCACCTGGGTCTTACCTTGATTCCTGATAAATATCCCATACAATAATACAACACCCCATACAATAATACAACACCCCATAGAATAATACAATATCCCATACAATAATAAAACACCCCATACAATAATACAATACCCCATACAATAATACAACATCCCATAGAATAATACAATATCCCATACAATAATAAAACACCCCATACAATAATACAATACCCCATACAATAATACAACAACCCATACAATACCCCATACAATAATACAATACCCCATATAATAATAAATATCCCATACAATAATACAATACCCCATACAATAATAAAACACCCCATACAATAATACAACACCCCATACAATACCCGATACAATAATACAATACCCCATACAATAATACAACACCCCATACAATAATACAACACCCCATACAATAATACAACACCCCATACAATAATACAACACCCCATACAATAATACAATACCCCATACAATAATACAATACCCCATACAATAATACAACACCCCATACAATAATACAATACCCCATACAATAATACAACACCCCATACAATAATACAACACCCCATACAATAATACAATACCCCATACAATAATACAATACCCCATACAATAATACAATACCCCATACAATAATACAACACCCCATACAATAATACAACACCCCATACAATAATACAATACCCCATACAATAATACAATACCCCATACAATAATACAACACCCCATACAATAATACAACACCCCATACAATAATACAATACCCCATACAATAATACAACACCCCATACAATAATACAACACCCCATACAATAATACAATACCCCATACAATAATACAATACCCCATACAATAATACAATACCCCATACAATAATACAACACCCCATACAATAATACAACACCCCATACAATAATACAATACCCCATACAATAATACAATACTCCATACACATCAAAGCAATTATGGTAGGTGGAAATCACGTAAAACACCCTTTTGGAGACACTTATCGTTAGCCGTTCTGTTGTGTCTCCAACACATTGGGTTGTTCAATATGTTGTTAAGGAATGACCAGTCCCTGGAGCCTAGAACACATTATCGGGACTTAATGTACTGACCAACACTGTTCAGTACTGACCAACACTGTTCAACATTGTGTGTGCGTGTAGCCTTTCCTCAGCTGCATAGAAAGGTCAGACAATTTCACTTCAGATCCTGTACCTTTTCTTCACACTACAATGACCTCATGGAGAAGTGAGTGCACGCACACACACGCACGCGCACACTCAGGATGTGTGTTATGTAAGAGATCAGCCTTTGTCAGAGCAGTACAAACCCAGGACGTGTGTTATGTAAGAGATCAGCCTTTGTCAGAGCAGTACAAACTCAGGACGTGTGTTTATGTAAGTGATCAGCCTTTGTCAGAGCAGTACAAACTCAGGACGTGTGTTATGCAAGAGATCAGCCTTTGTCAGAGCAGTACAAACTCAGGACGTGTGTTATGCAAGAGATCAGCCTTTGGCAGAGCAGTACAAACTCAGGACGTGTGTTATGCAAGAGATCAGCCTTTGTCAGAGCAGTACAAACTCAGGACGTGTGTTATGTAAGAGATCAGCCTTTGTCAGAGCAGTACAAACTCAGGACGTGTGTTATGTAAGAGATCAGCCTTTGTCAGAGCAGTACAAACTCAGGATGTGTGTTTATGTAAGTGATCAGCCTTTGTCAGAGCAGTACAAACTCAGGACGTGTGTTATGTAAGAGATCAGCCTTTGTCAGAACAGTACAAACTCAGGACGTGTGTTATGTAAGAGATCAGCCTTTGTCAGAGCAGTACAAACTCAGGATGTGTGTTATGTAAGAGATCAGCCTTTGTCAGAGCAGTACAAACTCAGGATGTGTGTTTATGTAAGAGATCAGCCTTTGTCAGAGCAGTACAAACTCAGGATGTGTGTTATGTAAGAGATCAGCCTTTGTCAGAGCAGTACAAACTCAGGATGTGTGTTATGTAAGAGATCAGCCTTTGTCAGAGCAGTACAAATAGACTGGCAGGAAAAAGAACTGGTTTTATAACCCTGCTACTTAACTGTGAGTCAGATCAGAGCAGAAGCACCACTTTCCAGGGATACAACATCTTACTCAACGCTTGACACACACAGACACACTGAGGCTAATATATAATAGCTAGACACAAGTATCACTGAATTATGAATGGGGTTCTCTTATAGTATTATAGAGTTATCGTCTGCCTTTTTCACAGAGCCATGGTAGTGTGTGGTGTGCAGACGTCTGTCTGTGTGTGTGTGTGTGTGTGTGTGTGTGTGTGTGTGTGTGTGTGTGTGTGTGTGCCTGCTGTATATATGTAGGTACATGTAGGTGCTGTGCTTGTATGTGTTCATGGATGATATGACCACACCTGACACAGAAGTACAGGACGATGGGTCCAGACTTCTTGGGGAACTCGTGTTCTAGAACCCTCCGGTCCAACTGCAGCCAGCTGAAATGACCACTGGAGACACAACAACCAATCAACTGTTAGTAAACCACACACCCCACCAATGAGGAGTCAATTTCCGTACACTACAGAACTGACCAATGGGGAGTTAACAAACTAAAGAACTGACTTATGTTGACTGAGCATGAAATGTAAAAGTTGGTATGACCAGATATGTACTGCAGAATGAAAAACCTTCTCGACAATGTAAAAATACTGCAATAGCATAGCCAAGTCCACTGCGCCCCACCCATCTCTCTCTCTCTCTCTCTCTCTCTTTCTGACAGGGGATGAAAACTGCAGAGGCAGCTTGTCACCCTGGTAACCCTGCATGATCTCCTGGGCAACATGCACTGGTCTTTTTTCTATTTATCTTGTTCAAAGTTCAGCTCTCTCAGCTCTCAAACACAGAAACAACAAAGCTACATCATATAGAGCCGAGGGACTGAGGGAGAAACAGAGAGAGACAGAACTGGGGGAGAAACAGAGAGAGACAGAACTGGGGGAGAAACAGAGAGAGACAGAACTGGGGGAGAAACAGAGAGAGACAGAACTGGGGGAGAAAAAGAGAGACAGAACTGGGGGAGAAACAGAGAGAGACAGAACTGGGGGAGAAACGGAGAGAAACAGAACTGGGGGAGAAACAGAGAGAGACAGAACTGGGGGAGAAAAAGAGAGACAGAACTGGGGGAGAAACAGAGAGAGACACAACTGGGAGAGAAACAGAGAGAGACAGAACTGGGGGAGAAACAGAGAGAGACAGAAACAGAGAGAGGCAGAAACACAGAGAGACAGAACTGGGGGAGAAACAGAGAGAGACAGAACTGGGGGATAAACAGAGAGAGACAGAAACAGATAGAGACAGAACTGGGGGAGAAACAGAGAGAGACAGAAACAGAGAGAGACAGAACTGGGGGAAAAACAGAGAGAGACAGAAACAGAGAGAGACAGAAACAGAGAGAGACAGAACTGGGAGAGAAACAGAGAGAGGCAGAAACAGAGAGAGACAGAACTGGGGGAGAAACAGAGAGAGACAGAAACAGAGAGAGACAGAACTGGGGGAGAAACAGAGAGAGACAGAAACAGAGAGAGACAGAACTGGGGGAGAAACAGAGAGAGACAGAAACAGAGAGAGACAGAGCTGGGGGAGAAACAGAGAGAGACAGAAACAGAGAGAGACAGAAACAGAGAGAGACAGAACTGGGGGAAAAAGAGAGAGACAGAAACAGAGAGAGGCAGAAACAGAGAGAGACAGAACTGGGGTGTGCATGTCTCTAGCTATGTCTTTTACAAATGTCACCCAGCATTGGGTATGCCAGTGGAGTTGTTGAAAGGGTCTGGAGAGAGGGATGAATGAGAGGTATAAAATATCACAGACTGTTGGCCTATGTAAATCAATAACAAACAGTATTCAAATGAGAGCACTAGGACTGGAACTAGCAGACTGGGACTAGCAGACTGGGACTAGACTGTAGGATATCTGTTTTATACTCCCACAATAACAATGTCAATCAAATGGCATCTTCACATTTCAAACATACATTTCTTACCTTGTGTGATAAATAGGCCAGAGTGTTGTTACTTCCCATTAGAAGTGTGTTAGTGCTTGGGCTGGAACAAAACCCTACACTTCACATAGCCCCCCCAGAAACAGGACAGTCCTATATTCCTGGTCATAACAGTGAACCAGAGGGACTTACGTTTCATCTGTGTAGGAGATCCCAAAGTATTCCTTCTCCTTCAGGTTGAAGTGGGAGGCCACCAAATCTAACAGGTCCTTGGCCATCAACTTGGGCTGCAGGGAAACACATACACACAGGTAGGGTCAGTATGATGTATGGTGTGTGCGTGTGCGTGTGTGTGTGTGTGTGTGTGTGTGTGTGTGTGTGTGTGTGTGTGTGTGTGTGTGTGTGTGTGTGTGTGTGTGTGTGTGTGTGTGTGTGTGTAGTCAGAATGTGTGAGTGATTCTGTTTGTGCATGTACAGGTTGTGTGTTAAGCTAAATGTGACACTGTATTCTAATAGCTAGTGATTTACTGCAGTGACTCAGGGCTTTGACTGACACTGCTCAGGAGAGGGGAGGGGGAGGGGGTGTCTAAGAGTGACAGATGTGTAAGTGTTGCTGACAGTGCAGGTGTGTATTCTCTCTCTCTCTCAGAGTGTGTGTGGGGGTGCCCCCCTCCCCGACCTACACTCCTACTGCAGTCACAGGAATAAGTAGAGAACTGTACCACTGTGGGTACAAGTAAAAACGGCTGATCATCTAATCAACTAATCATAGTCTTCAACAAATTGAAATACTGTAAGGATGCTTATGTTTTCGCCTCTGTCACAATGACATCACACCTCCATCCAAAGCCGCTGAACACAGAAAAAGAGCCATTATTGAAGACTGCAGGCTAAGACCTTGTCAGCACACTGACTATTGTACAGAGAGGCGGAGAGGAAGTCACACGGAGAGAGAGAGAAAACAGAGAGAAAAGGAGAAGGATCGAGGGAGTGAGGGATGAGAGAGCATGCGAGAGAACAAGAAATAATGAAAGACTGAAAAAGATCAAGAGGGAGAGAGATGAGAGAGTGGCACACACAGTCCTGCCATGTGAATGTGCTAGTGATATTCAGAGAGAGAACCCCACCCTGGGGTTAAGCATGGGTGTGTCTCTGCCTGGCTACACATACTGACAGCACACAGCATCACACCCACACCTAACACAAGCACACAGCATCACACCCACACCTAACACAAGCACACACACACATACAGACTCGCTAAAAAAATTAGATATGCACATTCACTCACTTACACGCACAAGCTCGCATACACAGAATCCACGATTCACACTCTCAACCCTTGGGCCAATCCTTTAATATCTACTCACTGATCCACTACTGTGAGCTATTTAAAGTAAACGCGGTGATGTCATTCAACCATGAACACACACACACACACACACACACACACACACACACACACACACACACACACACACACCACCACCACCACCATCTACACTGACCTAGATATACTAAAAGCTACGCCTACACAAGGATACTGCTACACAGAAAGACTCTGGAGAGAGAGAACGAAAGAGGGCGAGCGAGAGAAAGATAGAGAGAGAGAGAAAGAGCTACGTTTAGAAATACCTACTTTCTGTAGTGTTGTAATGTGCTACAGTGTATAATTGTAGTAATGAGTGTTTTGGTTCAGATTCAGACCTAGGAACAGTTTCTCATTAATGAGTAGCCACACCAACAATAGTCATTAGACTTGACAGGCCACACCATCCTGGCTATAAATAACCAATCACAGGAGATGTGGAGAGACAGACAGCACACTTATGGAGGAACTATGAGAAAGTTAAAGCTAGAGAGAGAGAAACGGAGAGTGAGAGAGAGAGAGAGGGAGATAGAGAGAGAGATGGGGGTGAGAGGGGGGAGAGAGAGAGACGGGGGGGAGGGGGGGAGAGGGGGAGAGAGAGAGACGGGGGGAGGGGGGGAGAGAGGGAGAGAGAGGGACATAGAGAGCGAGATGGGGTGAGAGGGGGGAGAGAGAGAGAGAGAGAGAGGGAGAGAGAGAGGGAGATGGGGGTGAGAGGGGGGAGAGAGAGAGGGGGGGAGAGAGAAGCGAGAAAGTGATAACAGTGGCAGCATCCTCTCCTGAATTGAGGATATCTTGAAGAGCAGCTCTATAAAGATAAGTATGATTAGCATAATAAGGCCTGTGTGTGAGGTAGGCTTGGGCAGCAAACTGTATGTACTGTATACCTGGGTATTTGGAAAAAAACAGGATGGTTTTTCAATCCTGTCAATACCATTGAAACTATTAATTTAAAGTTTTTTAATACATTTGAATATGTATAGCTACTTTTTAAGTAAATACCTGCAGTCAACTTGGTCAATACCATAGGAGATAAAGAAGATCGTATTCCTCACTTCACCTGTGGAATCATTTTTCTGTGGCATCATCTTTTCAAAACCCCAGTGATCTAGTTACAGTATTCACAACTAAATGTTTGCCAGCTAGATATAACTTTTACGTTAACTGTCTAAAATGTACCAAATGCTCTGCAGTTGTGCAAGCCTAGCGTCATTTAGTAGCCAGTTAGCTATCTAGCTAAGAGGTTAGCTTCTTCCTAAATCAGACTTTGCTTGGTAACAGCAGAGAATCCCTACCTGGAACAAGAGTCTTGCTGTGTAATATTTGTTTAGTGTGTGCAGCAAACTGTGAGTAGCATTTTTGAGTTACTTGTATACTTATACAGTTTAGGTCAGAGACTATAAAATGTTTGCAATGCACTCGTTAGCATTTAGTTAGCATTCTCTGTGGGATTTTACATGCAGTTGTTAGAATTGCTAACCTTCGGATTACAGATCCTCAGGGGTTTGAATAACAGCGCATCTTGTGTTCAGTGCCGGTATACTGAATATCCCGGAATGGCACAATGTCGCTATGAAGGTATGATCTGGTTACTGCGTAAGTCTAGTGTGAGGCGCGTGTGTAAGGCGCGTGTCTGCATTTCTGTGTGTGTGTACATGCGTGTGTGATGACATGAGAGTCGGAGTAGACATTTAGCGGAAGTGTAATGATGTTTAGTGGTAGAGCAGGATCGAGATATGGACAGTGTGACTGACGCTCATTAAATAAAGACTACAGAGAGATATTATGCACATCGGCAGCAGAGTGGCAGTATTAGCCGTTGTTGAGCTCTAACCTACATCTCTCTCTATCTCTTTCCACCTGGTCTCTCTGTGTCTGTAGCCGATGCGGTGAGCTTTTTAGATACACTGGCGTTCTACCCAAAACTCATCTTCAGTCAGGAAGTGTCGGTCCACAGGCAGCGACACTTGCAGACCCACCTATCAGACACACCTACACACACACACACCCCTATTAGCCAGAGCCCCACTCAAGTCTTTTACCCCCCAGGCCAGACAGACAGCCCCGTGTTAATAGTTATCATCGTCAGCACCACAGGTCTACAGTACAGCTGGGGCTGAGACAGGGAGACAGAGGGGGAGAGTGAGGACTGGAGCCCTAACTGGGGCTGAGACAGGGAGACAGAGGGGGAGAGTGAGGACTGGAGCCCTAACTGGGGCTGAGACAGGGAGACAGAGGGGGAGAGGGAGGACTGGAGCCCTAACTGGGGCTGAGACAGGGAAACAGAGGGGGAGAGTGAGGACTGGAGCCCTAACTGGGGCTGAGACAGGGAGACAGAGGGGGAGAGTGAGGACTGGAGCCCTAACTGGGGCTGAGACAGGGAGACAGAGGGGGAGAGTGAGGACTGGAGCCCTAACTGGGGCTGAGACAGGGAGACAGAAGGGGAAGAGTGAGGA